>NW_027397063.1:33930402-34452204 GCF_003265705.2 Callorhinus ursinus | reverse complement strand
AGGAAGGAAGGAAGGAAGGAAGGAAGGAAGGAAAGAAGGAAGGGAAAGAAGAAAGAAAGAAAGAAAGAAAGAAAGAAAGAAAGAAAGAAAGAAAGAAAGAAAGAAAGAAAGAAAGAAAGAAAGAAGAGAGAAAGAAAGAGAAAGAAAGAAGAAAAGAAAAAGGAAAGGAAAGGAAAGGAGGACTATTCCTTGGGGAATAGTCCACATTTCAAAAACAATTTGATGGAGACTTTATGAAATTAAAGGGAATATTCAAGAAGTATTCCTTGATAAGCATAATAGGTGAGACCTTTGGCTTTCAAAGAGCAGACATATACTTGGAATTAAACTATGAAGTACATTAGATTACTTCCCAAATTACTAAAAAGGAATGCTGATCCTATTTTTTAAGTCTATCCAAATTTTTCATGAGTTACATTGTTAAATATTTATGTTGACACATTTTTTAATAAGTACTTTTATAAAAGTAGGGGAAATTCCATATATCTGACAACTTAATAACATGGACATTTGTAAATTTCATGTACATTTAGCTAATATCTATCTAGGGTTTTGCTTTTTTTGTTTTTCAGGAATATTATTCATCAGGGTAACAACAAAAATGCTATCTACATTACTCAAGACTAGTCCTAGTTTACCTGATACTTAGTCCCTTAGCATCAACTTGATGGGTTTAGGAACTTGGTGCCTCAAGGCCAATATGTATCGGAAGGAAATGGATGTGCTGAATGGGACCTTTTCAACCCTGAAGCACTCTTGGCGTGGCTAAAGGGAAAGCCACTACCCTGAATTCAAGCAACTTATTCCTGTAGAGGGATTGAGAATTTTTTCCCAAAGAAGCCATAACTTAGATTTGTGGGTAAAATTGAAATATTAGAATCTACCTCAAGATTGTCAAAACACTATGCAGAGCAATATGATGAGAACTGAGCACAACACACTTCCAGCCGGAGGAAACCTAACCGCAGCCCGCAGCTGGGGCTTGCACCTCCTGTCTAGAGAACGAATGGAGCAGTAAGAAGGGGGAATCACAGCTCTCAGTCTCAGCCCCTGCTTCACGTTCTTCCCTCCTTTCCGTCCCTAATGCTTCAAGTACTACCTCTTCTTCCTTCCTTCCCAATTCTCCTCAGCATGTTTTCCTTCCTTGAAGAAAAGCAAGGAAAACTTGAAGAACATAGTGAGAAGCATAATAGAAAACCAACTTCAAGCTTTTCAAATAGGCGTTAAAGTCCACAAGTACTCCTTTTCTTTTTTCTTTTTCTTTTCTTTTTTGCAGAGATTTATTTATTTTTATTTTTTTAAAGATGTTATTTACTTGAGAGAGAGCACAAGCATGGGGAGGGGAGGGCTGGAGGGAAAGAGAGAAGCAGGCTCCCTGCTGAGCAGGGAGCCCTAGGCCAGACTTGAACCCAGAAGCCTGGGATCATGACCTGAACCAAAGGCAGACGCTTAACCAACTGAGCCACCCAGGCGTCCCAAAGTTTTATTTATTTGAGAGAGAGAAAGAGCACATGCACTCATGGGCTCGGGGAGGGGGCAGTGAGGGGCAGAGGGGGGGAGAGAGAGAGAGAGAGAGAGATTGAGAGAGAGAATCTCAAGTAGACTCTCCACTGAGCACAGAGCCCAACTGGGGGCTCAATCTCAGGACCCTGAGATCACAACCTAAGTTGAAACCAAGAATCTGACACTCTACTGAGACCTACCAGGCACCCCCACAATTACTCCTTTTCTAAGGGTACTTTATAGCTCTCCTTAGGTGTTCGTCCCTGGGCCTAGACTTAACCTTAATTGTGAGGCATAACCTTCAGTTGTATAAGCACAAATGACCAGAAACACTTTCAAGATGAATAAAACCACTTAGTAGAACTTGACTCTCATAGTGATATATGAATCTTCCTATTCCATGCTTGTTCTTCAAAATGTAATTAGACAGATATTAAATTAGGCAACACCAAAAAGGTTGACACACTCTAGTAAGAATGTATTCATGTTGGTTTTCAACTCAGTGTGCAAACAAGCATCATTGACATAGGTAAATAAGGAACAACTTCCCTATCACACTCCAATAACTTAGGCATGCCTGAAGTTTGAGTTGTTAATGAAGCCCTCAGAAGAGTAAGAACTGAAAGCAAAAGGCCAAAGCCTCAGGCTTTGCTGTCTTTTTTTCCATTACACCAGAAAAATGTCTTGATTACAAAGCTTGCTAAGCCAGTTACTTTCCTCCATATCTACTACAGGAATTACAGTAGTCCTCATTTTAACATATCACACATGGTTACAGAATAGTTGCATAAATGAAAATGACACCAATTTTTAAAATGTTAAAAATTAAACTAATGAAATATACAGCAAGGAATAAAGGAGTTTAGAAAAAGAAACAATTTTATTCGCTAGAGTGATCAAAAAAAAAAGTTTTGTTGGCACACACGAGGAGGGCTGAGCCGCCGCCGCCGTTGTCGCGAGTGCGGAGTTGGGACTGGAGCCTTCGCCGCGACAACGCCGGGGATTGTGTCGCTAGCCCCTGGCCCCTCTGCCTCGCCGCTTCGCCGGGTCATCGCGGCCTCCTCCTGCCCGGTCCGTCGCCCCCGCCTCCATTTCCCGCCCTCTCTTCACCACACACACGGCCCCCCCCCCCCCATCATGGATCCGGGCAGTGGCGGTGGTGGCGGCGGCGGCGGCGGGAGCAGCAGCGGCAGCAGCAGCAGCGACTCGGCGCCCGACTGCTGGGACCAGGCGGACATGGAAGCCCCCGGGCCGGGCCCGTGTAGCGGCGGCGGCGGCCCCTTGGCGGCGGCAGCGACGGCGGCGACCGAGGCCCAGCGTGAGCACCTCAGTGCGGCCTTCAGCCGGCAACTCAACGTCAGCGCCAAGCCCTTCGTGCCCAACGTCCACGCCGCCGAGTGCGTGCCGTCCTTCCTGCGGGGCCCGGCCCAGCAGCCGCCGCCCCCAGCTGGCGCCGCCACCCCCAACCACGGAGCCGGCAGCGGCGCGGGAGGCCCTCCGGCACCTGCGGAATCTTCTCAAGACGAACAGTCATTGTTGTGTGAAGGTTCAAATTCTGTTGAGCTGTTAGCACGGAACTTTCAGAACCTGTTGTAGAAAATGGGGAGACAGAAATGTCCCCAGAAGAATCATGGGAGCACAAAGAAGAAATAAGTGAAGCAGAGTTAGGGGGTGGTTCCTTGGGAGATGGAAGACCCCCAGAGGAGAGCACCCAAGAAATGATGGAGGAGGAAGAGGAAATACCAAAACCTAAATCTGTGGTCGCACCCCCTGGGGCTCCTAAAAAAGAACATGTAAATGTGGTATTCATTGGGCATGTAGATGCTGGCAAGTCAACCATAGGAGGACAAATAATGTATTTGACTGGAATGGTTGACAAAAGGACACTTGAGAAATATGAAAGAGAAGCTAAAGAGAAAAACAGAGAAACTTGGTATTTATCTTGGGCCTTAGATACAAATCAGGAAGAACGAGACAAGGGTAAAACAGTAGAAGTGGGCCGTGCCTATTTTGAAACAGAAAAGAAGCATTTCACAATTCTGGATGCCCCTGGCCACAAGAGTTTCGTCCCAAATATGATAGGCGGTGCTTCTCAAGCTGATTTGGCTGTATTGGTCATCTCTGCTAGGAAGGGAGAGTTTGAAACTGGATTTGAAAAGGGCGGACAGACGAGAGAACATGCAATGTTGGCAAAGACAGCAGGTGTGAAGCACTTGATTGTGCTTATTATTAAGATGGATGATCCAACGGTCAATTGGAGCAATGAGAGTGGATTACCGTTTATTCCCTATCTGGATAATTTGCCAAACTTCAATAGATCGGTTGATGGACCAATCAGGCTGCCAATTGTGGATAAGTACAAGGATATGGGCACTGTGGTCCTGGGAAAGCTGGAGTCAGGGTCTATTTGTAAAGGCCAGCAGCTTGTGATGATGCCAAACAAGCACAATGTGGAAGTTCTTGGAATCCTTTCCGATGATGTAGAAACTGATTCTGTAGCCCCAGGTGAAAACCTCAAAATCAGACTGAAAGGAATTGAAGAGGAGGAGATTCTTCCAGGATTCATACTTTGTGGTCCTAATAATCTTTGTCATTCTGGACGCACATTTGATGCCCAGATAGTGATTATAGAGCACAAATCCATCATCTGCCCAGGTTATAATGCGGTGCTGCATATTCACACCTGTGTTGAAGAAGTCGAAATAACAGCCTTAATCTGCTTGGTAGACAAAAAATCAGGAGAAAAAAGTAAGACTCGACCCCGTTTTGTGAAACAAGATCAAGTATGCATCGCTCGCTTAAAGACAGCGGGAACCATCTGCCTTGAGACCTTTAAAGACTTCCCTCAGATGGGCCGCTTTACCTTAAGAGATGAGGGTAAAACCATTGCAATTGGAAAAGTTCTGAAACTGGTTCCAGAGAAAGACTAAGCATTTTCTTGATGACCCTGCACAATACTGTGAGGAAAATTGACTGCAAAAGCCTACTTCACACCGCCTTCTCTTGTTTTCTGCCCATTGACAAACTTCTCCCCATATTTTGCAAAGACAGAAATCCACAGCAAAAGTCCACATTGTGTCAGCTTTCTCATATTGAGAGCTCTGCTATGCCACTGTTGAATTTCCCCCCAGATTTTTTTCCTTCCCCTCCCAAACTCTGCTTCCTTAGACAGATTTGGCAATAGCTTTGTAAGTGATGTGGACATAATTGCCTACAATAATGAAAACTTACAGGAATTTTTTTTATTTTTCATTTTCCCCTTAGGCATACTTAGTCTTTTTCCCCCAGGCAGATGATTCTGAGTGTGCGAGTGTGTGCACATGTTACAGACAACTACCATGTTAATAAAATATTCAATTTGAAAAAAAAAAAAAAAAGTTTTGTTTGCAAGAGGGAACTCAAACTAGAACATGAGGGAAAGTCCTCTCATTACTTACAAAGAGAATGCCATTTCCCATTCAGAGAATTGCATGAACTTGCTATTTGGTTAGGAGACGTAGCTTAGGGGAGTGGAGGGATCTGTAAAGTATAAAGAAGTTTAGGCTGAAATAATAGACCAGGATCAGTGTGAGAGTTTTGAAAGCCAAATTTCAGGCTAAAAATTTCAAATTTTATTTAGGCTTTAAATTTAGCCACCAGGACTTTCTGTAAATAATTGGAAACAATTACAGTTAAATTTAAATTTTCAGAAAATACGTGGTGAGCCACTTATCAGACAGAGAATTTGAAATTTCTTTCCCAAACTGATTTGGCAAAAGCACACATCATTTGACCTTAATGCAGACTGGAGGTCCATCTGCTCAGGCCAGCCCACCCAAAAGGGCATACTGAATACCACTGCTCCTTGGCACATCTGTGCCTTTTGAATCACTGTTTAAAAAAAAAAAAAAAAGTATACCCAGAACTGTAAACTCTTCCGAGGCAGCATAAAAGGCATCTTTTATAAGAAAAGTAATTATGCATGTTTACATATAAAATCCACTCCACATTTTTAATTAAACTCCATTTAACACATCAGAGGTCTTATTTTTCAATGTAAAGAATTTTACATTTCAATGTAAGAATTTAATTTCTTAAATTCACAAAAGAAAAAAAAAATATATACTAACCTAACAGATTTGGGGAGGAAAATAGTTACTCAAAAGCATGCAAAGAGAATAAATTCTAATATAAAAATTATTATTGCTTGTCTGAGGAAATGCTTTTTTCTTTGGTATCTATAAATCTATACCTAGAATTTATACACATACACACAAACTGGACACATACACATCTGGACAACATAGGTGGTCTCAAACTACAGATTTTTGACAAGAATGTAGTGTTGGATGCAACATGCAGTGGGGGCTTAAAAAATAAAAATAATAGATATTCACACAGCGATGGAGAAGAGAAAGTTGGAAAGCTTCTTTCTACCCACACATACACGTACATTCTCCCTTTCAAAGGAGATGTAGGCTGTGGCAGGTGCTTTACATTTTCTCTTCAAGCAGAGATAAATCAGATTTGCACAAAAGAGATTTCTCTTTTAAATCTGTGGCGCATGTCAAGCTACATATATCTGAATTTTGAAAGCAATGTTTTATGGATTTGCATACATATACACTGTTGATGTGTCTCCATTTGTTTGAGGTTATTTGGAGATCAAATTAGAATGTTGGTACCTATTGTTTCCTCAGTTCTTAGAACATCATCTACAAGGGAACATATCTCTGCCAACTGTATGTTACCTGCCATCTGCCTGTCACATTATACTTGCTAGTTAAATACTCCTTATATTTTCGTGCTGAATCTTGATCACGTTCTAAAATTGATCACACTAAACTTCTAGAAACCAGACAAGGGGTGCTACAGATAGTTCCAGACCAGTTTCTCCTGCTTCCAGATAAATGCTTCTTCCCAACTAAATTTCCTAGTCAGCTTTTGGGAAGTAAATCCTAAAACCATTAATAATGGAAATTGAGTTGCTGTTTACTTTCATTAACTTGAAGCACTATGACTTGAGAGTTAAGGAATTCCAATTTATATAGGCTGACACACCCTGGGAAAGTAACTTAACCGTCTGAGCCTCGGGTTACCTAAATAAGGATTATAGTAATAGATTGTCTTCATTCACTGGGGTACTCTTAGTAAGATATTGTACATAGAGTACCTGGCATAGCCTAGTGGCATTTTATTATTCATTAACTAAAAATAGATATTAATAGATGTAAAAGTAACATCCCAAAATATAAAAAATACATTCTTTAGAATGAAGTTATTTAACATAATGTGATAACAGTTGGAACAGTTCCTAAAGGATAGTCCCCAATCAGTTCATGTGGCAATTTATTGAAATTTGAACCAAATCCATCTTCCTTCAAGAAGGAGAAATTCACCAGCTGTAAGGTAGAAAATATTTACTTGGTGAATATTTACTAAGCTATTACCTTTTGCATAGCCTTGTATGGGAGGCTTTTCAGCAATATCTCCTTTCTTTAAAAACATATATAATTTATTTTGATATGTACCCATAAAATTGAACAGCAAATGACAAATGAAGAGAATATGTCAAAGGAAGGAGAGGAGAGAAGAAACTTACAACATAAATAAAGGAAAACATGCTTTAGGAATACTGAGTAGACTGGCACAATTGAAGTTTGTCAAGGTTGAGGCTAGCTACACCCAAGGAGCTTGGATATATAAAGATTAAGAGTCTGGATTTTATACTGTAAGAAATTGAGCACTACTAAAGATCCAAAGCTGAACAGCAATGGACTCAATCTGACTTTTAGAAAGATGGATCTGCCGGTAATGCTTTTAGATGTAGTGAGGTGAGAAAAGACTAAAGACATGGAAATCAGGTGGAAAACTGGTTTGTTCATCTGAGGAAGACATCGTAAGGAACAAAAAAGGTTAGTGTCCATCAAAATGAAACTTTCAGAAGGATTATTTTAAAAAATCAATAACCTTAATAACTAGTTAGATGTGAAGGGAAAGAAAGAAATTACAGATGCCTATTACTGTCTTAAGGTGCCACATGAATAAGTCAACTCAGATACGATGACCTTGGATGGAAGTTATTAGTAGAAGCTAGCTCTCATCCAGCATATGTGTCAGATACTCTTGTCACATATATTAACTCATTTAGTGCTCAGAATGATGCTCTGAGTCAAGTATTATTATAACATATCTTAGCTAAAACCTGAGGCAGAGACGGAGGTTAAATGAAAACACCAAAGCCACACAACTAGTAGGTGACAATGCCAGCTTTGAACCCAGGTGGTCTGTCTCCAGGGCACATGCCCTTACCCACCACACATCTTGTCCCTTGCCATTTCTATAGGAAAGACAACACATTGCTCTTATCAGGTGTGAACCTCACAAAAACTACTTCCTCCTGAGATTGTTAGAGGATTTAAAGAGTATTCCTTCATTCTAAATTTCTGCTTCAAAACTCAGTACCAAAAATCATAATCCATGAAATAAGATCAGTCAGAAATTGTATTTTATCCTTATCTTTTTCTTAAGATCTAGTCAAAGCCAAGGAGATGAAAAACTGCCAAATATTATAATTAGAAACAGTAGTCTGCAACTGACAGCATAATTACAGGAAGTTAGACATGTCAGATTTCATGAGTGGTCTTAAATAGAAGACTCTCGTGTAAAGACCTTTATTTTTTCCATATTTTATACCACAATGTTGACTTTTATAAGTTATTGCGTTTCAAGAAAAAACTAGAGATTTAAATTTAGTGAGTTACCAGAACCTTCTAGTAAAAGGGCAGTGCTCCTGGATGCATAGTACAGTTGTAGCCCACAGAATATTGGCCATGAGTGATTAAGGAATAATTTTCTTGGAATTGCTACACCCCTGTTGGGGGAGGAGGTGGTGGTCTGGTGTTTCTTGTTAACACAGTGTCATGCAAATGGGATCTGATTTCAACTAGGGCTCCAGGTTGTAATCAACATTTCCTAGTTTAGAATATTTCTTCATTCACCTTTGAGTAGAACAGTTATGGCTTATAGTGCAAAGATGCAAGACAAAATAAATTAAATTAAATAAATTAAAGAAGTGACATGCAGAAATAAAACCGGCAACCAATATTTTTTTAAGAATACTGGAAAACCATTTTGTGATCAAACTTGTAAATAATATCTATTCAATGCATACAATGTTTTGCACACACATGCACACACGCACACATGCATTCCTATTTAATTCTCGTAACATCTCTATGAGGTAGCTACGATTATTACCACCATTTTATAGATAAGGAAACTGAGGCACAGAAATATTAAGTAACTTTGCAAGGTCATGTAGTTTGTAAGTGGCAGAGTCAGGATGTACATCCAAGCAATTTGGCTTCAAAGTAGAAACTCTTAACCTCTCTATATAACCATTTATCAGTGCACATTGGAACAAAGTAGACTTTTAAAATATAGTCAACAGAGCTTTCAGAAAGTACTCTTGGACATTTGCAAATGAAGACTCAGAAATATCTGCCATTAGTACTGAGGGCTCTGAAAGAAGACATCCCAGGCCAGAGCCTCTGAGATAAGATTTGAAAAACTGATGTTGGAACTGGAGTAATGCAATAAGAAGGAAACCAAATTGGCACAGAATCAAGACGGCCCCCCTAATCACACGGATTTAGAATAATTACCTAAAGCTAGTGAGACATAAATAGAAGTTCCCATTCCAGGATTTTGGGAAGGCATTCTCAATGATTCATTTTTAGTATTTCCGAATTCCCAAGTAGTAGAACCCTTGTAGAAACCAAGGGTATTTAAATATCCCTTACAGAAATCTCTATTAACATAAATTAAGACTGTCTAGGTCTATTAAAGAATATACAAATAAATGAGTTAAGAATGTGATTTTATTCTAATTATGGAACACTGCAGAGCACTAATCTTTGCAGTTTTCAATAGGAATAGAAATTGGTCAATGTTCCATGCAAAAAGCAACTACTATTTTTGGACATACTGGAACTGAGACTAAGCCCACCTGGCAGAGTTCAGCTTTTAACATTTTTTTAAACAGGAAACTGAGAGATTGGTAGTAATCTGTGTCTTCTTGGGGAGAAATGGAATTTTTCTTTGGAGTAGACTTTCCTTTGCACTAAGAAGGATTGTTTGGGCAGTCTTATAGGTTGTGGAGACACTCCAGTGAGAAGTTACATCGAAGCTTAGCAATGCTTCAAAATACTAAGCTACAAAAGAGAGAAACAATATTAGTTTGGGATATACATGTTTTGACTCTTTCCTGAGACCAGATTATTAGTTTGGCCGGCAGAACTGACCCTCCCTCTACTTCACACTAAAGAACAGACTTTGAGAAGGGTCTTGACAAAACAACCAGTCCTGGACATTTGGTATCCAGGATGTAATGTTATTTAAGATTTAATAGACCAAAATACCAAAAACCTGCCATCAACTATTGTGACTGTCTTGTACCAGCCACATGGCTAGTGCTGGAATGGGGATTTCCTTCTGAAGGGAGTGGATGTTCTCGCTGTCCATCATGTTAGAACATGTTTAACCCTGAGACAAGACTTTAAGCAATGTGTGATATCAAAGAACACCTCTTCCTTCTTGAGTTGGGAGGACAGGCGTACAGAGGCTGAAGACAGGGATGGGACCAGGGCAGGTGGGATGTAGCAATGGTTTTGAAGAATCTCATTGGTGTGGGGCAAGTGGGTGAGCTTCCACCATCTATCTGGAGGCATACTTGGGGTAAACGGGAATTCAGATTTTGAATCTGAAGTCTGAGAGTTCTAATAATAAGAAACACAAGTAAGTCACAGCTTATATTTGTACTTGTGACATTTGGGGATGGCTTCTAAAAAGTTGCAGCCTGGTTTGCTTGTGCTCTGGAGAATAAGAAAAAACTCTTTTTTCCTCCCAGAGGCCAGATAGGCAGTGTCATGGAACTCACCACTGGGAGATGACTATGCCAACAGAGCAGCCACAGTAGAGGCAGAAGAGGTGACAAGAGGGACCAGAAGGAGGAGACTGGAACAGAAGACCCGAGGGAAGTTATGACTGTCAGAAACCTGTGAAAAATCACAAAACGACTAGAACACTCTTGGAGGGATGCAACTTCTGTTACTCTGGTGCTTGTAATGGAAGAATTTAATATAAACATAAATCTGTATTTTTCATTACAGATTTGTGAAGCCAGTTTATACCAATGATGATGTTGATGATGATGATGATGGTGGTGGTGGTGGTGGTGGTGGTGGCAGCAGTGGTGGTGGTGGCGGTGGTACTGATGTGGGGGAAAAGGCAGAAGGGAATGTAGATAAAATGAAATGTCCTTCCACGGAGGGGATTATGTTAAGTGAAGTAAGTCAACCAGAGAAAGACAACTATCACATGGTTTCATTCATATGTGGAACATAAGAAATAGCACAGAGGACCATAGGGGAAAGGAGGGAAATCCAAAGGGGGAGAAATCAGAGAGGGAGATGAACCATGAGAGACTATGGACCCTGGGAAACAATCTGAGGGTGGGGGGAGGGGGTAACAGGGTGATGGGTATTGAGGAGGGCACGCGTTGTGATGAGCACTGGGTGTCATATTAACTAATGAATCACTGAGCACTACATCAAAAACTAATAATGTACTATACAGTGGCTAACTGAACATAATAAAATAAATTAATTAATTTAAAAAAATTAAATGTCCTTATAACCTGCAGCCCATTGACAAATACTTGAGGCAGGCAGAGTAGGACATTCCTCCAGGAAACCAACCATCTTAATGTTAATGCCTTGCTAGAAGGAAAAAAACAACCTTCTCTTGACTATAGCAGGGCCTCCCTGATCCTGTGAGTCTTTAGCATATGAAAGTCCTTTTGGAAACTTCTATTTGTCTTTATTTTCCCCAACTCCAAAGTGTGTAATCAGCTGCTGCTCACCACTCCAGGGCAGCCCTTTCTGCCCAAGGTCCTGTCCCGATATAATAAAACCACCTTTTAGCACCAAAGGCTTCTCAAGAATTCTTTCTTGGCCATTGGCTCCGAACCTCAACTTTTCCTACATCAGTATTAAAAAACATTCCAGACTTCACCACATTATAGCTCAGCTTCTCCTTTAATGTTCAAATTATGACAGTTTCATCTGCAACCAGATTTCCAATATTCTAATAGATTCCAATCTGTATGTGTTCTTGAGAATATATCTAAGGAATACTTAGGCGTTCTTCAGATTTACCCTGCTTTTTTACAAATCATCTTAGCCAGCTGTCAGGCTTATGATCACTACTACCCCTTCCACAATCCACCTCCCATTTTCTTGAGACTGGGGACCCACAAACCAATGTACTTTCCCTGTAACACACTGTCCCTCACACACTGGCACCAGCCCTTCTTTGATTCTCCAGAGTGACTGGTGACCAGGCTACAACCCATGTAAGGATTTTCCAGAGACTTGGTAATAAGACAAAAGAATTACAAAGCTGAGGGCTTAAACCTGTGCCCTGTGGCATCCTCAGATTTTCAGCCTTACCCCTCCATTAGGCATTTCTTCCTGTGTGGCACTCCCCCTACGACCTGGTGTCATTGTACGTATCTTCCCCAGGCTAAATGCACAGTAGTATGTCTCCCTCCACTCAGGACCCAAGCCCTAGCTACCTCGGTCCTGGAAGAAGGAAACAACTTGCCCTATTACCCCATTCTAAGACTTGTAGCTTAGGCTACCCATTTCTGCCCTAGGCTAAACTTCTTCCCTGGATGCGTGACAATATGAATGCGTATTTCTCCCTACCTTTACTATAAGGATTGGCTTTGCCTAAAGTTGCTATGAGGGCAATTCATCAGAATCTAACATTCTTGTATTGTTTCCCTAGTCAGGTTACTTTATTCTTAAATACCATCTCAAAGAGTACTTTGACCGTCAAAAATAAACACAGAATCTCAAATTGTGCCCTTTAAGGGTCTCTCTAATTACATGCTGTGAATATATGTCCCCATATCCTGGCTGCCACCTTTAGGTCTCCACTTCTGACAACACTATGAGATGGGTTCCAGTATTATACCTAGAGATACAGACAGGTTATATAGCTTGCCCAAAGTCAAACAGTAAATGAGAAATCTGTGATTCATGCCCAGGTAGAATGACTTCAAAACCTTCTCTCTCAACCACTATTCCAAAACTGCTTTAGAAAAGAATTCATCAAGATGATGCAGTCTAAACATCTATTTAGAAAAGAAATACTTCTTCCCAGAAGAAACAATCCATAGATTTTGAACTCTGCCCATAAAGATTAACTTTTATTTTATTATTGCAGAGTAGTGACCATTCCCATTTTTAAAAATGTGACTTTTGCTTTACTTTTAGCCATAGAGGGATTTTTCCCAAAACAAAGGAGCAGTCTTCCCCCGTACCTGAGCTCAATCTTCCAACACTAGAGACATAGAAAAACTGCTTGTGGCTTTAAAATGGAAGTCCGTCCCACTTATAAATGATAATATATGCCATTTATCAAGTAGAAACTATTTGACAATCATTGAGCCCTATTTCTAAATACATGTGTTTGTGTGTGTGTGTGCTGAAAACAAAAAATTTAGAAGGCATTTAATCTTAGCCCCATTCCACCCAGGAGATACAGAAACATCAGAGGACATGACTACCTTGAGATTAGTGAGGAGCTCAATGGATCTGGAAACCAAATCTTCTGATTCTTAGTTGAGTGCTCTTCCACTACATCTGATAGCCTTTGAGCCACGCAGAATAACTCTTTATTGTTTTAGATTGATTAAATGCCTTGGGTGGGCCTCTAATCATGGAAGGCACACTCTGTGAGGTATCCTGAGACGCAGGCACACCCTCAGTATGCTTTCAGCTGGAATGTTAGGGATGTACCATAAATGTCTTGCTTTGCAAAATGTTGAAATAGATGATATCCCGGTTTTCATGTCTATCATTCTCCGAGGCAAGTGAAAATCATTAGCTTCTTTTAAGGAAAATCTTACACTGTCAGGGTGAATAAAATGAGTACAAGAGCACTGGGGCTGTCGCTTAGATTTCCCCAGCACCAGCTATCAGACTTGCCAAATCCTATCTTCATGTATATGAAACAGAGAAAATGCCAGCGACTTCTATCGCGCAGGTTGGCTTGGGGGCATAAATGAGATGAAATGCAAAAGTGCACTTTATAAGCACGACTTTTTCTTTTCTAGATATGTCACTGTAAGAGAACCCAAATGTGGTAAATTACAAAATAAAATAGAATGTCATTTCACATCATCATCCTAAAAATGGGATATAGCTATCATTTAACACGGGAACCTGATGTGTTCTTAGGAGGAAAAAAAAATGTTCCTAAAGTTAGAATATAATATGGGTGACTATTTGTTCCACTGATTTCCATTATGCATTTTTAAAATTACTTTATGCTGTGAAGTATATGGGTATATACATATAAAAAGTTATTTAAGGATTTTTTTAGAAATAAGGCTCAAAAACAAATACACAAATGTTGACACTGGTTATCTTTGAAAAGTGGAATTATAAATTCTGTGGATAGTGCTAAGAAGTTATTCCACATTTTTGTCAAAAAGCCTGCATTATCTGTGAAATTATAAGAAAATGTATTTGATAATATTTCCCTGCTACAGGAGAACTCCTAGAGTATTAGTTATAAAAATATGGTTGCAAAATTAATGGCAGAAAAATAATAAGGTAAATGAGAGCAGTGATTAGAACTTTAACTCTATTGGTAGCAAAAAATACAGTTCAGTGACTTAAAATAAAAGAATTATTCCTTGCAATGAGATCTTGTCATTTGCAACGACGTGGATGGAACTGGAGGGTGTTATGCTGAGTGAAATAAGTCAATCAGAGAAAGACATGTATCATATGACCTCACTGATATGAGGAATTCTTAATCTCAGGAAGCAAACTGAGGGTTGCTGGAGTGGTGGGGGGTAGGAGGGACGGGGTGGCTGGGTGATAGACATTGGGGAGGGTATGTGCTATGGTGAGCACTGTGAATTGTGCAAGACTGTTGAATCACAGACCTGTACCTCTGAAACAAATAATGCAATATATGTTAAGAAAAAAAAAAGAAGAAGAAGATAGCAGGAGGGGAAGAATGAAGGGGAGTAAATCGGAGGGGGAGACGAACCATGAGAGACGATGGACTCTGAAAAACAAACTGAGGGTTCTAGAGGGGAGGGGGGTGGGGGGATGGGTTAGCCTGGTGATGGGTATTAAAGAGGGCACATTCTGCGTGGAGCACTGGGTGTTATGCACAAACAATGAATCATGGAACACTACATCAAAAACTAATGATGTAATGTATGGTGATTAACATAACAATAAAAAATTTAAAGTAAAAAAAAGATTATTCCTTGTGATATACCTATGATAGGTTGCTCCTATGATATTTGGAATAACAGCTCCATGTCACTCTCTTTTAGAGACGTAGACTCCATCATTTGGAACCTCACTGGATACCATGACAGAAGAAAAGGGGAAAAGCATACAATTGCAGGAGATGTGATACATGTCACTTCTGTTCACATTTCACTGGCCAAAGCAAATTACATGGTGATTAAGAACTTAGTTCTATCACTCACAGTTCTTTTTCAGTGAATATTGGGGAAAAGAGAGATAAAACTGTCTTTGTCCAAGAAGACTTGTCCCTCAGGCATTTTATTTATACTTTTCACAAAAAGTAGAACACAATTCTCAAATTTATAATCTATGAACCACTTAAGAAATATGTAAGTAACCAACTGATTTTAGAAGCCAATAATAAAATTACTAGCATCCTTCTTCTCTTCCTTCTAATCAATAAGCATAGATTGACACCCTCAATGCTGGGCTCTAGGAATACAAAGATGAAATGACCTATTATCTTTCTGTATGGTACTTTATGGCCTAGAAGAAATAGAAAACATCTTCTTTCTGTGCAAGAAAATATCCCTGCTTCATGACAGAGCTAGAAGTTAAAATCTGATTTGGGAAAATAATAAAACCTGGCTTTATTCTCTTGGGCAAATTAAAGGCTCTCCCTCCCCCCCACCAAGAAAAAAAACAAATTGAAATCATTATCATCCTCCAATGAAGAGAAACTATAGAATACCTGAAAGTAATCTCAGTATCACCAAGAATCATCACCACTAGAGAGAGTGGCTAACTAAGAAGCATATAAAAAGTCTGGAAGGAAGAAGTTCTGGCCTGCTTATTGCCTATACCTTCTGCTTCCCAAAGAGATTACAGCTACAAGGGAAACCCATACATACAAACTGCGTGTATTCCATTAGCCTATGTTTCTCCCTGTTGTCCTCCAAAAACGTTCGTGTGCTAAAGTAGATCAGCCCAAGAATTGCTGTTATTTCTTCAAAAGCAAAGATAACAGATAATAATACTCTAAGTGCAAATTCATTGCAAGATACTTGCAATTTGATCCCTCGGTATTGTTCGCTACAACTTATGAGGTAAAATTTGCACACTGAATTATTGCACCACAAAATATCTGTCCTTGAACTATAATTCTCTTTGCATTTCTTACTCCTATGCTGAATGAAAATTGTACCACTAAGATAGAAATCCATCATTTATATTAAGTTTCAATCTCAAATAGGCCAATAAAGATTGCTTACTATATCATATGGCCAACCACTTTCACCACACTGGGTATCTCTTCAGGCAGAACCAGTTTGAAAGTTGATCATGTCAGGGAACCCAACACACTTTTTTTTTTTTTTTAAGATTTTATTTATTTATTTGACAGAGAGAGACACAGCGAGAGAGGGAACACAAGCAGGGGGAGTGGGAGAGGGAGAAGCAGGCTTCCCGTGGAGCAGGGAGCCTGATGCGGGGCTCAATCCCAAGACCCTGGGATCATGACCTGAGCTAAAGGCAGACGCTTAACAACTGAGCTACCCAGGCGCCACCAACACACTTTTTTAATAGCCACATCTGGTATTGTCTTTCTAGTTGGTTGAAGCAGTGAAGCATTAAAGGCAAACTACACACTTAAAGAATACAATGGGTCCTGTCAATCAGTACTCATTATTTCACCACAAGAATACATAAGTCCATTGGTCTGAGGAGCTACTGAGGTGAGTTTACATTTATAATATATGAGAAACATCTCATCTGTTCTGGATAAGGAAGCTTGGATCTCTGTTTCCAGTGTGATAACCATGCTCTGATAGCTTCTCTCTATAACCTTGTATGGTGTTAACTAGATTCATCTCTTGGTAACTAAATAGACTAGGTCGAAGTTTTACAATTCTGGCTTTAGCACCCAAAACTCTTGCAGTTAACACCTACAGACCATCCCAAAAATATTTGGAGAATGAAAAATAACAATAGCAACAAATACCCTGTTAGGTCAACTAAATATCCATGGAATTATTAAACTAAAAAGGATCTTGCCTAGACATAGAGATTAGCCAACCCAACCCTAACAACAGGCAGACACCCCCTGAAACTGCCTTCATATTTAGCACCCAAAATACCAGATATATATATATAGTAAGTCAGTTTTTTTCACAACAAACTATTGTTCTCTTGCAGAAACCAAACTCCTTAAGAAACCCCCACAGCAAAGGTTCTTAATAAACTCAGTGGTCATTACTGCAGTCAGTTTAAGGACTGTGTGCTATATTTGTTTTCCTTGTTCCATTTATAAACTCAAAAAGAAGTTTAACTACCTAACAGAGCATTAAAAAAACTGGAATAACAAATTTAAAGAAAAGAAAACAGTAACTTTTCTCTTTGAAAATCAATATCTTTAATGATGTTCCATTCTATCATGTGAAGTCTAATTGTATTTTTCTCCATTGTACCAGAGCAACCTTGATTATTTTTAACACATCTATTTCAATTAAAAGTGCATTATCTGATCTAGCTGCTGAGGAGAGGGTCAGAAGAAGTCATACTCAGATTTTTGTTGCTATTGCTTTCTTTTTCTTTTTCTTTTTTTTTCCCTTAAATGAACTATGTTCTTATCAATGAAGCAACATGGCAAACATAGAGGCCAAAGATGTTTTTCCTCAAAATGGAAGCCCAAATTGGCAAATAATAAGTTAATCACGTGTCTTTTGAATCGTGAAATGACAATGAAATTTAACAAGAAGTCAATAAGAGAAGGGCATCAAGTGAAGAAAAATACGAGTATTTTTTTTTCAGTAGTATTATTAAATGAAACAGCACTGATTCAGTTCAAAACTCCCTATTAAGGAAGATCAAAGCTAACCACTTAGTTTCACTGTGTCTGTGGCCACTGCTTCATAGCCTGGTTAATGTTCCATGATTCCAACCTATGGGCCAGATTCGAGGATTGAACAAGGAAGTTACATCCATATTCATCATGTTTGTAAAATTTACTCTAATTTCACATTTTCCTTTTGATGGGTTAAATGTGTTCATTCATATTGGCGGAAATGTTTTAGAACTCTATGTGTGTTAAGAAATGCCCAAGCGTTTTCCTTAAAAGTACAACTATATCAACTATACTTGAATAAAGATTATTTTCCTCTCCTACTCTAAATTGATTCCATATATCTAAAGAACAGTGAAGTACAAGATTGGTTCTTTTATTACCAATAAAGTTGTAATAGTCACCACTTATTGAGCACTTACCAAAAGCCAGGCTTATGCTTAGTACATGTATTACCTCATTTAATACTCATGATAACTAGATGAAACATTATTATTATCATTTCCATAACCATAAGTACTTTATGAGGTGTAATTTATATTCAATAAACTATACATTTAAAGCATAAAATTTAATAAGTTTTGACTTATGTATATACCTGCGAAACCATCACCAGAATCAAGATAATGGACATCCAATCATCATTCCCCAAAGTTTCCTAGCGCTCATGTGTAATCCATCTCTCCCTTCCATCTCTCCTCTCTCCTCTTTCCTCCTATCAGGCAACCACAGACCTTTCTTTACTTAGATTATAATGTGGAAGAACTAGAATTCTCATACACTGCCGGTGGGAATGTAAAATGGTACACATATGTTTGGAAAACAGTTTGGCAGCTTCTTCGAAAACTAAACACACACCTATGTTGTGACCTAGACATTTCACGCATAGGTATTTATCCAGGATAAACAAAAGCATATGTCCCTAGAAAGACACATGCACGAATGTTCATAGAATGTTTATATAACACATGATATGGCTTATGTTTCAAAGAGATCCTTCTGAAAGCTGAATTTGGACTAGGCTCTGGAAAAGTGAGGAGCAGAAGGAGGGAGACCAATTAGGAAGCAATTACAACAATGTGGATAGGGATGACGTGGTTTAACCAGTGTGGTGTGATGATGAAGTGGTAAGAAATAGCAGATCCTACATACATTTTTGAGAGACATTAGTGTATTTCCTGATATATTGGATGTATGCTGTAGAAAGTGGAGAAGTGTCAAGGATATCTCCTAGGCATTTAGCCTAAGTAATTGGAAAAATGGAGCTGCTGTTAACTGAACAGGTAAAGAATCAGGAGGAACAGACTGGGGGAGGGAGAGATCAGAGGTCGGTTTGGGATATATTGATATTGAGGTACCTGATAAATGTACAGGGGAGGAAGGCAAGAAGACTGTCAGATGTGTATGTCCAGACCTGAACTGAGAAGTCAGGGCTGGAGATAAACACTTGGGAAGTGTTTGGTAAACAGATAGTGTTTAAATATGAAATGTAGAAATAGAAAAGATGTAGTCTGAACTCTGAGTTTTAAGACTATCCATGGAAATGTCTAAGAGATAAGGAAGAGCAAGCCATGCTCATTGAGAAGGAACAGCTAGCTACAGGAGGAAGGACAGGAGAGTGTGATACCCTGGAGACCACTTTTTAAAAATTATTCAAAGGAGGAGGGAGTAATACACCCTCTCAGATGCTACTGGTAGAGTTATTAACATGAGAAGAAAAGGTGGGACATTGAATTTAGCAATATGGCCAATGTTGACTTTGATAAGACCAAGAAAATTGGAATGATGGGCATTAACTACTGATTACGTATATTCAACAGAGAATGGGAAAAGAGGAGTTTGGAGACAGGGAGTAGAAATGAATCTTTCTAGATTCTCTGTGAAGGAATGCAGAGAAACGAAATAGTAGTTGGAGGAGGGGATAGGATCAAGAGAGGTGTTTTTGTTTTGATTTTGTTTTTTGTCTTGTTCTGTTTTAGTCAACCTGGCAGTACAAGTTAATGTATTTGGTGGTCTTTGATATGTTAAAATTTGACATCTAACATTTATTGTGTGTATATTATTTAACTTTGTATTTTGAAATGATTATAAATTCACATAAATTTGCAAAAATAATGGGACAAAAAACCCTTTTACCCAATTTTCCCCTTATATAACTATTATACAATATCAAAACCAGGAAAGTGACTGTGGTGTAACATGTATATACAGCTCTCTGTCTTTTTATCACTCGTGTAGATTCATGAAACCACTGCCAGCCTGAAAATACAGAACTATTCCATCACCACAAAGATCTCCCTGGTGCTACATCTTCATAGGCACAACCTTCCTCTTCCCTGCTACCATTCCTAACCACTGGCAACCACTAATTTGTTCTCCATTTCTCTAATTTTGCATTTTCTAGAATGCAATATAAAGGCAATTATACAGTAGGTGACCTCTTCATATTGACTTTTTTTTTTCCCACTCAGCATAATACCCTTGAGATCCATCCAAGTTGCTGCCTGTTTCAATAATTAGTTCCATTTGATTTCTAAGTAGTATTCCACGGTATGGATGTACCATGGAATACTGTTCAACCATTTACCAATTGTAAGATGCTTCAGAGACGTTTTGTGTTGAGGAAACAATCCAGTACAAAGGGGGAACTTGGTGATGCAGAATAGTGTGAGATTAGCAGAGCAATGTCCTTGGGTGAGCACACAGAGCTCAAGGGGAGACCGTGGATATTCATCCAATGCAAAGCTAATGAACTCAGCATACGGATGTGGTGGTGAGAGATTGTGGAAGCTCTTTTCTGATGGCTTCCACTTTCTAAATAAATAAGCAAGCAAGGTCATCAGTTGAAAGTAAAAGTGGTGGTCAAGTTGTTGCAGGTTTGAGGAGAAAAAAAATGCATTCACCACACATCTGGGAGAGTGGAGAGTGGAGATCCAGAGATATGTAGATATGTTATGCTGCAACACGAAAGGCCCACAAAGCTAATAGCTGTGAATTTAAAGCCAAAGCAACCAACGTGGCTCTGTGTTTTTTTTCCACCCTCATTTAGCTGCACAGATGCAGGTGCAGAGAATGCAGGAGGAATAATGACTTAAGGTAGGCAGAAGAGAAATCAGAAAAATAAGAGAAAATCTAGAGTGTGGGAAAGCAGGTTGTTTTTGTTTTTAGAAATGTAAGGCACATTGTAGCCAGTAGATGTTTTGTAAATGCAAACAGCTTGAAAGATATGACAGGATGCCTTGAATTATACAGAGCAAGTCAATCCTATTTATCTTCACTATTAACCAATACCCCAGGTGTAAGCCCAGTAATGATTCCATTGTCCGTTAAGGTATTGACACTTAGCACTTAATGCTGCCCTTTCTCCAAGGAGGGTTTCAGCTACCTTGAGTCAGCTCCCTTGGTCACTGGTACTTCAATTTCTCCAGCCATTTAAATATCTATAGGCCTCTGGCTCTCTTTTATAAAACATCATACCTTATCTTCCGCAGGCATTCGGATAAACCACTGCTATTTTTCCACCTGCCAGGTCTGACTATCACACAGGGAAAGAGAAGTCTGGTGAAGAGCTTCTGTGGGAATTTCCATTTTTCTGAGGGACTCACTTGGCTGGGGTGTTCAAACACAGGAGCTTTGTAAGTCCTCCCACACAATGAATATGATGCAAATATGTCAGTGGCAATCCTGAGCACATTATGCCCCTTGTGGCCAGAGACAAGAGCACATGAAACTGCCCGGCGTTGTGCGGTGTGCCTGTGATTTCTCAAAGCAGGCTGCCACTTGGCTGAATACAAATAAGATATTTCTAGAAGCTCTGGGAAAAAGACACAGAAGCAATGCCTCAGATCAGACACACTTCCTTTTTGTGTTGATACAGCCCTCCCAGCCTGATGCATCTTCCAGTATCAGTTGTTGGAAACACAGTGGTGGGCACCATTTCACTGCTACCTCTGCTTTAACAAGCTGGCAGCTAGATAGCGAATTAATGTCCTTTGTTTAAAACAAATTTCTGGTGTTCAGTTCGGTTATAGGCAACAAGGACCAAGAGCTTCTTAGGAAACAGAAAGCCACATCTGTAATTTGTTGAATCGTCTTGCTCTGTTTCTGTATACTCACATACACCCTCTCTCCCTCCCTCCTGTCCGCTTCCCCCCCTCCTCTTTCCCTCCCCACCCCCCTCTCCCCAGCCTCACCCTGCCTCTCCCAGAAGATAAACAAGGAGTCACAGTACTCATCTGGGTCATGATACTTTGTTACTCAGGCAAAACGGAATAACAAATGTTTTAAATTCTGTCACTAGCAGAGGTCAGAAAGATGACAGAATCAACTCTGTGGGCCTTTCATTAGGGGCCTTCATTTGGCTCTGCTTAATTCCCTTAATTGTCCAAGTTCCTCCAAGTCAGCACACAGTTCAAAACACAGCCTAAAGTGCTCTTTCCCCAGCTATCAGCATGTTTACTTTTACCTTTAATCATCACAGACTACAAATATGACCTTCCATTGACCTGGCTGATTCATTTTTAAGAGACTTAAAGCAAAACTGACTGAGCAAAGCAACCTTGTGGGGCTGCAAGGCCAAGAGCAGATAAGCTCCTCAAGCAGAAACAGCCTGTAAGGGAAAAATGTTCCAACAGAGAGCCCTTCACAAAGCTGTTTTCTTGGGGTCTGCTTTGGCAACTGGAGAATAGAAATGCTTGCCCAGGGCTCGCTAGAAATAAGGGGGACTGGGATAGGGGTGGGTAGGTGATGCTGAGGTAGTGCACTAGTGCGGGCTCCTCGCTTGCAGATGGTCCTTGGGCCACAGGTCAACGTGGCCTCATAAGGCACCACATATAAAAAGAATTGGGAGTTTTGTCAGGTCTGTCTTCAGCATTGTTCCCATGACTCTTTGGCTCCTTTGTGCACCTATTCAGTGACCTCTGCTGCCCCTCCTAGGCCACATCAGCTCTCTACATATATATCTCATTCCCATCATGGTAGCCACTGTCTTTGCTACTGTCTTCTCAGTTCCTTCAGTGTGGAATTCCTTCAATTGCGGAGCTTGAGCATATTGCCTTAAACACTCTTCGTTGGTTTGGTTCCTTCTCATTGGCTGGGTCTCAGCATAAACATGACCCTTCTCCAACTGTGGACTCCAAATTAGGTCCTCAGCCCATCACTACCCCTCATCACTCCCTGGTCTGGTTCTTCTTTGCCATAATTTGACTTTTTCTACTATTTGTTCACATACAGTCAGAAAAAAATCTATTTCATTCACCATTGTATCAGTACCTGGTACAGTGCTAAATAACACTCAATTTTAACAGAGTTCATTGAGTACCTATTATATGTATAAAAACAAACAAACAAACAAAAAACTTCTTAATTAATTGCCGCCTTTTCCCCCCAGTAAGCTGACCAACCCAGGCTTCCCCAGCACTGTGCCATGACCTTGAAATATATCTTCTCATTTAATAACTAACACAGCAATGGAAGTATGTCATATTATACCCATTTTACAGAGAAGAAAACTGAATGAACAATAGTTACGTGATTTTCCAAAATGTTTAGATATACCAATGTCCAAATAAGAAGTTATGTAAGTATTTCAAGCATTATAGCAGGCTAATAGGATCTCATCAATATGAGATACAAGCTATATAAGGACCATTTTAAAGGACGCTCTTTTAGTAACTTGATTCTTTAGCAAGTTCAGGAAATAGAGAATGATGAAGAGAAGGTATCAATGGCTAGCTAGAGCCATCCCTGTAAGTAAGCCATCACTTTAAGTAAGTATTTAAGAAGGCCCTATTGACATCTAAGAGAATGTGAGGTATGTGATCAACAGAATTGTGGAAACATAGTACAGAATACTAATGCCAATAAAGGATGTCAACTCAACCTGTGACTATACCAGCATAATATGGTGGTTAAGATTAAGGGCTCTAGAACAAGACAGACTTGAATTTTAATCCATGCTCTATTATTGGCTAATTTTGACTCATTTTCCCATCTGTCAAATGAATATAACAATCTCATCTCCCAACATTGGTGTGAAAACTAAATTATGTATATAAATTGGTTAACATGAATGTCTGACACATAGTAAGGATTCAATAAATATTAATTTTTATTATGGTAATTATTATTAATGTTATTATTATCTTTAGCTTGAGTTGCCACTGTAAGACCAGAAATTTTAGCACTCATCTCTGAAAGTATACATGCTAGATCCTCTGTGTTGGCAGGAGGTGAGGACATTCCTTAGAAGTATGCTATAGCAGCAGTCTCGCCTCTGTGTGAGAAATACTCTATAATAGAACATTTGCCTCTCTATTTATCAAGATTGAAAAAAATCCTTATTTGAAAAAATGTCATTTGATAGTATATACCAAATCTTTCCCATTTACATAAATGTAGTGGAATTTACAAGTTTATGGTCATCAAAAAAAAATCTTACGATTTCACTTTTATTTTTGTGAGGTGGTTTTAAATATATGCTCAGTACTTCCTTAAGTTCTGCAAAAAAGCTCCAATTTTATTATACGCCACCTGACAATTGCCTCCCTTGGGGATTCATTTGTTATCATCCTAATTATCACTTTGAAGCATTCTGGACAATTATGCTCAGAACAATTTGCTCAACCACACCTTGTTTGGGCTACATTCAGATTTGACTTTGCTGACTATATAACTAAATCAGTGCATTTGTACTTAAAACAAATTTGCAATTACCTCCACAGGGATTTTTAGAATCACTTCATGTGGTGAGTAGAAACATTAATCTGGGTGCTTAACCACTGCTTGGGTATTAATTGGCACTCAGATAACATATATTGAAGAACATTGCATGGCATGACTTAATATAAAAATAAGTTCTGCTCAATAACTAGCTCTGAGAGCTTATGTTTAAATACAGAATGATGCTAATGATTGAAATTATCATTTGAACTATACTTACTGCATTAAAAATAAGCCTATAAGAAGTCATGAAATTTAGAGCTTTGCTATTAGCCTTAAGAATTTTCTTCATTATGTAAGAAAACCATAAATAACAGTTTTACTATTACAACGATACTCCAAAAACATAATTTAATTTTGCTTTTAAAGAGATTTTAATGTAGATGGGATGATTAAAATCAATGCTTGGATATTTTTAACCCCAGGTGTAGCTTCTATGCAAGATAAACATTCATAATTTTATGCAATATTCTTTCCTACAGAAGACTTTATTTTCCTTAGATATTTTGGGTGCATAAAACTAATAAAAAATAAATTGAGTTCTTTTCAAGGTGTGAAACATAGTGTGATTGCCTAAGTAAAGAGAGAATATTAAAAAATGTCAGTGCATGAATCAAATTTTCCCAAAATGACGACCGGAGTTAATGCCATTTTAGGTTTGTGATTCATTTACTCAATCACTCATTCATTTGTTTATCATTCATTTAGTGATTGCATATTTATTGATGATCATATTATGTTCCAGGCACTATTACAGCCATGGGAAACAAACATAAACTAAACAAAAATTAATTCCTCCAGAGAGCATCCATTCTAGTTGGTTATGGAAGATGGTCAATACACAAAGTAAATAAGCAAATATATAGAATCGTGGATGGTGATTAACTCCAATGGAATAAACAAAGCAGGAAAGGGGAATAGAAAATGTTGGACGTGGACTTGAAATTTTAAAGACGAAGGTTACGGTAGGTCTTACTGTGTTGTGACATTTAAAGAAAGACCTAAAGGAGACCTAAAGAATGGGGCAAGTCTTGCCAAAATTTTTGAGGAAAGGGAATTTTAGAAGAAGAGTATTAAGGACAAAAGCTCAGAGGTAAGAGAGTGGCTGGTGCTTGGGAGGGATATCAAGAATGACAATATGGGGCGCCTGGGTGGCTCAGTTGGTTGGGCGACTGCCTTCGGCTCAGGTCATGATCCTGGAGTCCCGGGATCGAGTCCCATATCGGGCTTCCTGCTTGGCAGGGAGTCTGCTTCTCCCTCTGACCTTCTTCCCTCTCGTGCTCTCTATCTCTCATTCTCTCTCTCTCAAATAAATAAATAAAATCTTTAAAAAAAAAAAAAAGAATGACAATATGGCTGGAGTGTCATTAGAGAGGAAGAGAGAAATGAGAGACGGAGATACAGAGGTTCCAGACATCAGATCTAGTAAAGCCTTGAAAACCATTGTAAGGACTTTTTCGTTAAAGCTGAGTGACATAGGGTATGGCCCAACCTATGTCTGGATACATTTTAATCATCTTCTGTTCCTATAAAAATGTTCATTTGGTAGTACACTATAAGGCTCATGGTTGAACTCCAACTTTTAAAAAAAATTCTTGTTGTCACAAACTGATCAATAATAAAGCTGAAATAAACCAGATTTTAAAATTAAATGCATTCTGAGAATGGAGAGAATTTTGCTAAAACAATTTGTCTTCAGTTAAATTTTTCAGAAACTGCTAGTCGTTCTCCAATGTCCATCTTCCCCTTGGCTCATTAATAGATTTCCTGCAGGCCTTGTAACTAAGGATGGGCTAATGGGATGCAAGCAAAAGATACAGGTGCCAACTCTCGGTCCTAAGAGAGAATGCAAGTTGCTATTTTGGCTCTTTCCCCTTTGTGGCTGCCGACAAGTCAATGAGCCCTGGAACAGAGATGGAAGTAACTCATCAAAATGAGCAAAATTTTGCAACCAGCTGTGACTGCTGGTCGGGAATATGATAAAGAGACAAAGATCTATCTTTTTACAGCCTATATTCTGAGGTCTTTGGTTGGTACCAGTTTAACCTGCACTCTGTATATATTAGCAACTATATTAGCAAAACAAGAAGCTAAATCAAACAGAACTCCTAAAACTCTAAATTATTTCATTATAACCTTTAACCCAGTGATAATTCATTTTTAATTTCTTTACTATGTCTCACAAGGAGAAATGAAACTATATTTCACTTTGGTTTTTTTTAAACATAAATAAGAACTAAGAAGTCCCCAGTCCTTTTAACTCTTAATTTTTAATACACATTTGATGGAAAAGGAAAGAGAGGGACTTTGAAAATAATTTGAAGAGCTTCTCAAAGAAAAACTGGATTTTGTGGCACAAAAACATTTCCTTTTTTGTTGTGGTTGCTAATTAAGAGTGGTAGTTATATCAGATTTTTTTTTAGGACTATGTGGGTAATGAGAGTCACATATGGTACTGGGAGGCATTCACTGAACTTTGATATTTTAATATAGCTTGCTACAGAGAGAGAGAAAGAGAAGAGATAGACTGAGAAAGATAGAGAAAATAAAATAAAAAAGGAAGATGGGGGTAGGGGAAACAGACTGAGAGATACAGGCTAAAGGCAGCTGAGGGAGAAACTTAGAGAGACTCAAAGATAAGCAGACATGGCAGAGGACTTAAAAATCATGTATGGGAACCTATTCATTCTCAGGGGGTTTTTTGTTTGGGTTTTTTTTGTGTGTGTTTTATTTTGTTTTTGTTTTTAAGCTAGTAGCTGTGACAGATCCTCACTAAACTCGGAAAACAATGTACAAGTGAGAACTAGTTGAGTTGCCTTGGGGGGGGGTGGGCGGGGGGCGGTGGGCAGCGGGCGGCGGAGAGGGGGAGAGAGAGAGAGAGAGATAGAATCCCAAGCAGGCTCCATGCCCAGTGCAGAGCTGGATCTCATGACCCTGAGCCAAAATCAAGAGTCTGATGCTCACCCAACTGAGTTACCCAGGCACTCTGTGTTTGCTTATTAAAGTTACTAAAGAAAATATCCCAAGGACTCTCTTACAAGTATCTTTTAATGGATTGTATTCTACCTATGATTTTGTCAGAGGTACATTACTTACATGAATATGTCCAAGTTTGTTGATATTTCTATTTTTGTTCTTAAACTTTCCTAAATGATTTTGTGCGTGTATTAGATTAATTGATCTATTTCTCATACTTGTTAGAATTAGAAACCCAGTAAGGTTGGGGGGAGTGAGGAGGAGAGAAAAAAAAACCCAAAAACAAAAATCTCACTGCATACCTTTTTAGAGTACTTCAATGTCACTTATATGATTCTAAAGTCAACTGAAAGAGAAACTTAAGATATAAGTATCTATTGAATTCAAAAAGCATTATTTTTTCAAAAAGCATCATTTTTTAATATTTCTGATATCATGTTTTTAAAAAATATGGCCCAAAGATAATTTTGGAGTACCTACTTGGAATGGTGAAGAAAGCAGCATGTAGATACCATCCAACATCTTATCTAGTCTTTTGAAGGATGTTATGAGGACTCTCAAAGGATAATCAATTTAGTATTTAGTGTATTATTATTTCCTCTTCTATATTAACTCCTAAGCAAATTTGTTTGTAAAAAGACAGTTTGAAGAACTTAGCATGCAAGAATATTTCTAAGACAAATAAAATAAATTAACTGCTTCATTTTTAATTCAAAACAAAATATGAGCTGATAAAATTGTTTTAAAAATCCCAAGTAGGAGGCACAATCTGTTTTTTAGATTGCTCATGTTTTTCTTTTTCTAAAAAAAAAAAGGAAGAAATTAAAAAACAACAAAAAAAAACTCAAAGTCCTGATGACATGTAGATCTGATAGAGCAAATCTCAGAAAATTTAAAAATAAACAACCAGCAACTGCCTCCTACTTTGATTTGCATGTCAAGTGACCTGAGATGAAGAGACAACTCCCAAAACCCGAATTTCTACTCCTTTCTGTTATGATGAGGCTTCAAAACAGAGTATGCTATGGAACACTAATTATCCGATCAGCTTCGATTGTTCATAGGGCTAAATTAAATGATAATAATTAATCAGCCTAATTATTCTATCATCTAAATAACAGATGAGCTTGCCATTCTTTCATTTAATCTGCAAATATTAACTTCCTATATAATCTGAATCTAGCACTATAAAATATAAGAAATTATAAACGAAGTCTTTGCCCACAAGAAGTTAACAACCATCTGGAGAAAGAAGGAAACACCATCATCTTCCACTAGAACTACGACGAAGGCACCGTGGTCTCTGTTAAATCCATTCTCCACGATGCATGTTGGGTGATCTTTCCAAAGGGCATATCTGAGTACGTCCTCGCCCTCCCCTGCCTCCACCCCCAACTAAAAGCATGAAATGTTTCACTGAAATACCAACGCACTTAGCCATAAACACAAAACTCCTTGCCAGAGTTTTCAGTGTTTGTGAGCCTGCCCAGGAGGGGCAGCCTGGTCTCTCCTGGGCTCACCACCTCCACTTCAGCCACACTGGCCCTGCTTGCCCTGGCCACCGTCTCTGCAAAAGGTGGTTTTACTTCATCAGTGTAACCTCCTGCTTCACATCTTGGCATACCTGTCATTTCCCTGACCTCCCTTTTTAGGTCAAATTCCTTATATATAATATCTCATAGCACCATGAACCTCTCTTCTGAGAACAGAGGTTGATGACAGCTTTCTGTTTTTGTTATTAACATCTATCCGCCTCCCTAGGCTATGAGCTCCAAAAGTAGAAAAATCACGTTCATTTCTCCTCACCCTTGTAAAAGAAATGCTTTCCTAAGGAGCCTGCATTCTGTAATCCCTTAATAAACCTTGGGAGAATGACTCTTATTGTTAAGTGAAAAATGAAGCTGAATTCAGTAATTCTATCAATGGAACTTCCGAAAATTCCCTGCTAATGTTAATAATGAGTTTCAGTCTTTGGCTTAAACTAGTCCGTGGGGTAGTTGATTGGATTTTATTTCTTTATTTCTTTGTTTTTGAAAAACAAACCCTGAATGGCTCACATTAACGAAAAGAATGAGTGCCTCTAACCATATTGTAAATATTTATTTTTTCATGTATTCAACAAATACAAAAAAATATATGTGAATTCAAAGGTGCTTCACAGGTTTCAATCACTCAAGAACATCAATTATAGAATGTATTTGAAAATAAACGTAAATCAGATTACTTTTGAAAACTCCACTGGCTCACTATGCCCTATTTATGGCAGATCAAAACTGCTTGATAAACTAAATTGTGAGTTAAGTTTGCACTTCTATGGCATAAAACAGACTTAGTGCTCCTTCATTTACCTGTACTTACATTTTCCTTCCCAGTATGTCCTTGTCCCTTGAGTGAAAAATTAGAAGTATTTTTTTTTTTTTAGTTTTGACAAACTAAGTCACTTAACCCTACCAAGTAGTCCTCTTCTCAACTGCTTTTATATTTCCTACTGTTGATTAAACAAGTTTTCCAGTAAGTAACCAAGCACTTACAATGTGCTCGGCTCTGGGCAAAGTATTTGACAGCCCGTTCTCATTTAAACAGTACAACCACCCCTTCATGTAGAGATGATTATTGAATTCTTCTGATAACTAGAAAAAGAAGTTCAGTAAGTTGCCTCATCATCACCCGGTTAATAAAGGGGCCTGGCGGGGGTCTTAGACCAGTGCTTCCTCCTTCCCAAAAGGTAATAGCGAAGACAGAAAAAACAGTACCAAGGAGGCGAAAAACCCTAGACTCAAGAGTCTTTTAAAAACCCAGAGAGAGAAGCCCTGACATTGTGACCAACTGACAAGTCACTAAACTTCTCTTTAATCACCTTTAAAATAAGGAACATGTATAATATCAGGGGCAAGAACTATTGTCTGCCAAGTGAAAGTTAATTGATTCTCTACTTACCTCATCTCCCCTTTACCCAGCCCCAAAATTAAGTCCACAGAAAGAATGATGAATGGCTTAATGATCATGCATTGTACAAGTAGACAGGAATGTAATCATATAGTCAGCATTTTTCATCTTCTAAACCATATGCTTATCTTCACAGAGTAGAATTTTTAGATTAGTAGCATTTTTTTAATGTGGTGTATATCATTAGGAGATAAGACTACTACCAGCTGTTTGAATGAAATAGGAGTTTTAGTAAAAGAATCCATTGGAAGGAAGTGAATAAGACAGATTGGTGATAGGAGAGGAAATCAAGTCTAGCAGCTCCACTTCTTATCCCAACTCCCTATTTTTCTCACATGTTGCAGGGACTTTTGTAAAAGATTTTAATATCTTCATTTACATCTCTATAAACTGTTATAAGGTGGACATTTCTACTTACATAAAAATTCATGCTTGAGAAGTACTTTAAAATCCTTAGTATTTCAAGCATTTTAAACATGCATCCAGATCATAATATAGTCTGCTATCCCATAAAATGTAGTAAAACAATGATTTTTCAATAGTTGATGAAGAAACCTTAATTAAACAGGCTGGACTCAAGATGAAGGACAAAAGATTACAGTATTGGTGCATGGCAGGTGTGTTGAAGTTGTGCAATACAAAAAACATTTACATCAGGTTTAGATAATATGAGATTAAATTCCACTCTTCAATTTCTTGATTGTATCTTATGACTATTAAAAAATAATCTGTCATAAACTCACAAATTTTTAATCTCTCATGCAAAAGCAAGCTAATCAAAACTAAGTTCTTCTTATCTGATTCTTCTGTCATGCCTTCCTCAGTGCTCAAGCTCTGACCATCAGATCCCTATCAGAGCTGGCGAAAGGAGGACAGAGAAAATGAGGTCATATCCCTGCACATACACTGATACAGTATTTGCCAAACCTTAGCCACCGTTACAAAGGAAGCTGGGAAATACAGTCTTCATTCATGGCCATGTACTTCATCCAAACGCCAGGAATATATACTGATAGAAAACTAGCAGTCTCTGCCACAGTGACCTTATGCAAGTGATGTAAGATCCTAAACAACAAATCCGTCATCTCTAACAGGCATTTTAATGTCTATGTCACCATAATGTAATGATGATGGTATGTTCTATTTGAAAGTATCACACCTGTAAAACAATGTGTTTACATTTAAGTCCTATGTAGACCTAAGGTGTTATTTGGTTATAAGAGTCTATGAATAGAAAAATCCGCAAATAGGATATTGTATTACCAATAAAGAGAACACTTTGGACAAATGTCAATGCATTTTTTTCTTAAAGATTTATTTATTATTTTTAGAGAGAGAGAACGTGTGCGAATGCATGAGTGGGGGTAGGGGCAAGGGAGAGACTCTTCAAGCAGACTCCCCACTAAGTGTGGAGCCTGACAAGGGCTCGATCTCAGGACCCACGAGATCATGACCTGAGCTGAAAGCACGAGTCGGACGCTTAACTGACTGAGCCATCCAGGCGCCCCCATGTCACTGCATTTTTAAGGCATGACTTTTGCAACATGATTTTAAAGATTCTGTTTATAACGAAGAAAAGACTTCAAGTATTCATCACTAGATTTAATATACTTTTTTGCCACTTGAAGTTTTCTTAGTATCATTCTTTATCTTTCTCTTTAGCAAGGACGGCTTTTCCTAATTCAAAAGCTCTGAAACTCTTCAAGTGTGGGCTGGGGTTAAGGTTTAACAAGAAGTAAGTGAAGCCAATCCTGTCAGATTGCTCTGTACCTTTTCAAAGCCACACATCTGAAATGCTCAGGAGGAATGATTGTATTTCAGTCACATTCCTGTGCATATAACACTTGTACCTTCCTCAGAAGTCTCTAATAGAAGCAGTCTCTTTTTAACAGTAATGAAACCTCTGTGAAAATGGATTACCTTTTTTTATGGTGTGAGGTACCAGACAGACAAAAGACTGATACCTGAAAGCAAGGAAACTCCCACTTTCATTGATGGGGGAAGTGGAAAGCAGCTGCAGACATAATAAAGAGAAGCCACTGAGTGCAAAGTTAAGGTTTGAATTCTTTTTAAGCAAACATGGGGGAAAAAAGTTAGATCATTTGTCCTCAAAGAAACTACCTCAGAACATTGAAGTTCCTCAGTGGATTCAAAGAAAGACTATTGCTGACAATTGGTAAAAAAGACACAATGAACCAGTTGTCAGACGTGCCTACTGAATGCCAATTTGTAAAATAAAACCCTTTTGAACAATCAGAGGATGTTGGATGTTTTAAAAGAAGCTGCTGATTCAAAATGAATAACTTCACTTTGCTGTGTTTTCTGCTCTTGTATAGATCATCATTACTATTTTTACTTTCTATTTTCAGCAGAAATTTGAGTTAACCTTTTGTTCCATCTGTAGCCCGCCTTCTGAAACAGCACCGCCTCCTTTTCATTATTCCTTTCAAAAGAACTGAAATTTGCAAAATGTGCCATTTTCCTCCCTCACTCTGTGGAGGAGTAGCAGAGCCAGCTTTTCAAGCATGAAGATTCCTAATAATCAAAGGAACTTGAGGACTAAAATGAGTATGCAGAGCAGGTAACACCCAACGCCAGAGCAGACAGGATTGGAGAGGCAACAAAAATACTCTTGCCCTAAAATGCCATCCTCAGGGGCACCTGGGTGGCTCAGTTGGTTAAGCGACTGCCTTTGGCTCAGGTCATGATCCTGGAGTCCCGGGATCGAGTCCCACATCGGGCTCCCTGCTCAGCGGAGGGGCTGTTTCTCCCTCTGACCCTCCCTCTTCTCATGCTCTCTCTCATTCTCTCTCTCTCAAATAAATAAAGTCTTAAAAAAATAAAAATAAAAAATAAAAAAAATAAAATGCAATCCTCAGAAGCCTGTCATAGCACCTGGAAATCCTCACCCTGACTTGCTACAGACTTCAAGCCTCTAATACAAATTAAAAATATTTTCATGAAGATATTATTCACTAAACCACTACTGACCATAAATGTCTCAATGCATACTGGTTTATCTAATTATCCCTACCTGAGACCATTATACTACCCTCCAAACCTTTTCCTGAATAAGGACACTGGTAAGACACTGGGGTGCTGACTCCCCAAATAATAGTATTCATTTAGTACATTAGATAATTTTAGTATTTGCGAAAATAAAAGACAAAAATTTACCCTGAACTGGTGTCTTAAAAAAATATTTTTTTTCCTATTCACGATAATACATTCATATATTTGAAATATAGCTGAATGTTTGGCGGTATGTGCTTATGGAATACGTATGTCTCCAATCCTCAGAAAGTGTTCAAAGCAAAGAAATATTTTTGGCCACTCATAGTAATATCTCAGCACTTCAGCCAGCTATGCTTTCTAGAAAGCCAGGCTGTGCCGGGCTGAGTGGTATCACAGGGAGAAGCCTTGGTTTGGGTGGGGGCACGTGGAAACTGAGCAAAGAAGGCTGATTCTGACTCCACTCTAAAGAGAGGTAAGACACCAATCCATTCACCAAAAATCCTGTATTGCCAATTTATCCATGATCAAGAGTTTCCCACATAGATGTGGAATGACACAGTAGGTGATATAAATGTGTACTGTAGAATAAGAGTTAAGGAATGGAAAAGGCCTTGGAGGTCACATAATCTAATCACCAGTTGAAAAAAGTAAAGCCAAAGTGACTTACTACCTCATGTCTTATAACTAGTAATGGTTAGGGCAGGACCAAAGCACTCTTTCTATGAAACTATTGGCGTTAATTAAATGTGAGTCAGAAAAATACTATCAAATGCAATGCTTGCAAATATGCTGATATTGTAGGCACTAAATACATGTACTACCTAAAAGGATTCTGTTGTGAATCCTTTTAATGTCTCCTATCACAGATAAGACCCAGAACTACATATCAGAAGACTCATATGCTAGCATTACTTCTGTCATAAATTGCGTTGTTTTTTTAGCATATCATCACACTCTGATGCATCTTTTTTTCTTCTGAAAAATACAGGGATTAATTTTTTTAAATCTTTAAAGTCCCTTCAACCTTATGATTCTGAAAAAGTAAAAATTCCTCCCAAATGCAAAATATGTCCCCATAATTTATCTGGATTATTGTCACATTCCCATTCTAGAAGAATATTAAAGGAGATTCATCTACATGTCTTTCTCTGGAAGAGGCAAATTTAGGTAGATGGTGTGATTAATAATCAAAATTCTATTATTTTTTTCCAAAGGTACCATCTTTTCTTCAAAATATTTTATTTATTTATTTATTTGAGAGAGAGTGCATGCACACGCGTGTGAGGAAGGACAGAGGGGGAGGGAGAGAATCTCAAGCATATTCTGCACTGAGTGAGGAGCCCGAATGGGGCTGATCTCACAACTCCAAGATCATGACCTGAGCCAAAACCAAGAGCCCACGTTTAACCTAGTGAGCCACCCAGGGTCCCCTCAATGGTACCATATTGCTGATATGCCCTAACAACCTTGAGAATGCTTATAGTGAGACTGAAATTATATAGTTGCGTTAAAAATATAAAAGCTTGTCACTAGAGAGTGATGGCATTGCAAAGATATTGTGCTTTTTGAGATACCTTTGATAATAGTAACTAGTAACTGTTGAGGAGCTGGCCCAACACTCAAGTGACAGGTTTTCCCATTAGTGATAATGTTAAGTTGATTTTAATCATTCTAAGTATTAAGGCCGTGTGAAATGTAATATTTTCTCTTTGTAAGCAATTAAGGCTGTATATCCAGTGTCAGAATTGTAAAAATGAGAACAAAGAATATGTTTTTTGGCCCCAGTGTCCTAGATTGGCATGTGTTTAATCTCCTGCAACACCATTTAATTCCCTTTTATTGTTCAAGTGTAGCCCACTTGAGTAAAAGGATAAAGGGCATAGGAAATTATAATTAACTCTCTATGAATTACATTTGACAGGAGAGAGAAATAAGCTAACACTTGGCCCTGAGGCTATTTCTATATAAAACTATCACCAACTACTGAAAAAAATTAATTAACTAAGCAGTAATTTTTGCTATGAATTACCCAATATTTTTACTGATTTTTCCTTCAGACAATGGGCTGTTCATATGGTATTACGTAAACAGAGCTTAAGAGAAGTTACATTAAACTGAAGTTCACGTCCAGGTTTGTTTGGATTGTTGTAATGAAATGTCCATCTCCTGTTTATTTGGTTTCTAAACATTTCTTGGATGTATAAGATATTTTGAAAAATGTCCTGTGTATATCTAAAACTTTTTCAATTAATCACTGCAAAGTTCACTATACCCCTAAGGCATATTCAACTACAATAAACATATTTAGTTATGTAAGAACACGGAGAAAAATGGTGGCATCTATGAATGTGACATAAAACCCATTATATCAGGAATGTACAACAGAGGACTAGTCTTTCGAGTGTAGAAGGAAGTGGGCTGAAGAGTAGGATAAATCGCTGGAATCGAAAATAATATTAAATTGTACAATATGATGGTCAGATCCATCTGTATTGAACTCAAAGCATTACCCCAATGGGAACTTCATGTTGATTTTGTTTATTGGAGGGTTAGGGGATAACACTGTTGTTGCAAGATTTAAAAGTTGTTGCTATTAAATTTGGGCTTCTGAGGAAAGTAAGAGACGATGACAAGTACCCAAGAGCTATTAACTCTGAAGCATTTTGTATGTTTAGTTGTTAACCAAAAGAAAAAGGATTTGAGTACTAGGAAAACTGTTCTTTCTCTTTTTCAAACTGTAAAGCGTTTGACTGATTGATTGATTGATTGATTGCCTGAATCAGTTACAAACCTCAAATAGCAATTAATAAAAATCAACTATAGTTTCAAGGGATTTATTTGGGGGAAAAAACCAAACAAAACGGGGGTGGGGGGTCTCACAAAATCCATAGGAGTGCAGTGAATCGGGCTTAAAATAGAAAATAGAAGCTAAGGCAACTTTTAACATGCACAAAATATAAAGCACAACTAACAGAACAGTGTGGCCAGGATATCAGCTACTCCAGCTAGTCAAGGACATATGACCAGCACCTACTGATACGGCTATAGCACCACTGCCAGAAATATTCCATTTCACCTCTGTGAATTTATTCTCTTTAATGTCCTAGTACCACTCACTGAAGCATCAAGGTCCTAGGGAGAAGTGTCCAATTGATCCAGAGCAGACCATGTTTCTGAGAACTGGAGAGCCACTGTATTAGTTACCTGAGGGTGCCATAAAAAAGTACCACAAACTTGGGAACTTAAAACAACAGAAATATATATTCCAGAGGTCAGACATACGAAATCAAGACACTGACAGGCCTGCACTCCCTCTGGTGGCTCTGGGGAGATTCCATCCCTTGCCTCTCCCAGCTTTGGGGTGGTTGCCAGCATTCCTTTGGCTTGAAGCAACAGCACTCCAGTTTCGGCTTCCACTTTCAAATCACTTCCTCCTCTTCTCTGTGTCTCTCAAAACCCCCTTTGCCTCCCTCTGATGAAGACATTGGTGACGGCATGTAGGCCTCACCTAGATCATGTCGGTAATGTCCTCATCTCAAGATCTTTAATTAACTATATCTGCAAAGTCCTTCTTCCAAATAAGATAACATATACAGTTTTTGAGATTAGGACCTGATATCTTTGAGTGCTCAGGTTTCAAGGACCCCATCAACTGTTGGTGAGGATATGGAGCAACTAGATGTCTCATACACTTCTAGGGATAACGATTTGGGGAAGCAGTTGGCAGTTTTTGAAAAAAGGTTACCCATATACTTACCATACCATCTAGCCATTCCACTCTGAAATTGTATCCAAGAAAAACTAAAGAATCCATCCATACAAAAAGTTATACACAAAATTAATAGCAGCTTTATTTTTAATAAGCAAAAGCTAGAAACAGCCCAAATGTCCACCAATAGGTGAATGGATAAACATTGCGGCAGATCCACAGAACTGAATACATTCAAACTAATGTAGAGTGACGGAAAGTAGATTACTGATTGGGAAGTGAGAGAGGAATTGGAGGGAGGCATAGAAAGGGGTGCAAGGAAACTTTTGGACGTGATGAGTGTGTGCCTTATCTTGATTACATAGCTTCATGTATATACACATATGGCAAAACTTTGTCCACTTTAAGTATGTGTGTTTTATTCTATGATGATGATACTTCAACGAAACTGGTAGAAAACAGCAGTAGAGAATAATGTCATTCTAGGCCAAAGAAGCAAAATACAAGAAAAATAGGGCTGCATCTGAAAGAACGCTTTCAGCTGCAAGAAACAAAAGGCCAAATTTAAACTGATTTTTAAAAGGAAAATTGGCTCATAATTATAAAACTAGACTAGGAAACTTTTTACCATAGGAAAAAGGAGTTAGTAAGGGAAAATTAACCAAAGTTAAATCAGCAGTGATAAAGCACAGGGAAAGGACAGGATAATAATCTGAAAGAGGCCACTTTAAGTTCATTCATACTCATGTATATGAAGCATACCTCGATGCCACAAATCTGTTTTATTTTACAGACTGCATTCCGGTATTCTGGTGAGTGGTCACAAGTTATATAAAACTGAATAGGAAAGCCATGGAAATAAAAATAAGCTTAGATGAGCATTCGTTTATTACATACCCTTACCATGTGCCACATGATAAATCATAATGATAAATAACTCACAAGCTATCATCATTGTCTTCAATCACCTGGGATTACCCATTTGATACTGATTATTTGGAAAACCAGTCCCCAGAACTATGAAGGAGAAAAGAGCTCAAATCTCACCTTACCTTCATATTTGTGTTTCTACAAGAAGCTGGTGAAACTCTGGAAAGTTACTTCACCTTTCTAGAGCTGCTCATGAGCTTTACTCCAACTCCAGGCAACATTTGTGAGTAGAATAATGCAACCTATTTTATCTGCAGCAGCACCACTCTGCCGTGTAACATCCACTAGATACAAGTCATTGATGAATAGAGTGATAGGCAAAGGCCACTGCACAAACCGGACGGAAAGAAGCATTATGAGGGGACTTGTTCAACAAACTGGGAGCCTATTGACATGATGTGCACAAAAGGAAGCTGCAAAATTCTTGATTTTTATCAATTCTTTTTTTTTTTTAAGATTTTATTTATTTACTTGAGACAGAGAGAACACAAGCAGGGGGATGGGCAGAGGGAGAAGCAGACTCCCCGCTGAGTGGGGAGCCTGATGCGGGGCTCGATCCCAGGACCCTGAGATCACAACCTGAGCCAAAGGCAGATCTTTACCTGACTGAGCCACCCAGGTGCCCCTATTAGTTCTTTTTATTATTTACAATCAAGACATAAGATAAATCTACATTATAGTCAAAATCCAATCGTGTGAGACTTTCCCATAACCACAGTATTTTTCTAAAGGAAGAAAACATGTGAATGTTTTACCAGTAAGCCGCTTATTGGCCTACAAATCAGAGATGCTGTGTTTCCACTTTAAGTGCTCCTGACCCCACCTCTTATTCTGGCTGATGTGCCAGTAACCCATTTTCACTAACTTCGATAAGCTTCACATAGGTGAAACTTCAGGTCATTGCTTCATAGCTCTTGTCTTTAGGATTTTTCTAATGCCACAGCGTGGGATGTCTGCAGGTGCCTGCTCAGCATTTAGGCATGACCAATCTGGAAGTGGGGGAGAGTGAATGCCCGGGAGTCATCCGTAACCAACGTGAGATGAAAGCCAAAGGAAAAATGCTTCCTCCTTCATCCCCTAGGCAGATCGTTCTGACACATTTCATAAAACACTCCATAAAGTGCAACAAATTCAACCCACGATTTCTCATACTGATTGCCAACTTAATGATGCATCTTTATTTTAGTTTCCCTCCTTCCCTGTTTTATTCTCCCACCCCTCTCTCCTGTTCTCTGCCTGTAATCCTTTGCCCCAGGCTCTGCTTTCTTGGGTACCCTCCTAACACACTTGGTACTTGAACTGAGTCTACATAACCGAACTTCAGAATGGGTTTTGGAAGCTGAATCAAGCTCGGTCAGTCAGGTGATGGTATTTGTGGTAGGACCCTGGCATACAAGAGCATCGCAATTAGTAGGAATCTCAACTTAGGTGGATTAGAATGGTATACACATGGAAAGTTCAAGTGTTGGTATCCATGGCTATTAGAATGCCATTTTACAGGATGTGATATTACAGAATGGATTTAGGTGTCTTTAACCGATTGCTTCGGAAGCCTTGAAAAAAGAAGTGCCAAGCTCAGGTTGACTTTTCATCAACTCAAGGCATGCTTGAAAAGAAAGAACTCTAGAAGAGTGTTTGAAGAGATCCACATCTCCTATAGCCACAGAATACATCTTACTGAAAACCAGACCCAAGATTTTATTGAGCTGCAAAAGGACTCAGCATATGGCCTTGATAGATCTGCTAAATCAGAATCAGAACACTGCTAAAAAATTAATATATATATTTCTATAATAAAAATATTATTAAAATATATATATATATTTCAAGGTGAGATATATATATATACATATATATATATATGAAAATATATATATCTCATCATGGAAACCTGAAGGTGGAATCTTCTTGGTGGAAAATTTTAAAAATCTCAAACCGAAAGATATCCCTAAATGCTTCAAGGCAATAGAAGCAGCCTTCTTCCTCTTGATAAAGAAAGTAGTCTTCCCCTTCGCAATGACTCTGCAAAGACTCTAAGGCAGATTCCTAGCCAGATTTTGCTTGTCCTCTTCACAATATATATCCACAACTCCTCATTGCTTTCAGACCAAAAAGCAAGGTTAGGTCTCAGTACAGCCCAAACAGGGAAATGAAATTTCTTATACATTGAAAGAATTACAGGGGCTGCTAACATGTACAAGCAGAAACAGAAGAATATACATGTGAGTGAGTGGTGGGTGGGTCTTGAGGCTACTACACTGGGCAGTGGTCAGTGGGTGATAAAGCACAATATATGGTTGAATAGAGGATAGTTTATTGGTTTGGAAACCTGTGACTCAGATTTCAATGTCCTAGGAAGGACAACTGCTTTTGGTCCTAACACACCACAGGGATAGCTCTTTGAAGCTTGGTCTATATTAAATGAGTTAGAGATTACAAAATGTCCTTGGAATGGTACTGAAAAGGGGATCAGAAGACTTAAGGAAATAAAAATATTTAAACGAACTTACTATTAGCGATTGAAAAGCCTACTACCTGATTATGTTCCCTGGGAGGACCTGGAGGACATGTCTTCATAAAGATAACAAGAAATGAAATAGTGAGAGAGGCACTGGCATCTTTGAAAAACTCAGTGGGAATGACTTCCACAGGCAGGGGATGACAATAGGAGATACTTTGTACTGAACTCACTAATATCAATAGCAGTTACAGAATGACAGAAGAGCAGAGGTCAGGTGCAGCACTTAGATGTTAGAGTAAAGCCAGAGAGACAGTGTCTTAACCCATAGAAATTAGTGGTGATGCTTGGCTAAGAGATTATGTACTTGAAGAGGCATTATGGATGTACAGCTGATTATGAGGTTACTTTTCTCTATGAACCTAAAAATAATACAATTAAGGTCTGGAAGTAAGAGGGCTGAGATGAATTGCTTTATTGCATAATCACAATCCTTCACCCAGCTTCCAAAGCCAAGTCAGTCCACATACCCAGACTGCATTACTTAAAGAGTCTAGTATTTTGCTAGGGCTGCCCTAACAAGGTATCACAGACTAGGTGGCTTAAACAATGAAAATTTACTTTCTCACACTTCTGGAGGCTAGATATCTGAGACCAAGGTGTTGGCAGGGTTGGGTTCCTCTGAGGCCTCTCCCTTTGACATGTAGATGTCCATCTTCCCCTTATTTCTTCATTGATCTTCCCTCTGCTCCTGACTGTGTCTAAATGTTCTCTTCTCATAAGGACACCGGTCATATTGGATTAGGGCCCATTAAGGTGGGCCCTACCTTACACCTACCTTCTACATCTACATCTACTCCTACATCTACCTTCAGTTCAGGTCATGATCTTGGAGTCCTGGGATCGAGCCCCATGTTGGGCTCCCTGCTCAGTGTAGAGCCTGCTTCTTCCTCTGCCACGGTCCTTCCCTCCCCCACACACACTCATGTGCTTGCTCTATCTCTCTCTCTCCTGTGCTTTCTCTCTCAAATAAATAAATAAAATCTTAAAAAAAAACTAAGCAACTTAATTACCTTCTTAAAGATGCTATCTCCAAATAGTCACATTCTGAGGTTCCAGGGGTTAGATTTTTGACATAATATGAGTTTGAGAGGAACACAATGCAGCCCATAATAAAGAGAATGTTAATTCCCTTGAGAAAAGACCTCCACAAGCATATATGATAAAATGATAAACATTCTTTTTATAACTCCCTAAAGAGATCCATGACCCAAAGTGGGGAAAAGATAGGACTCAAAGTTGTTTTTTGTTTTTGTTTTTGTTTTGTTTTAAGACGCTGATATCAGAGGACATGAAACCCCATCAGGAGTCTCTGATTTGTTAAAGGATTTATAAAAAAACAGGTAATAAAGATAATTTTGGTCCAATTCCATTTCACAATGGTCCCAAATTCCTGTTGATTGATTCTGGTGTTAATTCTCCAGTCTCTAATTTCATCGTTGACAGGCTATAGGAGGCAGCGGGCACACTCTTTGCTTTAGTTCTCCAGCCTCTGACTTAAGAAAGAGCCATATGGTAGGCTGGGCAAGTGGAGCAACCGAACCTGCCGCTGCAGTCTGGCCGGATGGCAAAGAAAAAGCGGTATTTCAATCCAGGAGGAATTTAAATACGACTCCCACTTCCCACAAACCTATTTTTCAGTTCACCTGTTCGCCTCTGAAAAAGCAGATGGATTGTAGCAAATGAAGATGGACTATTATAAATATAACCAAGTGGTAGCCTTACTCACAGCTGCTTCTGTGCTAGAAGTAGTTCTTTACTGAAACATATCAAGGTAGCCCCTGGCACTTTGTATGTGGTTATTCATCTACTGGATACATTCTTTCCAACCACTACCAGTACAGAAGATAGAGAGCAGCTCTCCTTTGCTTGGAAGAGAGACCAGTACACATTCCACATTCACTCTTTCCTCGGGACTGTTAACTACCCTACTCTCTGTCCTCAGGGAACAGTTTTATTACACAGAGAATTTGATCATCTTGAGATTCTGCAGAACAACATTATCGGTCAATTATAACGTAAAATACTGCTAATTGGCACTCAAGAGTGGTAAGTAATCTGGTAAGACAGAATTGCCAGAGGGTAGAAAATAAATATCATGGTAATTCAGGGGTGTCCTCTATTGTGAAGTTTATAGATGTCCAAGGGTCGGAAGAATACTGAGACGTTCTGTTTAAGATAAAGACAATATGCTGCATTTTGCACCCTCTGTGATGACAAAAGAAACATGTCAGTTTGTAGCCCTTTTTGATATCTGGAAGAAATTTGAAAATTCTGTTTTGAAGTATTTATTAAGTAACTTATGATGCTGACAGTTTTTAATAGTTCCCAGAGTAGGGGCACCTGGGTGGCTGCGTCGGTTAAGCACCTGCCTTTGGCTCAGGTCATGATCTCAGGGACCTGGGACTGACCCCTCTGTCAGGCTCCCTGCTCAGGGGGGAGTCTGCTTCTCCCTCTGCACCTCCCCTCTGCTTGTGTTTTCTATCTCTCAAATAAATGAATAAGATCTTTTTAAAAAAATAAAAAAAGAAGAATAGTTTCCAGAGTAACAGAAGCCCCTGCAGGAAGTCTCAAATGTGTGGAAGCTGTCCTGACACTCAGGTCATATGACCTAGCATGTCTGATGATGCTAGAAATGGTGGATTCAAAACAAAACAAAACAAAATCTTTGCAGTGTCTCTGGTAAACCACGACAGAGGAGTCCCCTGTACAAATTCTAAGGATTTTGCAAAAAGACCATGTTTTCTGTGGCAGAACTCCCAGCCCTTAAAAAACACCTCCTGTGTGAATGAGTCTTAATAGAATCTTAAGACCTAATGGGAGATACTAAGTGATTGTGAATTGGAGCTGCCCATCCCGTAACAGAGCAGGCAGCAATCAACCAACCGCATCATAGAAATGACACATTCAGAATGATGCCTGAGCAAATCCGAAAAATGCAAATAAGTTACAAGAAAAAAAGACCCAGGCCCCATGTCAGCTAACTCAGATGTATACTTGGTCTTTTTGGAGACATGCCCAAGAAGGAAAATTCTTAGACCTGTTTTACAGAAAGCTGGTGTTGGTACTGGCCACAAATTGAATGTTGCTACACTCTACTCTCATTCAGGGATGGCTGTACATAACAAGGGTGATAGGAAAACCTCCACATAGCAAAGTTGTGAGCAGTATGCTTGGTTATTAATTCTGTATGCAGAGGTTCTCATCCCACAATAAGGCTCATAAGAATGTATCCACTGCAGAGAAAAGATGGAACATTCAACCAGGTAGAATTACATGTCCCAGGAATGCTGGCCTTTTTCTTAGCCACCCAACGCTGGAGAAATAAGCCATGAATGAAGGTGAGGAGGCTGAACATGGACCCAACAGCATGGGTTCCCTCTCAGCAAGATGGATCAGACTACTGCCACTGCTAAATAATCAACTGACCAGCAGCAAAAATGATACCATGCCTTCAATCTGGCATCATCCCTCAAGGGGAATAGCTATCCACTTTTTGGCACTTTGACTACATCTGACCTTTAATATCTTGGAGGGTAAGTCACGAATCCTTACCCAACTCAGTATCTATTCTGGAATATGGATCTGTCCTTCCTTTCACAAATCCCTCTTCTAGCACCATCAGTCATTCACATCATGTGTTACACAGTAGTGTCCGAGAGTAAGGGGCTTATTTATAACAGAAAGAGGTATAACAATGGGGAAATGGCAATGGATCCTCTGGCTTTACTACAAACCTTGCCACCCAGAACATTCAACCCAGTAGAAACATGCTATGTATCCTGTTAAAGACTCAGCTATGTTGCCAGCTTGGGGACAAGATCCTGTAGAGTCCATGCCCTTACCTCCAGAATGAGTTAATGAACCAAAACCAAAGCTAATATTGTGTCCCAATAATTAGAATACACAGGTCCATAAACCAAGGGGTTGAAATATGATCAACCCTTATATTCAATACTCCCACTAATACACCTGCAGAATTTTTGCTTCTTATTCCCACATTAGAGTAGAATTCCTAGAGGAAAAAGAGGTTCTTCCAACAGTAAAGGCTCCATTGAACTTAAACCTATAACTATTATGTTGGGATTCTCACATCAAAGAATCAACAGACCAAAAAAAAAAAAAAGAATTAGTATACTCGGGAGTTATTTTTTTTTTAAGATTTTATTTATTTATTTGACAGAGAGAGACACAGCAAGAGAGGGAACACAAGCAGGGGGAGTGGGAGAGGGAGAAGCAGGCTTCCCGTGGAGCAGGGAGCCTGATGCGGGGCTTGATCCCAGGACGCTGGGATCATGACCTGAGCCGAAGGCAGATGCTTAACGACTGAGCCACCCAGGCGCCCCTACTTGGGGAGTTATTGACCATGATTACCACGAAGCGCTAGGATTGCCACTAGCACAGTGAGTAAGTGGGGAGTATGTCTGGAAAAGAAGTGATTCACGGGGGCATCTCTTGGTGCTTCTGTGCTCCCTAACAGCTCTGAACAATTACAACAACTATGGTACAATAAAACAATTCAATTAAAAAGTCAGCCCCTTTGGATCTGAAGGATTATTTCACTAGACAAGCAACATAGATGAGTTGAAATTCTGACTGAAGGTGAGATAAATCTAGAATGGATATTTGAAGAGGTGGGTAATGAATATCAATTATGGCCTCAGGACAAGCTTTATCATTGGGAATACTACCTCGTTCAAATAATCCTGGGAATTACAGAGTCTGAAAAGATCTGAGTGCTACAAAGATTAGACTGCATATATGTCTCTTATGCCTAATTTCAAATCTTCCCAGCATCGCTACTTATTCCAGCTGTGGTAGCCAAACCTGTGGAGGCTAAAACCAGCACCTCACCACAGACTCACCATGTATGTACACCACCCACTTCCTCTATGAGGATTTCTCCAATAGCACACTGTGGGATGCTAATGGGAACATTCACTACCCATACAATTGTAACCTAGAAACATGAATGAGATACTGCCTATAGAATCATGCTAGACCAATAGGGGACAGGAGTTGACAACATATGCCCTCCTTTGTGTCAGAGAGGTCTAAAACACATTTTTTGGTCTCCTCAGAAAGTTGCACTGTATACCCCTATCCATCATTCCTGCTCTGTGAAATCCTGTTCCCAACTAAACTATCTGTATGCAAAACCTTGCTTCAGCACTGCTTTGGGGGAATCTGGGCTGAGGCAGTGACTGCCCATTTACTCTCAAAAGCTTATATTCTAAGGATACATACTTAATATAAAACAGTTAGACATTTCCTCTTAAATCAAATGTGCTACATTCTCATGCATTTCAAACTCCCCCTCCCAAACATCCTCCTTTATAAGCAAAAAAAAAAAAAAGTGTTTCTTAAATTTAGGAGATTAATGTTTTCTACATTTTAATGAAATTCAACCATCATGTCAAATATAATTGACCTACCTTAAAATGTAAAGACATCAGCTATTATTAATGAACTGTTTTAAGGCACAATTTGGAACATGATCACAGTTAGAATATATATGAAGTTCTATATGATAAAAGATTAACTTATTAACCTCGGAGAATTTTCTCTGCATCAGCTAAGTTTTAGAGTATTAGGAGAGAAGCAATATCTCAAATAATTTGTAAAACTTTCTTTCACAACACATCAAAGGGAAAAAATAGATAAGTCGGTTTCAAATAATGAAATCTGCTTCTCGAGACACCAAGTTGCCAAAGAAGTAAAACCCTCTGGTTTGCTCCCTGTGGCTGCTCATTACATCACCATCACCTATTGTCTATCACCTCTTTGACTTTGGAGAATTCTCTTTAAATGTGTTTACTAAGGCAAAGAGAAGTGTAAGGGAATTATCAAAGAGAGATGGGGCAGCATGGTGCACAGAGAAATAAGCACTGTGCTTATTTTTCCCCTTTATCTACAGATTTCCAGTATTTGGCTTATTCCCAATTTTAGCTGTCCTTCCTTCTTCCATCATGTACCTCTTGATCTACAACCAGTATTTCAATACCATACCCAGATGCACATTTTCTCCTTCATATTAGTTTCTATTTCTTCATAGATCATTTATTTTCTGATACTATAATTCTTAATTTCTTGGGTACACTTCTATTTCTTATACAGATTTGCATATAATTCTAAAATTCTTTGCAAACTCATCTCTACAGTTTGAAGTACCTTTGCTTATATATCAGTAGGATCTTTTACAGTTTGTCAATTCTAGATTTTTTGAGGTTGTGTTTTGCACATTTTCTTAAATCTCAATGAGTTACTTGATTTTGTAAATACATTGCATTTTTAAAATCCCTTACTGTCAACTGTATAAATTTACTGAATTATATATTTAATGATAACAAAATATAACGTAATCCTTAGGTAATTTTTAAGATATCTTGTTCCACACAGGTGAAATTCTAGTAATATGGGCACTCAAACGTTGCTGTTGAAAATTTGCTATAACCAACTCTGCAAGACAAATCAGTCCTTTTAAAATGGTCATGATTTTTTGATCCATAATGTATGTATCTCACCATCCTATGGAAATTTCCAGAGAAGCAGTCAAAAACTTCTTACTTGGCCTTAAAAAAAGAATGAGATTTGCTGTTTGCGACACAGATGGACCTAGGCGGTGTTAGGCTAAGTGAAATAAGAGACAGAAAAATACCATAGGATTTCAGTTATATGTGGAATCTAAAAAACAAAACAAATGAAAAAACAAAAACAAACAAAAAAGGAAACAAACCTAAATAAATACAGCGCACAAACCAGTGGTGGCCAGAGGGGAGAGGGTGGGGGGGTGGGCAAAATGGGTGAAGGGGAGTGGGAGATACAGGTTTCCAGTTGCGGAATGAATAAGTCATGGGGATAAAAGGTAAAGCATGGGGAATACAGTCAATGGTACTGTAATAGTGTTGTATGGTGACAGATGGTAGCTACATTTGTGGTGAGCAGAGCATGATGTGTAAACTTGTCAAATCACAATGTTGTACACCTGAAACTAATATAACATTGTGTGTCAACTATATACTTCAATAAAATAAATAAATAAATTTGGTAAAGAAAAAAAATTGGGGGTATGTATTAATTTCAGCATTATATATACTGGTAGAAAATTACAAAAAGCTTAGAGAACTTACAGGATTTGTAAATAAAATATGATGCATCTATAATATGGAACTAATGCTACCATTAAAAAAGCATATTTGAATCAAATTTTAAGGTAATACAGTAATGTAATTTTAAAGTCCTTATGATATAACATTAAACAGAAAACAAATACTGAATAGAATATTGAATATCCAGTATTAAATTTTGGAAAAAATAAAATTAGATACATTGATTGTAAATGCATAAAAATCAGGTATAAAATAAAATACTATTAATAAAACTTTTTCAGAATGATATCAGATGTTCTTTTATTTATTTCTTAAATTTGCCTGTATTTTATACATCTGCCCCTAATCAACATGTACTTTTTTATATAAATCAGAATAAAATTGTTTAAAAGATTAAAATCAAATTTCTGCATTCTATTTCTTCTACAGTTAAGAAGTAGACTGAAGCTTTGTCACCACAATATTTAATCACCTAAGAGACGAACTGTTAATAAGATTTCTCAGTGTTCCTGATGATGGCATTGATTAAACAATTTTATTTCAAGTGATAGAAACTCAAAATATGTTATAAGGGCCCTGAGACATCTTATCAAACCTAATGAGTGGGAAATGGAGGTAGTCCCCAGAATCTTGCAGAAAAAGACCATTTTCTACATATCTCATCTCTGCTTATTTCACTCTTCATTTGTATCATTTAGATTAGCTTGGTTTTCTCCATAGGGCAGAACACATGCACACTATATGATCTTGAGCTTCTCACCTAACAATATTGGCCATCTAGGCAGAATATGATTCTTTGACTCAGTTGCAGAATTCAGAAAGCTTCTGACCAACCCAGTTTGAATCAGTTGCAATTATCTGTGGCTAGAGGTAAGTTAACAGGGAAGCTTCCATGAAACTACATTTATAGAGCTGAAAGTCAAAGAGGGCGATTCTCAGAAATGGGAATTTGTAGAAAATACAACGTGTCCAGTACAATAACCATAAATACACAAATTAATAAGCTACTTATAATTGTATTATTTCATTACTTTTTTAAGTGGACTAAACGTTATAGTACTGTACAGTGGTGATTTGATCATGCAGGCATATTCCTAAAAGTTTTTGAAAACCATTCCCCAGTGTGTATATCATATATTTATAATATATAGGATATCTTTATTGTCTAGACAGTATATATTTTTAGAGAAGCTCTTTCTAATATAAATATAATGTGAGCCACATATGTAATTTTAAATTATTTAGCACACATTTTTAAAAAGTAAAGATGAACAGAGAAAATTAATTTTAATAGTATATTTAATTTCACCAAGTATATCCAAAGCACTACTATTTCAGTATGTTACATTAGCTACATTTCAAGTGCTCAAAACCATCTCTGGCTAATGTGTACTCTATTAGATAGTATAGATGTGTATGGTCTATATATGAAAACGCATAGAATATATGCTCTCTTTACATAGGTATATATATCAAATATGGAATATATTTATTCAAAAATTCTATATAAATATATTTGTTCACACATTCTATAAAAGTATTGTATTGCTTTACTATGCATATCATTAAACATACACAAACATTTTTAATTACAGAACGATATAAATATAAGTTCTTTTTTTTTTTTAAGATTTTATTTATTTATTTGAGAGAGAGAGAGAATGAGAGATACAGAGCACGAGAAGGAAGAGGGTCAGAGGGAGAAGCAGACTCCCCGCTGAGCGGGGAGCCCGATGCGGGACTCGATCCCAGGACTCCAGGATCATGACCTGAGCCGAAGGCAGTCGCTTAACCAACTGAGCCACCCAGGCGCCCGATATAAATATAAGTTCTAGTGGCTTCCCTCACATACCATTGCATTGTGGGTGGGTGCCTATGACTCTGGAAACCAATGCTGTAGAGATTCAATTCACTTACAGAGGACATAGGAATCTAAGCACATTTGCGTGAATCAATGAATATAGAAAATAATTTGATCAATAACAGAAAAAGTATACAAAGAATGAGATAGATATAGGATGCAATTTTTTAAAAATTTCTGATTACTCTTCACTTGAGTTTGATGATGACTCACTAAAGTTGTTTTATACCAGAGAAATGTTTCTTATGAAATAGAACTTTCCAAAGAATGGTATCAAACAGAATGAAGGTGACTTGGTTCAAGAGAACTTAGAACAAATATATCATTTTCTTTTTAAGAAAACAAATTCAAAACACTTTCTACTCCATAAAATGCTTCATAAGCAATGTTCATAAGTGGATTTGAACATTACTTGCCACCACAAGCAAAATCGGGAGATCTTACAGTCAAATCAGAACTAACTACAAAATGATTTTTCACTCTCTCTCTCCTTCTCTCTCTCCGTGTGTATGAAATTCACAAGGGGAAAAAAAAGAAATCAAACCTGAAACTCTCCTCTTCTCTGAAAAAAGGGTTGAATCCACTTTGGAAATGACTACACTAATTTCCAGGCAGTCTTTCATTTCCAGAATATCTAAGGAGAATTTAGAGCTGAGGATACTGAGGCACGGGTAAGATGCAAAGAGCTTCTAGATGCAAAGAGCTTCTAGAAGGACCTGGCCAAATGCCACCAAGTCCTGTAAAACAGTGATGGACATCAGGAGGGCTTATAAGGAGCATTGCATCTACCTACACAGCTCTGTCTTTCTTTTCTTTCCTAGTGCCAACTTAAGTGATCCAGTTGAGAAGGGGGCTTGGCTATCATGGACTGAGAGCAGGCAGTTTCTCACTGCTGTCACTCATCTCGTCTCTGCTCTCCTCCTCAGCACCGCCTATGAGATTTAAGAGTGCCTTTCGAATGGTAAGAAATAAATGTGCAGTGAGAGTCTCTGCCCTACTGTAGTTGGTCTAAGGATTAAACAAAGTGAGAAGGAGCAAACTGACCTCTGAACTCTGCCAAAAATCATCATTTTAAGTATATTTTCTCTTTTCAGCTATGTAATTAGAGGGGGCACCTGGATGGCTCAGTCAGTTAAGTGTCTGCCTTCGGCTCTGATCATGGTCCAAGGGTCCTGGGATCGAGCCCCGCAATGGGCTCCCTGCTCCAAAGGGAACCTGCTTCTCCCTCTGCCCCTCCCCCTGCTCATGTGCTCTCTCTCTCTCTCTCTCTCTCTCTATCAAAAAATAAATAAAATCTTAAAAAAAAAACCTGTGTAATTAGAGGAATGGCAACTGTTAGCACATAAGAGCAACAAATGCTCTTTAGGGTTGACAATTCTGTATTTGTCCCTTCCCTGTATCTGCCATGTAGGAATACAGACAAGTAAATTCATGCAGTCTTTCCCCACCTTGGGAGTAACCAGACATTTTATGGAACCAATGAGATTTGGATATACATAAACATAACTTAAAGTGGTTAAGGTATTAAAAATTTCTTTGAGAACACTAATCACACCTTATGAACCTTCTGAAGTTAGTAAATGCTTGACTTAAGAATAATAATAAATTCCCCAAATACAATAATATTGTGAGTTTAAATCAGATTTTAATAAACATCTTTGGCACGTATTAATTGCCAGGCACATTAGGGATCCTCAAAATAATTTATACCAATAGCCCCATTATAAAGGGGGAGTAAAATACATATTAAAAAAATGACCTTGTCAGAGGACTATTGTCTATCCTTTACATATTCTTTCTTTGACTATTTTGGGTGTGTATTGCTGATAATTCATGCATGTCTTTTGAATTTATGCAATTCCCCTTTGTTAGAGAACTAGGACTTACAGCTCTGATTGCAGCTTCTTACAGAATCACCTTTCCTTTTTCTCAGCAATGTTCCATCACAATCACCACAATTTTTCCTTTTTTGAGATGTTCCTGCATACTCTTCTCCTCCTGTCTACATCGCATGCCGGCACATAATGTTCTTTCCAACTGCTTGGCTCTATTCCCGAAGCTTCCCTCTGTATGCACTATAAACACTCTCTCTCACTTACATGCACCCTCACAGAATTAAATTTTGTCCCTTTATGTTGTTCTTATGCATTCTGAGCTCAAACCTTTTTCTTTATGGATTTTGTCTGCCTTAGCCCCAAGACAGCATCTTTTAAGTGGTGTCAGGCTACCCTATAGACACAGGCACCTCCCTCCCCTGACCCAAACAATCTGGACATTCAGGTCATTCATTTCTTTGAAAACATTTTCCCGTTCTTTTTTTCCACATAAGGAAAGGAGCTACTTGCTTTTGAATGAAGCAGCATCATGTTAGATTAAGAAAACTGGCTTTTACGTTCACTATCACCAGAAGGACCATCACTTAAGGAACAGATATTTTCAAGTGTTCTTTTTCAAACTACATGACAAATTGAAAATAAAATTCTTTCTCTGGATCTTTCAAAACTGGCAAAATGGATTTTTTTAAAATAAATGTTTGCAACCCACTACAGGTGAGTTACAAAGGCACAGCATGCCCTGCTTTCTTATGATAATGGCACAACAGGACACATTTAAAAGGATCTGGACTTTAATCATGTGTCCACAGATCTGGTTCCTTAGTGAAGTTTTTAAAAATTTCATAACCTCAGTAAAATAAGGATTGAAACAAAATATAAAGATTTCTCTCTTTGAATAATGCATGTAGTGAGGTCCACACTTGATGTGTTTGTCTGATCTTGAAGCACTGTATAAGAAGAGAATTAACTTTCTGGGCACCTGGGTGGCTCGGTCAGTTAAGCAGCTGGCTCTTGATTTTGGCTCAGGTCATGATCTCCAGATCCTAGGATGGGGCTCCATGCTCAGGGGGGAGTCTGCTTGAAGATTCTCCCTCTCCCTCACCCTTGTCCCTCCCCCTGCTCCCACTCTCTCTCTCTTTCTCTCTAAAATAAATCTTTTTTTAAAGAAAAAAGATACTTAAAAAAAGAAAATTATAATTTTGCAAGCGTGTATTTTGTAAGTCAGACAGAAAAAGAAATACTGTATATGTTCTCCCTTATATGAGAAATCTAAAAAAGCTGAACTCATAGAAATAGAGAGTAGAAAGGTAGAGAAATGGGGGCATGTTGGTCAAAGGGTACAAACTTCTAGTTATAAGATGAGTAAGTTTTGGGGAACTAATGTGCAGTGTAGTAACTATAGTTAACAATACTGTAGTACATACTTGAAAGTTGCTAAGAGCAGATCTTAAATGTTGTCACACACCCACACACAAAATAGAAATCATGTGAGGTGATAGAGGTATTAACTAACCCTACTGTGGTAATCATTTTGCAATATACCTGTGTATCAAAATCATTACATTGTACAGCTTAAATTTACACAATATTTTATGTCAATTACATCTCAATAAAACTGGAGACAAAAAGAAAAAAGTCATTCAACACCATGGCAGTTTGCAAAAATATCACTCTTACATCAAAAACTACATGGGCAAAGTGGAATGCTAAAGCCATCTTTATTCCTTTGGTTCAATTCTTCCAATATTACCTATAGTCATTTGATAAATAGTTTATAAAAATGTGTATTTCAGTAGCATTCTGTACATTTGAAGTGCTTTTACATGCAAATTTCATTTACCTTGGTATGCCCCTGTGAGGTTGTAGGTCAGACACTGTTACCTCTTTTGAGAAATGAAGAAAGTGAGGCTAAAAGAAGCTACAGGAGCTTAGGTGACTGGACCCAAGGAGTCACGTTCATGAATGGTAGAGACAGGACTAGACTCCAGGTTTACTACAGATTCAATCTCTCAATAAATCACTCTAATTTGCCAGAATTTATGCACTCAACAGAGAATTATTCAATTCTCATTCTGCATTAGGCTTGATGCCAGAAGGGATCAAGAAACATTGTATTCCAAGACAGTACAGTAGATAAGCACTGAGAAAAGCGTCCTTAATGTTCCTTCCTGGGGGGAGTTAAGAAAGATGTCAAAGAGGAAGGGGTGCTTTCATTCACATTTTATACCCTAGGGATGGCATTCTGGATACACAGATGGATGAGAACAGTCCAGGAAGATAATATGTAAGGACAAAAAAAAAAAAAAAAACGTGATGGACAATCATTTGCTTGATGTGGTTGGAATCCAGACAAGTGAAGCAGTTAGAGCTGGGGGTGGAAAAGTAGAGATGATGGGGGATGGTAGAGTTAGGAGATGAAATTTTAAAGGTGGGCAAACAGATATTTCTTTCCTTTGACTCTCCTCCCATTGGGAGGCAGGGGCTATGTCCGTTCCCCTTGAATCTGGTGGAGGCTGTGACCACACAACCAACAAAAATGATATGTGTTGCTTTGCTGCTTTTGCACCTTCTCTCTCCACTTGTTCAGGGCACATAGCTGGAACCAGGCTGTGATGAAACTCACAATGCTCTGGGGAGAAGCCCAGGATGAACTCCCAGGCAACAGCCAGCACCAAGTTCCCAATCACAAAAAACAGTCATTTGAAGTGGACCCTCAGCCCTGTATAGGCTCCCAGGGATCCCACATAGAGAGGTCACGCGCTATCTCTTTAGAGCAATAGACAGTTGCAGATTCATGAGATAAATAATTAACTGTTGTTGCTCTAAGCCACTAGGTTTGGGGTGATTTGTATACAGCCATGGATCATTGGAATATGTGGGATTCATGTTCAGCCTTAGAGAAAGGGTTCATATGTGTGATGGATGGATTGGCTACTTCATATGATGAGATGAAGAGATGGTAAGGCAGGGGAAAAATGATTAAATGTTCCACTAAACCAGAGGACATTCATATTCTTGAGCCTAGACGATAACGTATGGATTTTAATGATTCCTAAAAGCATCAGAATTTTAGGAAAGCTCCATATTACCCTAAGTTGAGAATGGGCCACAAAATAAGATTCACACTCTAAAAATGCTTTGCAATCATTGAAAAACCTTATTATAATGACAGAAAAAAAAGTTATGCCCTGAACACAAGAATATGACCCCAAAATATGAAAATTTACTGAACCTCAAAGAGGTTCAGTAATTTGAGAGTATTTGAGATATTTGAGAGTATTCCTTAAATCCCAGAATAGAAGCTAAAGCTGTTTGAGAGCTACCTAAAATACCCATTATATATATTGTTTTTAATTCTGAGTTTTCCTCAAGAACACACCATTTTTATTATAATGTACAGCACTTGATTAATAGTCCTGAATAACCTTTAGGGACATAACACTTTTTTGCTTGCCCCACTATCACCTATCCTTTTTGAGAAGACTTGTGAATTGTTTGCTTTTGGTTTTGGTTTGTGTTTTGTTTATTAAAGCTTCCTTCACTTCTATAAATGACGGATGGTTTCGTAAAAGGCTGTTATCCTTGGAATTCCTATTTTTCTCCATAATTACAGTGTTGAAAATTCACCATATATTCCTGCAACATCTATTACCAAAGCAAGCCCCTTTTCTAAATAGTATTGCTGGGCATGTCTAGTGGTCATTTATTGTCACATACGTGTTATGTTTTAGGGACAGTGATTTGACATGTGGATATTGAAATGTATTTTGTAATAAGCCTATTGTTATGCTTCCTACATTCCTCCAATGATGCATTTAAGGGGAATTTCCAAAAGCCAATGACAAAAGAAAAACGATCAGTTAAGCTCTAGGTAAAAGAAAAGAGAGTTGTTTATCAACTCACTAGGAAACTATCTTCTAGGACTTAGGGCAACATAAATCACACCTCACTCCGCCTCTGAGAAGTTTGCTCTGGGCTAGGAACAAAGGCTGCTGAGATAGTTACATAATTATTGAATTGAGGACTATCTATACTGGAAAAAAAGATGCATAAAAAGTTGAATCAGCAGCCGTAATGTAAAAATCAGGAGTTTCCATCTAAGAATTTGGTTTTCTAGTTTCTCTTGAAAACAGAATAACTGACAGGCCCGGGGCCCACATTCCCACATGGCAGTCTCCAGCTAGGCAGCCGAGTGACTGCCCACTTTAGAAGGGGTCAGGGAAGCTCCAGTCCCCATCTCTCTGGGTTCGCTGGCCTGAGGCATCGTGTCCAACTCCCATCTATCATCTCAGCCCGTTTTCTTTTCCTTTCGTTTCTTTTCTTATACAATTATGAGAAAGTGAAATATTTTTGTATCCACATTTCTAACAAAAGAAAAGAAAATGTAGTCCAAGAGGGCAAATGCTTCCAGGAATATTTCGTACATCCAGGTTACTCTGCTCATTTATTTATTCTATTCCTGGCCTTCAGAGGAATTTGAGTTTACTTCCCCTGATTTCAGACAGTCAGGATGAATTACTGGAGCCAAAAGAAAACTGTTGACTCTGTTTCCCAGGCCTGAGGAACTTGATAATATATCAATTTGCATTTTATTCTCTCTCAAAGAATCCACTCACCAAGAAAGCCAATCCAATTGTCCTTGCACTAGCCTCTGAGCCACTTAACGACATAGTCATTTTTGGTTTTGGCGTTACTTGACCCCCTCAACAAAGATGCCAATCTCAGCTCTACACTTCTCATGTATTTTTTTAATTATTTTATTATGTTATGTTAATCACCATACATTGCACCATTAGTTTTTGATGTAGTGTTCCATGATTCATTGTTTGCGTATAACCTCTCATGTATTTTAAATACTTCCCAAGCTTTAGGTTTCTCCTGCCATTAGCAGACATCTGTCTTATGGCCCGTTAACCCATTCAGCCATTCCCAAGTATCACGAACAAAGGCAAGGGTAGTCAGTGGTATGTGTCTAGTCCCACAAAATATGTTATTCCTGCATCCAGCTGCAGTTCCCAGTTTCCTCGAACAGTCTCCTTATCCAAAGACAGCAATCCAACATAGGCTCCAAAAGCAAAAATCTCCCTATCATTTAATAAAATGAATTTTAAAGCAAATTATTCAGAAAAATCCCTGAATTTCTTATTTTGTGTTGTCTTGCTTAGTAAAAATAATCTTGTGACCCCTGGGTGGAGGTGGAGATATAGAGTCATGCCTCATGTCAGAAAATGACCACGCGGGGCGGCTGAGTGGCTCAGTCGGTTCATCATCTGCCTTTGGCTCCAGTCGTGATCACCGGGTCCTGGGATGGAGTCCCGTGTCCCCTTCCCCATCACTCGTTCTCTCTCTCAAATAAATAAAATCTTAAAAAAAAATAGAAAAGAAAAGAAAATGATCACACCTACAAATCCAATGTGAGTGGCCGCAAGCGCCTATGCAATCAACAATGGCCTTGGGAAAGCAAGAGGCCCTGAGCAACATCATCTATAATGAGGTAATGTCGGCAATTTTAAAAAGTAAACAGACCCTACTATTAAAATAGATACAGATACAGGTAGATATGGATACAGATCTAGAAATATCCACAGTTTTCCAGACACACAAGAACCAGCAGAAAGCATTAGCTGACAATCAACAAAAGCCCAAGCAGTGATTAAGCTGTTCTCAGTTTCGGGGTACTGTGTGGTAATTAACATCTGTCTCCGGACTGCATAGGTAGAGGCAAGTTAATAGCTTCGTGGCTCAGGCCTTATCTGCTTTCTTTTCTCAGTAGTAGTTATTCTGATTTCTAGGTCTGGAAGCAGAAGAGAAACTGGCACCTGTTTCTGCATCTCTATTGAAGCTTAAAATGGAAAATAATAGCCTAATTAAATGAGAGGATTTTCCTCCCGTCCTGGAGCTGCCGGGAAGAATGCAAACCATTCATCGGAGTGTTCAAGTTTTTGTGCGGCGGAACAGATGATGGATAAAAGTTCAGGTGCTCTGCAATTAGCGCTGGGCAAGTGCTCCTGGCAGACATCCAATACCCAAAGACACAGCATTGCTGTGGTCTGCCAAACCACGTCCTTACAAAACCTCATTTTCCATCCTTTCAAAAGTCTGAATTATAATTGCTGGATTCCGAGACAAATGAAAGAACAATCTGCCTCCTCAACAGTGTGCACTTCCAGAAGGGTTCCTCTCTGGGTCTGTCAAGGAGCCAGCTCTAATCCTTTCCCCATCACTGAGGGCAGCCGTCATTCCCACACCAAATGCATGAAATGCACCACCTGGTCATTATTTATCCAGGGGAGATGTGTTGATCGTTCACATCAGAACCATGGAGGGGAGAGAAGGGGTTAAAATGTGGATCCCTGGGCCTCAGACCAGACCATAAAATCAAAATCTCCCAGGTGGAAATTCAGAGTCTGTATATTTTAGCCATATCTGAGATTCTTATCCACATTAAAATTAGAGATCCACTAATCCTAGTGGATTCCACAAAAATCCCTTTAGGCTCACTGGTACTGTTTATTCAGTAGTGAAGGCCACAGACAATTTACACTCTCATCAGACCAACAGCCTTGCAAAATAGAAAGTGAGTAAGTAAACAAGCCTATCTATTACAAATCTTGATCATTACTATGAAGTAAAAAAAGATGTATCACCAAGGGCACATGGGAAAGGCAGGAAACTAGCCAACGAGAAGACCCCTTTTTAAGGGGACATCTTCTCCCCACCCCCCACCCCCAAAATGTCACTTTTCTATAATATGCCAAAACCCTAGTTTCCTTGCCATGGCCTTAGGAAAATGTCAAGTCAGTTTTAAGGAGGTTTGGAATAATACCGCTTTATTTTTGTCTATAAATATCTATGAATATTCTATTACACTGGATCCTCATAGCAAGTCTATCAGGTCATCAAAGCAAATACCACCATCCTCACTTACAGGTTAGGACAACTATGGCATTGAGTAACTTGGCCATGGTCATAAAACATATTAGTAGTGAACCTTCATTTTGGTCATGGGTCTTCAAGTTGACTTCACAGATGAAGAAGAGAAAATTCAACAGTGACCCAAAGTAGATGTTGCAGGCCATCCCAGAAACATGTTCTCCACCGCAGAAAGGTAAATGTGTCTTAACAGAATGGAATGCCTGCTGCCTATAAAATTATCACTGACATCCAAAATGCCTTTCCCTTTGTCTAGTCGTGTGACAGCACTTTATCAACACTCTAATTTTAGAAACTGCCCTGAATTCAATTTAGTTCTTACCCTTGTAATGAGAGGAGAATATTGTGCTAGGTCTTATAAAAATGATTAATACCTGGTCCTATCTCTCATAGAACTTACAAACTAATGAGCAAGAAAAAGATACAATAGTTATATATAATAAAACCCCAAATTAAATAAGTACTAAGTATGAAGTTTGGCATGATTAACTTATTCAACAAATATTTAATGAATATCTACCATATGAGAAAGAAGCTCTTTATGACAAGCTGACCAAGCAAAGCATTTAAAGCAGGTGATGTTTGAACTATGCTTTTTAATGAGAAAAATGGAGATTGATGGGTAGAAAATTAGGAAAAGGAGATTCCATGCTGAGGGCAGAACACAGACAAAAAAGTGATAAAATCATAGCATATGTAGAAAATATAAACATGGATTTATTTAGGGTTTGTAAAATGATGTAGTAGAAGAAAATGGGAAGTTTGAGATTAGATCAGAGAAAATCCTTATTGATTTGGTATGCGTTTAGGACTTTATTCCAAGGTAAGGGGAAGTTATAGCAAGTTTTAAGAGTGGAGAAAAACACTGCAATCCATAATTGGGGAAGAAACATAACTGAATTGCAAAAGGACATGTAAAAAAACTAATACCTTTTCTCTTTGGGTTTATAATTCTTTCGTGTGCAGATATATCCATATATGTAATATATATCACCCAAACTGTAAATGTTTAAGGCTAGGAACTAGATACATGTAATTCTCTTTGAAAATCACATTTTGTCAAGAACCAGTTCAGTTGATTATTATACGGTCATGAGGTCTCTTCTCCAGGAAATGGACAAAGTGGACTGGAGATCTCATCTCATCATAAGCCTGCCACCCAGCTCACCTGGGCAAGCACTGGGATTTCTCCATACTTACTACAGTGCCTGGCACATAGCATTGATGTTTAATAAATGAATGAACACATAAATGATACATAACAATGCTGGTATAACCAAGCTAGGAACTTTGATATTTTCAATTATTTTATACAAATGGTTTGCTGATATTTTTCTGAGCATGCCACTTGCAAACATGATGAATCTTCACCAGATTACATCCTGTAAATAGCCTTCTCACTTGACTATAAACCATTTGAAACCAGAGGGATAAACTGAGAAAGTGGTCAATGTGCCCTTCCTCCCAGTCTTGCTAAAGATCAGTAGATATAGATGGATAGATAAAAAATAGATGATACACACGTTTATACATAGATACATCTATAAGCACACATATACATAATTTTCACCTTTAAACTGTTTGTTTGATTAAAGAATATTAAGAAATACTTTTAACCAAAGATAAAAACTTACTTTTACTTTATGTCATCTTTTCCAGATTGAAATCAAGGCAAATAAAAGTATACCATATTACAACTCATTTAAGCAGAATTTAACTTAAATTTAGATAGCGATAAAAAGTCATCTTATCAGAGGAGTCAAGTTTCTTCTTACTGAAACTTTTTTTATATGGCAACTGCCATGTCCTTAATTATCAAAATATCTGAAAATCACTTTCCTGAGTGAGGTTACTATTTTTCTTTTTTATGCGATGATTAAATCTCCCTAGAAACATACCACATTTTACTTCCAAATAACCTCCAAGACTAAAAAAAAAATCATCACTGATTTGGGAAAAGAACAGAAATGGCATAAAATCTTGCCCATCTAAAAAATATTGGGAAGGAAAATGATTTGTGTTCAAAGAATGTCTATTACAACTGTTGGCAACTCTGCAAAAGAAGAAACACAAAGATGTTAAGCTATCAAATAGTTTTATTAGAAGGTTATACACTTTGAAATTACCATTATCAGCATGGAGCGGAATTCTATCCAGCTGCTCTTTCTTGCCAACATAGTGGGTGAACATTCATTTTAAGGTACTCTTTTTTTTTTTTTTTTAAGCTATCCAATTACCAGTTTTTTGAGTTGAAAATACAATAATAAAAGGTTGAATATGTATATGAGACAGCACATACAGGATTTTTCTGTGGTCTTTTAGAAGTACATAGTCTAAAACCACAAATAGAATTTTAGGTTCGGTTTTAATCACCAAGATTGACTAAATAAAAATGAAATACTTTGAATCAAGGAGGTTTGATGATGTATTTAGCACTTTAGCAGGTAGAATACACAAGCATAATTATTTAGGTGAACAATGCATATCACTTAATATTTGAAACAATGCTCAGTTTTACACTATACTAGATTGACTCTAAAAATCACCTTTCTTCTAACCATGATATCATGCCGTATAACTTTGAGAGTCTTGTCGCTCTCACTCTGAGCTTGCACATGATTTGTTTTGGACAATGAGATGTTAGCAAATGTGATGCAAGCAGAAGCTTGAAAAGTGCTTGTGAGTTGGGAGTTGTTCTCTTCCTACTTTTGGAAACCCAATTACCATCACCATATGAACCAGCCCAGACTAGCCTGCTAGGCGATGAAAGACTACACAGACCAGAGTTGAGCTGCCCCCAGCCAAACTTTCCTAGACCAGCAATCTATCGACTAATCCAGAAGCTGCCTGCAGATAACACAAACAAGCCGAAGAGAGATCAGCTGAGCCTGGTCCCATTAGCAGAAGCACCCAACTGAGCCCAGCACAAATTGCCAACCCACAGAATCGTAAGTTAAGTAAATTGCTGTGTTTTAAGCCACTAAATTTTAGGATGTTTTCTTTCAAAGAAGAAGTTCATTGATACATATGATCAAATGAGTTTTAACAATCTACTGATTTTTACAAATTGAAGTTCCAGATACTTGTACATCAATCCGTCTAGTGATAATTACCCTATAAACTGCACAGGACTATACAAGTGTCATTATTTTAATGCAAATAAAATTTCATGGATCCCACAACAATTTAAAAATAATTTCCCCCATTCCACATCATAAAGAGGCCAAAATGTTACATTCTGCTGGAGTGAGGATCTTGAAAATCTGTATTTGAAATGTGCACAATTTTAGGAGTAATATAGCTATACAAGCTTCAATGAAATCTCTAACTATCAAAATATGAATAGATGCTTTCTGAGAGTTTTCTAAACAGGCAACTGGAGTGGCAAAGAATTCTGTCAATAGATTTCCATGAATCATTGATAAGTAGACTTCAAACACTACTATTTAAGAACTGCAAGTCATGTTTGTTTTGTTTTGTTTTCTTGTTTATGGAAGAGGCCTGAATGAAGTAAAGTGACCTGGATGTCGATACTTCATACTAAGAAAATTAACAGTCTGTCTGATAATTTCTTTTTTTTTTTAAGATTTTGTTTATTTATTTGACAGAGAGAGACACAGCGAGAGAGGGAACACAAGCAGGGGGAGTGGGAGAGGGAGAAGCAGGCCTCCCGCGGACCAGGGAGCCCAATGCGGGGCTCGATCCCAGGACCCCGGGATCATGACCTGAGCAGAAGGCAGACACTTAACGACCAAGCCACCCAGGCGCCACCTCTCTGATAATTTCATTTGGGTATATATTTTAACAGGATGCTGACTCTGAAGACTATGTTCCTTAGTTGAGGGGGAAAAAAAAAGTCATTTTTACAGTAAGCATTTTGATAAATACATATATATATAAGATTTCTTTTTTCCTAAAGATTTATGTGCATACGTCTGTAAGTGGTAGTTTGCAGGATATTCAGAGCTGAGACAGGTAGCTACATGACCAATGTAAAAGGAGTTGAATTGAATTGAGCAGTAGAACCTGGGTGGGGCTGTCATCTTAAGTGTAATGTTACCTAAGACTGATTATCCAAAATGGACTGCTGCAGAGCTTTTTTTTTTTTTTTTTTTTTTTTTTTTTTATGGCTATGGTGAAAGGCCACAACACATGGGTGATTTCTTTCAAATCAATGGAAGTATCATGATTAATATTACATGGCAGATGTCAATGAAGCAATGGAAATAAGGATTTGGGAGATGGATCTCTTAGTTCAAAGTAACAACAAAGCTTCTTTCTTCATTCTGGAATCCTATGGTTGGATGGGGTCCCACATCAAGGTAGCACAGACATGGTATTATAAACTTCCACTGAAGGCAAGAAGGTCATCTGGCCCTCCCAAACGATATTAGATCAAGATCAGTGAGGAAAGCACATTCAAAAGTATTGCAAAGATGAACCTAGAGTTGGCCTTGAGTTGTGTTAAGTTACTCTATTATAACTTTTCCCAGGATCTACATATTCTTAATAAGTTGTTACTTAAAACTGTAGTCTATTCTCTGCTTTCATTGTTAAGAATTTACAGTTGAATCTGAGGATGAAGGGCCACAAAGAAGACATTGACTGACAAATGAGCAATGCTTCATAGGGAGGGCTGAGGTATGGCATAGAGCCCAACGGATGGCTCAGGTAAGGAGAAACTGCCAGGACGATTTTGTGGAGTAGGCAAGCATTCTAAAATGTTTATGTTTACAAATATTATGGAATGTTTACCACAAATATCTAGAGAAGGGAACTTAGGAAACAATTGGAATTCCTCGTGGAGACATTATTTTGAATCTGCTGTTGATCCTTTTCACGTTTGAACTGCTTTACAATACCGGCAAATTCCTTAAATTTTGATAACATTTCTGACATGCCCCAGATTATTGATATATTTTTTAAATACTGTGACTCCTTATTTCCTGTATGTTAATTGCCCTACTAAAACAGGTCCACCTTATTGATTGATGGTTTTAAAAAAATACCTCAAGTCCTGACTTTGCAGAACATATTGTAACTACAATTTTAACTGTTCAATCTGTTTTCTTTACATATTTCAATCAGTCCCTCCCTAATCTCTCTGCCTTTCCTCCCTTAACTTCTTGTATAAATTGTATTGTTGAGCTTTCATGGTGGATGAGGCTTATTTGGATTCTTCCTAGGAATCCTTGCCTAACAACCCAAACCAAGGACCCGAAGAACGATATTTGGAAAGAGAAAAATTTAAGACCATGTGACTTCTGCCAGTTGAATCATACTCTACCTACAGATAACAGTCTCAGTTGCTCATACCCTTCAAACCCTTGGTTTAATCAATTTTAAAGGACTCCATAATTTGTGCTCCTTTAGGGTTATTTTCACTTGGATTTGGCAAGAGGACTTATGGGGAACATGGTGTTTAACTCCCTCTCAAACTAAAGGTCATCATGCAATTGGATTATTGGCTACACCTATTTCATTATACAATCAATCAGAAATTCAACGTTGGGCATCACATTTAAATTTCCTTCACAGACTAAAAGCATGACACTGGTTGCATGCATAGTCCAAGGGTGTTTGATCCTGGTGGTGTCAACCTCACTGAAGCTACCAGGTTTGGAAGATTACTTTTTCCTTTGGTAGGCACTGCGGCAAAGAATAGATGATCAGAAATCTATCTAAAACTCTAGGAGATATTGCTAAAGCAATAGCCACCCTCAAAAAAAAAAAAAAAAAAATTCTCTCAACTCACTCACATGAGTTGTATTAGATAATAGAATTGCTCTTGATTACATCCTAGCTGAACAAGGTGGGGCTTGTTATGTAATAAACAACTCCTGTTCTATTTGGATAAACACCTCTGGCAGAGTTGAAACAGAACTAGATAAAATCCAGGCACAAACCAGATGTTAAATGCAGTACCCACTGATAATCCCCTGGGTCTTTGAATTTCAGCTGGCTGCCCTTAGGAATTGCTTCCTGGTTCAGGTCAATCTTCCATTTTGGACTCAGCATTTTGTTTATTATTCTTGGAATTGTCATCATTGTGAAACTTTGTCTCCTCCATATAGTTCAATGTTATAAAGACGCCAACCAGACCATGGCTACTCAGTGTTTCAAAATGATTTCTAAGGCTTATGTGATATCATATGAGGAAGCTGCAGAAACTGCAGAAGTGTTTTGGCCTTAAGGGAACTTGTACATAGAGCCTTTCTCTGCTCTGGTGCTCTCCTTGCTCAAATGTGGCCTAAGGCTCCAAAGGAAATCACTTTCGCTCCTATGTGGGACAGGACACACTGGGAATGAGCTTCCTGACCACAAGGGATCAATAATGCTTGATGGATGATCAACAGCCCCTCTTAATAGTCGATCACCAATACCTTCTAGTGGCTGATCAACTGTGCTTTCTGAGAAAGATCAAGATCAAAGGGGGGAAAATCTGAGAAACTGACATGACTGGAGCCATTTTAAAATAGAGCCAGAGCAGCCACTGCAGAAAAACTGCCCTACCTGTTTTTTGTTCGAACTGGGTCAAAACTTCTGGACAGGGCAAAACAGCAAGTATTTTACACAATTGCTTGAGAAGTCAGTGGGAGAACAGACCGCGTGATCACAAGATTGATGGTTACCCACATTCTGCAGATAAAATCAGTAGTCAATATAAAACCCAGAGTAGCTTAGCTGGTTGACATCCATAGAAAACTTTTTATTCCTTTTTTTTTTTTTCAACTCATGTAATTATCCCCCTTCCTTTTCCTCATAAAAACTCATTGCTTTTACCCTACAGGCAGGACACTATTTAAGTTTCTACCTGAATCCGGCGCTTTCCCAGTTGCAATCCTTTGATCCCAAATAAATGTTTGTTTGCTTCTCATTGCAGCTATTTTCAGGTTATCATTTAAATGTATCTTAATTTAATTTATAAAACTGAATCAAATTTTAAGTTACACTTAAAGCTACATTCTCTTTAGTTTATACCGAAAGCAAAAATAAACAAAATACTACTTTGTTTCCTAATTGTCATGAACAGTATGCTCCAAAAAACAAATGTTTGAATACAATCCCATTATACCTGGCTAAATTCTTCCAATTTCAGTCCACAAAACCTCTTTAATCTTCCTGAGACCCAAGCCCACCTGGAATCCTACAGCCTAAGCCTGAACCCCAAAATCAGAACACCAATCTCCCAACTGCTCTAACCCTCAACTTTGTGCTGCTTTGAGCCCTAGACCTCCCTTCACTCAGATTCTGAACCATGAGACTGAATTCCTAACAGACTTGTAATAACAAAGAGGATTATTTTATCAAAAAGGCAGAATGTCCGCAAATAAATCACAAAGCACTAGTGTGCACTGAAACTGACAAAGACATTTTATCAGAACTAGCTTTTCCTTAGGGCTTGATTCATGTGGAAAAAGGAGATTGTCTAGGCCTAGAAAGTAGTGTTTAGTGACAGAAACTCCATTTCCTTCCTATCTGAGTAAGATTGGTTAACCTGGTCCTGAGAAATGCATCCTTTTTTAAAGTCCCAAACTGTAATCCAAATACATTATTAACCTCAGCGTGACCTCATTGCTAATTGTTTATGCATGCCTTTAGGGGCTATGCTTTTTAAGGAAAATTTGTGATCTTTTGATATGTTAATTTAATATATTTGGTAATTTCCTTTTGTTAATGGTGTCCTTTTGTACATTGGAGTGCTAATTATTGTAATGGCTTTTTACTTAACAGAATATTCTTCAGATGAGAAAGAATTTAAATGAATATTTCAAGCCTGTACAGTTCTTTATCACTTTTCTGGAGGTCACTATTCCCTCCATCAGTGAAGTAAACAGCAGCTCGGGTAATACCCAAAGGCATCACTTCATATTACAATAATTCTTTTTCACAATTATGATCAAAACATCAAGAAAAAAGTAATTGTAAGAATAGTTTTTAAAGGCAGTGATATTAGAGGCCGAATACAGTTTGGATTGCAATCTAAAACTTGAATCTGATCTTTGTCCTGTGCCTAATGAGATGTTTAACTTTGACTAAGCCATGCAATCTCTGGATCTTACCGTCATCTCTGTAAAATTAGCGTTGTTATATATACTAAGATCATAATAACTCTGCTTCTAAAGTACTAAATTTGTGGTCTAAGTTGTCAGCTCCTCAATCTCTAAGCAATAAAATCCTCTGAGTTCTATAGGGCACAGCAAAAGATTAGCAGAATTTCCAATAATTAAGTAGATGTCATTTATGGAAATTTAGACCAAAGAAAGAGTAGTACACTTAGAAGATATGACTCTTCTTGCCCAGCGGCAGAGAATGGAGGTGTCGCCAGGTGAAGTGGGGAGATCCCCAGGCCCGGAGGCCCCTGCCCAGCTTGTTCCTGTGATGTCCCTGGAGGTTCTGAGTGTGGTCACAAGAAAGGATTCAAGGACAGACCAGACTCAATAGTGTGAGTGGGGCCAGTGGGAAGGTTTATTAAAGTGAGAATATACTCTCCAGATGTGAGAGCCGGTAAGCTCAAGGAAGAGCTGTGCACCCCAGGGATGGGGTTGCTCTCTTTTATTGACACTTGTCAACTGGGGGGTGGAATATTCATTACTTGGAGAGGGAATTTCTTTGGGAGCAGGGTTTCCTGCCTTTCTCTCTTACTTGGTCAGGTTCTTGGGCTTTTTTTGTCTTGGGCCTGTCTGGTTTGATCTGGCTTCTTCTGACTTCGTTTTTGGAGTGCTGCCAGGATAGGTATCTGACTTTCCCATAGCTGACCCTGACTTCCCCTTTTGCTGGCCTCCAGGCATCCCCTTAAATCCTAACTCACTGTTTACTCTAACACAGTCAGCAGACAACCCCCACCTGATAGCTCCTTCCAGGGCCCAGAACCTGGTTCTATCTCAGCTACACAGAGCCTCTTGGCTCAAGATCAAATGCTTTCTAGGGTAGACCACATCCAGCAAATGGGGGAGGTGATAGCCCACCATGGAACACTCTGATGGGCCCTACTCCCTCCAGACCACTTTATTAGATAGGCTGGGGTTTTGCCAGTCCTCCCTCAAATTCATCCTCCTTTCTTCCATCCTTTTCCATCCTTCCACTTTTTTTTTTACAAGGGTAAATCCTCTCCTAGGCATTGTATGTATCCACATTCTCAAAACCTAAAGCAATGAATATTCAATAACTTATGGAAAGTCACCCATATTAGCCACTAAGAAAATAACTCCTAAAAATATAGATCTCTGGCATTTTTCTCAGCATCATTCTGTAAACCTATAGAGTAGAGGTCCGAAAAAGAGTTTACTGTAAGTGAAAGTCTTGTGAATAGAATTGTTAAATACAGGGATAATCAGTTCTAAGTTATCCATTTTTAGTTTGATACAACTAACCAGAAAGCTGTAAAAAGTCAATTCCAAAATCTCTCATTAATATTGAAATGTTATACTATTCTAAATAAAAATAGTTCAAAGATTAAAAAAAAAAAACCCGTCACCAGAGTTCCTACTCTTGACATAACAACAAAGGGGAAAAAAAACAGAGCTTCACCTCTAAGCCCAAATCAATCTTGCTGATTTAAAGTCCATAATGTTTGGTCAATGACCCAGGAATCCTACCCACATCTCCCAAATAATCCTCCCCCTGAATTGTTTTAATTGAAGTTTATCAACTGAAGCAGAATTTATTTGAAATAATGATTTTATTACTACTTTAAAACTTCAATCTGAAGTTTGACTTTAATAATCTTTAATGTTGTGATAACTTTTAATGTTAAGATTGTTTAATGTGGCCACCTTCCATGATGTATTTCTACAAAACTTTGACATTTGGGGGATTCCTTACAATTTTAACACAGAGAAAAGTAATGTTTTGTTTAAATGCATTAGGACCAAACAACTGAATACCACTTTTCAAATGTCACAAAGCCCCAGATCTTGTGTGTGTATGTGTAGATATGTGCACTGTATATGTGTGTGTGTACACACATATACACCCCATGACTTCTCCTGGGTGTTCTAAGGTAAGCTTCTACAGAGGCATCTCTCCTGATGGAGGAAGGAATGGGAAATCCTGGTACCTGGCAGATAAGAGTCTGGAGAAAATAAAATGTGTGTTTGTGTCTGTGTGTATATGTGTGTGTTGGCAAATAATAACAATAATAATAGTATATATTATTACTACTAGAGTTTCATTCACACACCACCAGTGTTTACAAACTAAAAAGAGCTGCTTTAGACAGCTGAAAAAGCACTGGATAAGTCAATCCATCTACACCAAGCGCTTATAGAACACCTTTGATGTGTAAGGTGGTAGACTGATAGTTAAAAGGTTCCATAACTAGTTCTATAGCCTTGATTCTGCCATAAATTCACTAAAGCACCTTGAACAAGACATTAACCTTCACTGGGCTTTAGTTTCCTCACCCATGAAGGAAGAGGTCTGTGCCAGACAACCAGTTCTAATGCCCCATGCACCTGTGCCTCTTGTGAACAAATGCATGGCTAAAGTAGCTGATATTCCAGCTTGAAAAGCAGACCAAACTCATATGAAATGGAAAACAATAATGCATGTAAGATCCTAAATTGAGTGGCACAGTATGAGAAGAGCCAGGACTTGAAATGTCAGGAAAAATAAAAAACACAAATGCTATTCCAATAGGCATGATAATGATGAGGGAACAGAAGGCAAGCTGAGGACAAAGCAGAGCTGACACCCCACAACCCCCCCCCCACCATGGGTTCTATGTGACATTCCTTAGGCACTCCTGGCTGCCCTAAAGGAAAAACAAATAATTAACTTATAAAGTTCCAATCCTACAAGACAGGAGTCTCCCTCAATTTACAAATGTCTTAGCAATCTACAAGAACAAAGCATTTCTATTAATGGCCTAGCTTCCAGAAGGGAATGTAGATACAATTAAATGTCCTTATAACCTGCAGCCCATTGACAGATACCTGAAGCAGGCAGAGTATAATGTTCCTCCAGGACGCTCCCAACTATCTTACTGTTAATGGCTTGCTAGAGGGAGAACCACCTTAACTTGACAATGGAAAGGCCTCCGGTATCCTGTGAGTCTTCTTTAACATAAAAATATCCTTTTGAAACCTCCCTTTTCCTTACCTCCCCCAACTCCCAAGTATATTATCAGCCACCCCCCACAACCCCAGGGCAGCAGCTCTTTCTGCCCACAGGTCCTGTTCCCATGCTTGAATAAAATCACCTTTTTGCACCAGAGACGTCTTAAGAATTCTTTCTTGGTTGTCGGCTCTAGACTTCACTTTTATTCTAAAACTTCATCATTTGGCACCCAACGTGGGGCTCTGAATCTTTACATCTGGACTCTGAGCTTCGGTGCAAAATTGGTGAGTACTTTCTCTCTTCCTTTACTCTCATTTCAGGGGCTCTTCAAGGAGTATGGTCTTATTGAACACTTTCATATCAATTGGTCAGGCTGGAATCCTCTAGCCCGTGGCTATTCTATGGGGAGGAGAAAGCCTGCCTTTTGGCTGGAAGTTAGTACCTGGCGGGGATGGTAATAAGATCCAGAAACTTGATGCCCTCTCTTTATTCCTGCCCTTATACAAAGTTGTCTGTCTTGGGCACGGGACAGCCACCTAAGTCACCAGGATGGCTGCCAATCTTAAGACTCTCCTGTGAGGTTTCCTCCTGATTGATCTAACGTGATCCCCTTCACATCCCTGGTCTAGCCCTTCTGGCTGGGGGACCTCCACTGGGAGCCGGCTGAAACCAGTACCCAACTGAATTAAAACCCACCGGGGGACCATTTCCTAGGGAAGTTGGCTGTAAAGACTACATGTGTTGGAATGTCACTTAGACCGTAATGGATTTCAATCTTTACTGTTCTCTGTCAATGTTCCTCCACTAACTAAATTGGGTAGTTTTCCTTGTAAAACTTTTCTAGCATTTTCCATGGGTTAAAAATGACAGGGCAATAACACTACTTTCAGGGTATAGGACGGCGCAGTATCTTAGTCCATTCGCCAGCACCCATCTGTAGCCTAGGATGCAGTGGAGAAGGGGAGGGATGCCGGCATCCCTCCAGGGCCTTTTACTGCAGGAATGCCTTCACGGGAAGGCAGGATGGCGATCAATAGCGATTTTTGTCTGAGGGACGCTTCCGGTCGCTTTTGACACCTGGAACCTCTGACATACCCTGCGTGGGACGCCACCCAGAAGTCGGGGGGGATTCTGGTAATGGACCTTCTTTACTTTTCTAGGAACATGGGGTCCTCTTCTTCTGTTCCCAAGGATTCTCCCTTGGGATGCCTTTTAACCCATTGGAATCAATTTGAACTGCAAGATTTAAGAAAGAAAAGAATGATCTTCTGTAACACTGTATGGCTTCAGTACTCCTTAGGAGATGAGGAGAAATGGCCCATAAATGGGACATCAAGTTACAATTCAATCAGTTAGACCTCTTTTGCAAGGAGAAGGGCAAATGGACTGAAGTCCCATCTGTCCAAGCCTTTATGGCCCTAAGTCAGGATCCGGACCTGAGGGCCTCTTGTAGAATGTGTCTAACCCACAACCAGGTTAACAAACCCCCCGGAAATACTGGATGATGACTGCGCAGATCTTGAGCCCCCGACTACAAAAAAACAACTCCGTACTTTTCTAGCTATGGCAGGTTTTTGCTGCCTGTGGATTCCTGGATTTGGACTCTTAGCCAAACCACTGTATGACTCAATTAAAGGCCCTGATGAGGAAACTTTGCTCTGGACTAAAGCTCAGCAGACGGCCTTTCAAACATTAAAAGCTAAACTTTTGTCAGCTCCAGCTTTGGCATCACCAAATTTAGAAAAACCTTTCACTCTATACGTAGCAGAAAAGCAGAGCCAAACCTTGGGAGTTCTCACCCAAAAATTAGGAAATGAAGCAAGACTGGTGGGTTATTTTTCAAAGTACTTGACAGTGTAGCCCAAGGGTGGCCAGCTTGTCTTCGAGCAGTAGCTGCCATAGCCCTCCTAGTAGAAGAAGCCTCAAAGTGACTATGGGACAGTTCCTAGCAGTAATGACTTCACATCAGGTCCAGAGTGTCTTAGAGACCAAGGGCCATCAATGGATGATGGGAGGCCACCTTACTAAATACCAGGCTATGCTTTTAGATACACCTGAAATAATACTTAAAACGTGTCAAACTTTAAACCCAGCTACTCTTATGCCTGGACCTGACCATCGTAATTCTACAGAGCATAACTGTACAGAGATCATTTATCTTGTCTATTCCAGCAGGCCAGATTTAAAGGACTCCCCTATTAAAAATGCAGATGATAATTGGTTTACTGATGGCAGTAGCTTCACGGATAAGGGAGAAAAAAGGGCTGGATATGCTATAGTCTGATTAAAACTATTGAGACAAAACCCCTTCCAGTAAAAACTTCTGCCCAAAAAGCTGAAACAATAGCACTCACCTGTGCTCTTCAATTGGCAAAAGGTCTAAGAATTAATATTTATGCACTCTCCAAATATGCCTTTCTGGTACTACATGCCCATGGAACTATTTGGAAAGAAAGGGGATTATTATCAAGCCATAACTCCCCAATCAAATATGAGCCTGAAATCATTACCCTTCTTGAAGCTGTACACCTGCCCAAGGAGGTAGCCGTGATTCACCTCAAAGGACATCAAAAGGATATGACCTTAGAATCTAAAGGAAACAATTTAGCAGACCGTGCAGCCAAAGAGGCAGCAAAAAGTAAACAGATATTAAGCCTTATACCAGTCTTAACTCCAATGGAGTCCATAACTCCAGTCTATTCAGACCACGAGATTCGCATAGCTCAGGAGCGAGGATGTACTAAAAATACACAGGACTGGCTTGTTAACAATGAGGGAAAAATCTTTATACCCAAAATAGCCAATGGAAGGTAATGCAAGGCCTACACCAGGCTACTCATTTGAGCAAAGATGCTTTAAAATATTTAATTAAAAATATATTTGATGGAGTAAATGTAACAGCCACAATAAAACAGGTCTGCCGATCCTGTATTGTCTGTGCCCAAGTAAATCCAGAAGGCGCAGCTTGCCCTCCCCCTCTTTTAAAACGAGTCCAACGGCGTGGATCCTATGCAGGAGAGGACTGGCAACTTGATTTCACACAAATGCCACCTTGCAAAGGCTATAAGTTTCTATTAGTGTTTGTTGATACCTTCACCGGATGGATCGAGGCCTTCCCATGTAAAACTGAAAGAGCTGTAGAAGTAACTAAGATTTTGTGAGAAATTATTCCTAGATTTGGCCTTCCTCGATCTCTTCAGAGTGACAACGATCCTTCTTTTACAGCTCAAATAACTCAACAGATAGCCCAGGCTTTAAAAATTAAGTATTTCTTGCATTCAGCCTGGCATCCACCATCCTTCAGGAAAGTAGAAAAAGCGAATCATACTTCAAAACGCCACCTTGAGCTGACAACATGCACAACTGTCTCAGTCCCACCTACACAGCTTACAGAACAGAGTGATTCCCTTAAAAGTAACATCAGAGTTCTATCAGCCCACTTCCTTAAAACAGCTCTGCCAGACTGTTAAGGGGCTTGATTTTGCACAAAAATGATATTAAAGAGATAGAGCAAGGCAGCCTTGAGGCTTGAAGGTACATTAGGTTGAAATACCTGAAATTGTTGGCTTCTACCACTGAATGGCTTTTGAGGCCAGGCAGAGGTTAAACATCAACTTCTTGTTGCAGAGTAATACATCTGCCCTGGGGCACAAGGCAGGTTATCACCTGTAAAATCTGTTCCAGTCCCCTAAAAAGAAGCCTGCTATTTAGAAAGCACTCTTGCCAGAAATGTGCTCTAACATATGGACTAAAGCACACTTAGGAGACAATTTTTGTGGTCAGGCAAGCTAACTAGGGCAGGCTTCATGTCCCTCGGTGTAGTTTATATAATCGCTGCCCAAGAATCACTTGTGAATGAATGGCTATACCATTTGCATGATCTGTCTGATTCTGTATTCTTACTCATGTTCTTCCTTTCAACCCCCCACCTACTTCCTTACTCAGTGAATCCACAGATACCTAATTTAAACTAACCATTGGTGTCTAGAAAGAACCATTTGGATTCTTCAATCATTGTCGTTAACACCAATTCTCTTTTGAAGGTATGAACATTCAGTGTTTGAAGAGAAACACCTGAAAGACTGGAAGAAAGACTTCAGGCATGTTCCTCTTGATTCTAGGATAGCAAATGAAGGCAACTTGTGTCCAGAGCACCTACAACAATTTAGGGAGACACTACTACTGGTTTCTACTAAAGTGGAAGATGATACTGTACCGTGCTAGAAGGAGCACTGAACTGACAATAACAAAAAGTGAGTCAGAGTCCCAACGTTGCCATGTACTAGCTATGACATTGGGAAATTATAAAGGGAGCAGAATGCACCACCACAGAATATGCTGCTTTTTTTTTTTTTAAAGATTTTATTTATTTGAGAGGGAGAGAATGAGAGACAGAGAGCACAAGAGGGAAGAGGGTCAGAGGGAGAGGCAGACTCCCTGCCAAGCAGGGAGCCCGATGTGGGGCTCGATCCCGGGACTCCAGGATCATGACCTGAGCTGAAGGCAGTCGCTTAACCAACTGAGCCACCCAGGCGCCCCCAGAATATGCTGCTTTGCCATGTGAATTATTTCGAGCTGAAGACAGCTGGGGCCCAGCAGACTCAGGAAGAGCTTTTTACCTCTCCCTTAAATGCCTAAAAGAATTGAGATAGGAAACCTGCATCAGGAAAAGAGCTAGTACCAGAGAGAACTTTTTTATCAGAAAGACTTAAGGGCAGGGCATGACAAACACTGGTTTACCAAACATTGCTCTTCTCATCTTCCTATGAATTGTCTTCTTTCCCTTTGAAGCTTCACACCACCCCCTCCCGCCTTAGTTCAGGGTGGTATACAGGCCTCAGTTACCTGACTGCTGGGGTGTCTCATTTTTTTTTTTTTAAAGATTTTATTTATTTATTTGACAGAGAGAGAGAGACAGTGAGAGAGGGAACACAAGCAGGGAGAGTAGAGAAAGAGAAGCAGGCTTCCCGTCAAGCAGGGAGCCCGACGCGGGGCTCGATCCCAGGACCCTGGGATCATGACCCGAGCCGAAGGCAGACGTCTAACAACTGAGCCACCCAGGCGCCCCTGGGGTGTCTCATTTTTATGGAGCTCTCATGTGTACGGAATTTGTTTTTCTCCTGTTAAATCTGTCTTACATCAAGCTGATTATTAGTCCAGCCAAAGAACTAAAAGGGAAGGAGGGAAAAGTTTTCTGTCCCTAGAGTTACACTGAACTCTTGGTGTCATCTAATCTGCAAAATGACTAATAATATCTGTCCCACCACCTATCTCCCAGGAATGTTAAAAAGATCAAAATAAAATTATAAATATGAAACACTTTGCAAACTTCGAAGACAGACAGTATTGTTATATTTAAGGTTTTTCTAGGCCTGAATGTACCACTCCTTCACTTTAATTTCTAGGGAACTGGTCATTACCATTTATTCATTTAAAATTCATAGATTTGAATTCTCATGCTATGCTTTATTCATTTCATTAAAATAGATAAAAACCCTACCATGTGCCTAAAAAATGCTCTGCATGTAGTAAGAGCTTAATACATTTTAATTTGAGCACATGGTTTTGCCTGCCGTTCATCAGACTGTCAATTAGGCAACTGATGGCTATCAATAGGGATTATCTGAGCAGTAAATAAAGTAAAAGCTATTGTGTTAGAGGCCTTCTCCAGGCTTGCTATACTCAATTCCTGCTAGATTTCACATAACAGGTAAAATTCACTGAGAGCACGCACATGCAGATTGGTCATACCTTGATGCCTGCAATGTATATGGAAAGCCTAGTCACTATCATATGACCCACAGATAATGTAGCAAGAAAGTGCTGGTGTCAAAAACAAATTCTTGCTGGAGCTAGACAATCAGAGAAGCTGGAACTACTTTTTGTATATAGGTAGATAGTTTCAAGACAGAGTGGTTGAGGTAAAAGCAATTTGGGTAGCCCCTACCTGGAAGCTCTGGAAACTTGGTAGCACCTCCTCCCGGCCAGGCTGAATACCATTCCCCACCAAAGCACACCTCCTTTGAGGAGAAATGGAAATCTTGTAAGCCAGGCCCCCTTCGCTGCTGCCAACCTGAAGTCCCCAGCTATCCCTGCTGAAAACATATCGCTTGGGCTTATGGCAGTGAAACGTGACTGTTACGAGACTTGTGTGGCAGATTACTCATTTCTGCAGAAGCTAAACCCAGTCCCTAAAAGATTAACTCAGCAAAGGGAATGTGAATTGACAAAAATACTCCTTGGGTAATACAAAGTAAACAGTAAGTCCAAAGGACCTTCATATAGCCCAGCATATTCATTCAGTCATTCATTCATCAAACAATTTTGAGTTCAGGGAACTTGCTAGAGGCAGGGAATAGAATGAGGCAGGATATGCATGGTCTCCTCCAAAATGGAGCCATCATTTATGGTTCATTATTACAAAAATTTATATTTGGCACATATGGGATTATAGTTCCTAGGATACCTATACATGCTATCAACCTGATCATCTCTCAGGTTTGTATCTATAGATCATAAAGGGCAACACTTGGAGAAAGAGAAGGTATATACAGGAAGGTAAATATTTAATCCAGGTTGTGTCACTGAAGTGCTCTTGGAAGTCATTTAATTCTTACCAAATCAAATAGTTTCCTCATATTTAAAATATGGACTATTGTGTCATGAAAATTACATGTAAAGTTCCTGGTGCATAGTAGTGCCTCAATAAATGACAGTTATTAATATTGAATGTCTGTATTCTAGATATTCTGCACATCTTAACTTACCGAACCACTCCCTCGACACATACATACACAAAAATACACTAGAATGTAAGATTCATGAAAGCAAAGGCTTTATCTTTTTTGTCTCCTGCTGGATCTCTTAATTCCTAAAAAGAGTCCTGGCACATAGCGGGACCAGAAAAATATTCTTTAGTGAGTAAATAAATGAAATATAGGATGCATTGACTCCATCTTGAAGCTACGAAAACTGAAGCATTCAAAGGTCATATGGTTAGATGCCAGTGATACAGAAAATCCCTCTGTATTTACTGCTCTATCCTGAGACTAAGTGGATGGGCTGACATGTGGCTTGGAAAATCCCCCTTCCAGTTTCCCAGGAAGGAGGTGACACACTGTGATATGTTCCTGTGGACCTAATGTCTTATGCTTTGTTTTTCTCTATTACCTGAAGCTCAATCCAACTTCTCCATGCTTTTAAATTAGCTTAAGGTCTTCTGTGCAAATAGAAGCAGAAGAACAAGTAGCCCACTACTTCTCAAGGCACTGGCTCTGTCAACTTAAGAGTATTTCTAAACACCCTGAGTAGCAGACAGGCAGACACTGTTTTCAAATACTTCAGAGAAAAAGACCTAAAGAAGAAAAGTATTCAAAACCATCTCTTCCTATTGATACAAACAGAATTTGCTATATTTTAACAACATGTATTCTTCTTTATGCTCTTGAAATTTGAAAAGTGCTGCCATTGTTATAACTCATTGTCTATCCACTCTGTCAGATGTTTAATAATAATCAGCCCATTTTACCATTTTGCTCATTAAAACAAAACATTAGTTTTAAACTGTTTAAATCTTTAATAGTGGTTACAACTCATTTATTCAACAGGGCTAGAATTTAATGAAGTAATGGAATGGCCTTCTGGTTAACCCCACAGAGGAGACAGAAGTTAAAGTGTTGATCTCTCCTGCTCAGAGTGAACAATATAAAACGGGACACCAGAAACACTTAGAAGATGATAGAGACAGCCTGTGATTAAAAGCCATAATGAGAGGATGTGATAATAAGTGTTCAAGGCATTCAGAGTATGAAGAGATCAGGGGTTGGAACGATCAGAAAGTTAACAGTAGAGGAGGAACTTTAATGGGAGTCTCCCAAGATCTGTAGATGCTCCCTGCTCTCCATACTCATTTTCTAATCATTACCCACAGTAATGAGCATGGTACATTTAGAGAACAGTAAGGAACCCTGCCTGGAAGACTGTTCAAATGCAACCCTACAGGCACTCCCACTGGTTACCAACCCATCAGGCTGACAAAGCAAGCAGTTAACTCTTCCTTACCTGAGATACTGACTTCAGTACACTTCTTTCAATGCCAAGACCCTGCCCAAAGGCCAGGGTCACTGATTGGGGGTTGCACTTCAGGTGGTATCATTTCACAGAGAATCTGTATGGAGGCTATGATACACTTAATGGGAAATTTTTAACTACCTCAGCTTGTCTGCTTGTAAGCAGTAAAATAAGAAAGAATTTTAATAAATAAGTTTATTACAATTTAAATGGAGAATTACACATTAGAGTTGATAGTCCTACAAAAGCCTAATACTTGTTAGAGAGAGACAAATAATGTCCACATACACGCCTAGCAAGCTCCATGAACCAGACTATAGGCTAACTGAAAAAGGAGCTTCCATCATCAGCCATTGTTAGGAAGAGTCATTATTCATCCCTTTGCAGAATTTGTCGATGCAGACATTGTCAGGTATTAATTTCCATAATGAACTATTAAAATATAAAACCTGTAATGTCACTTAGCTGTAAGAATGGTTCCCATAAAATATTCTCCTGTTAATATCAGCCACCAATTGATATGAGGTCAATCAGGCACAATCAAAGCCAACCGTTCTGATGTCAATCAGTGCTGTTCTGTTTGCTGCTGTAAGTAGGAAGCCTTTTTTTTTTTTTGGTTTTTGTGTATTTTATCATCAATTTTCAGAATTCATTAAGTAAACTATATGGTAATTGATGTCACACTTTGTAAGTTACACATTATCAGAAAAAAATAAATTAGTGACTAGGAATAAAATAATTTTGCACATTGTAAAAAATGTGCACAGGGAATATGTGAGAGGAAAGAAATTCTGAAATAGGTTCTTAAAAAGGACACAAATAGTTGTGACAGAAGGAATTTAACCAGCTGCTTATTTGACTTTCATGAAGAATCTGTCTAACTCAAGAACTGCCTCCAGATGTAAACTGAAAGTCCTAAAAAAATGAAATATATATATATATATATATATATATATATATGATCATATCATATCATTTTCCTGCCATTATGGTATATATTTCACTTACAGTCAATGTGGGGAAAAATAAAACAGGGAGAGTCAGGAAGTCTTCAAATCCCAAAGCAGGAGCCCTGAGTTGTAAGGGCTAATTTGTTGCCACTTAATCCTAATTAAGTGCATATACCAAATTTCCCCCAAATTGATGGTGACTCATTCTCAAAAATCCCTAAATCTCCATTAGGAGATCTGCTTGATTTCCCCACACCATTTCCATCTTTTCTTTCTTCCATTTTCATTTTTTTAAGACTTTATTTATTTATTCATGAGAGACCGGGGCGGGGGGCGGGCAGAGGCAGAGGGAGAAGCAGGCTTCCCAGCTTGATGTGGGAGCCTGATGTGGGGCTCGATCCCAGGGAGCCTGATGCGGGACTCGATCCCAGGACCCTGGGATCATGACCTGAGCTGAAGGCAGACGCCTAACCATCTGAGCCACCTACATGCCCCTTTCTTCCATTTTCTTATGCTGTTCTGCAACTGTTATCTCCTCTACTCCGCTGCCTATTCCAAGATGTGTATAAACAATAATATCCCGAGCCTCTGAGAGGTTCCCCCTAACACTTGAATCATACAATCCCCTCAGTCTCTTTGATTCATCTGCTGCAATTTCATGATAATGTCTGGAAATGGAGCTCTGTGGCCCGGAGAAAATTTGAGAAGGCAGTGCTTGTCTTTGCACACGCCAGAGTTCCTTTTCTGCCTTTTTAGGGTGCTGTGCAGTTCTCTCTCTCACACTCCTTGTTTCTTGTGTCTTGTCTACACTCCCTGCGGTCAAAAGTCACTCCCAGTAGAGAGTCAGTTATCAGGCATTCATTCTTCTATTTGAATTTAAATCAGAAAAATATATATTTCAGGATAATTGAACTCATCACCAATGATATTTTGAAAGGCTTAGCATACAGGTAAGAGATCTAAATGACAAGGAGTAGAAAAGATCTTTTCAGGGAATTCTTTCAGAAACCACATTTTCTATCCACCTGCTCCTGGTGGAAGATACTGTGAAATTCATGCAATCCTCCCTCCCTTCTTTTCTCTACCCTCTGAGTTGGAATTACAGACTGCCTCCTTCTTTGCTGAGCTTTCACTTGTATATGTCTGTTCATAGCCAACACCTGTCTATCAAGCAAGTTCTGAACTCCTGAGAGACATATCCAGGGGTTGGGAAGAGATTTATTCCAAAGGGATCATGCTCTTTATTAATGTCAATCAGCCCACATCTGAGTATCACCCCTCACTGTGCAGATTCCTTACAGGACATGTACCTACAATGCCTTGCTATGTCAGACATTTCAGTCATGGAACGAGAGAAGGAAAGAAGGAAGGAAGGGAGGGAAGGAGGGAGGGAGGGAGAAAAATAAGGAGAGAAAGAAATAGTACTCATATCCTCATAAGCATTTCTTCTAGTACCTAATTATGTGTATCTGATGAGGTACACACTGGAGGGGAAAAAAAGTTAAACATACAGAATGCGCATTTATAAGAAATGTGTTGTTTTTTAAGACTTACTTATTGGGGCATCTGGGTGGCTCAGTGGTTAAGCCTCCAACTCTGGGTTTCGGCTCAGGTCGTGATCTCAGGGTCGTGGGATCGAGCTCCACCCCGGGCTCTGTGCTCAGTGTGGGAGTCGTTCCAGACCCTCTCTCTCCTGTTCCTTCTGTCCCTCCCCGCAACCTGCGTGCGTGCTCTCTTTCTAAAATAAATAAACAAATCTTTTTTTAAAGATTTGTTTATTTTAGAGAAGGGGGAGGGGCAGAGGGAGAGGGAGAAAGAGTCTTAAGCAGACTCCGTGCTGAGCAGGGAGTGTGATGCCAGGCTGGATCTCACCACCTGGAGATCATGACCTGAGCCAAAAACTAAGAGTTGGACGCTTAACTGACTGAGCCACCCAGGCGCCCCAGAAATGTGATGTGTTTTATAAGCTTGAAATATAGATGTGTCACTTTTAAAGTGATGTCCCTACGCAGCAGTGAATGAAATAGAAAAGCAAAGCAAAGTAGAGCCATTGGTAAAAATTGTGAACCTAGAGTATCTTCTAAAGAAATAGTCTCTTAGTAATAGTTTAATCTGTATTATAGACATCTGGAAGTCAAATCCATTGTATTATTCATTTCCATTTCCTTAAAGACACGTCACTTGCCAAAGAAATTGTGTAATAAAAATCTCTTTGAAAATATAATTTTTAATGGAGAAACATTGTCTGAGTCAGACAGGGCCATCCACTGAATCTCAAATTCTGTCTTTAGCTGTGATCACAGAAAATCCATAGGCAAGTACTGTTGTTATTCATTACAACAATCTCAAAATACTGAAATGGAATAATAAACATTCCTAGCTTATTCTTTAATAGCCCACTTTGGCCCAATTACCCATGCAGTTATCAAAACATGCTTTCACTTTATGTTCAGAACCAACCGTAGGTTATTCTATTTATTGAAAATGCTCTCACAAGTCACCTATAATTCGGAGAAGATTTAGATGATACACATCAAAATCACATAAACTGCTTCATAAATTTTTCTAGTACATATACTCAGTCTATCTTCATAACCATTCAATATATACGCTAAGTTCAGAAAATAGCTTTCCCACCATAAAAGTTTTACAATTTCTAAACTGGTTTGTACTCTATGATGGGAAAGATGAATTTCAAGAGCTAACAGTTTTGATGACCATAGTCAATTGACTTTAGAAATACTGAATAAACCTGCATAAGGCAATATTAAAGATTTTTAAAATAATTTAATTACTGGAAATAAACATTTATTTTGGTCTATGTTACTTACCTTATTCAAGGCACTCAATGTTTCAGAATAATGTGCATGCCAATTAAGTATACAGAATACCAATCTCCTAAACTACTAGGAATACACAGGGAATCATAGCATAAAATGAGTAAGAGAAGACAATACTGCATTGTTGAGAGTTGATATCTTATTCTGGAAAATACTGTGTTCCCCCCGTGCCCCAGGGTGAATACAATAAAGTCTCTATTTCAGGCTTCATTTTTCCAAATGTCCATTTATTTGTTCAATAAATAAATACTGAGCACTTATTTTGTACTTGGCTGAGTGGAGGGATGTGGTTATTTGTCTCAAGGTAATCACCTAGTGTCAGAGAAAATACACACACAGGAAGACCAGTCGGCAATAAAATGAGCCAAGACATCACGTGATGTGTCCTGATACAGTTATAAAAGTTGTTGCTATTTCAAGGGCTAGAAAGCTCCTTCCATCCAGGGAATCGGGGAAGGACTTTTAAACCAACTCTAGACATACACTGTAAGTAGGATTTCAAGAGCAATGAGGCGCATTTAAGTTAAGGGAATGAAAACGCCAAGGCCCAAACATGGGAAAATACATAAATGAAAATATGAGAGATAAGAGCAGGTAAGAACTTTAGAGCTTGATCCCTAGAGGGCCTTAAATGTTATGCTTTTAACAACAGATTTTATTTGAAATGAAATGTAAGACTTTCAGAAAAGTAAGTAGAACACTGGGAGCTGCCTTCAGGAGGAACACAGAACCAATGCTCCTGGACTAATCCTTCCCCATGATGCCTAGAAGATTGAGTCAAGGATACATTCCTGTATCTATGACGTGCCAAACATACTAGGTACTGGAGGGGCAATGCTTATGTTCTGATGATGGAGAAAGACATTAATGAGTAGATAAACATAAGTAGACTATTTAATCAAGAGATGAGACATGGTCTTAACATTTTAACTGAAAAAAATTCTATGAAGCTTTCAGCTCAGAGTTTGGCATAAAGTCAACAAATTGCTACAAAAATTTCTATATCAATTTACTTGGGTACAAACAATCCATTCCTTTTCTTAAAGTTTGTTGTTATATTACCCAGATCCAGAAAAACAGTTCTTTGAATACTGTGAAAATGATACATGAAGACAGAAATTCTAGCACATAAAGATAGAAAGCAAACTGTGTATGAATGGCACCCAAGTAAAAACTTGGTCCTGCCTTTTCAGTCAAAACAACAACAACAAAATGTGAATGATCTTTTTGTCACCAAATAGAGGAAGCAGCCAGCTGATTTTACCCTTCCCCCACACTTCCACAAGATGCGGCATCAGACACAGCATAGTATGGTCTGCCTTTCTTTGATGGGAGTGATTTCCAGGAAGTTGAGTTGTTGGTATGAACTGAAGAAATTTTCAAATGGCAATGAACAACTATTTTTCTCAAATATGGGATTGCCTCTGAAGCCTGTTGACAGTTATCAACTCATTTGCCTCATCTCATCTGTGCCCAGGTTGGACTACAACATGCTGAGAGAACACTCCGGGACCATGGAGCCACTCTGGTGAATCTCCATGAAGAAAGGACGGAGGCGGCCTGACAATGCTCTCACTGTTCCAGGCTGTTACTGGGCAGAGGCAGCTGTGATTTTTACAGCAGGATACGGAAGTCTAGGAAAGTATCTGTGGTCTTTATAATGTTTTCTAGGGATTTGGGCAAGCATTAGCTATGGTAAAGTGCTATTTTTATTTATTTTTTTTTTTAAAGCAAAGTCTTTTTTTTTTTTTAGATTTTTATTTATTTATTCATGAGAGACACAGAGAGAGAGAGAGAGAGAGAGAGAGGCAGAGGGAGAAGCAGGCTCCCAAGGAGCAGGGAGCCCGATGCGGGACTCGATCCCAGGATTCTGGGATCATGACCTGAGCCGAAGGCAGACGCTTAACCATCTGAGCCACCCAGACGCCCAAAGTGCTATTTTTATTGAACTTTCTGTTACACTTTGATTAAAAACCAAATATAAACCGAATATAATGAGTGAAAACATTTGAAGCCATTTCCCTGCAGGTAGACTATTAGCTGAGACTTTAGAAAGAGACCATATTGGGACAGAAAAAAAAGTAATAGGGATGAAGTAATACAATCAAAACATTAGGATATTTATGTATTAGTGGTTCTTTGACTTCAAGATGCACAACAATCACCCCAAAAACACGAATGTAACAACAGCCCGATGAATGAGCCACCCAGGAATCTGTACTTTAACAATCACCCCCACAAACTTAGCAATCACCTCCCAACTTCTTTTTTTTTTTTTTTTTAATATCTTATGTATTTATTTGACAGGGAGAGAGAGACAGCTAGAGAGGGAACACAAGCAAAGGGAGCAGGAGATGGAGAAGCAGGCTTCCCGCTGAGCAGGGAGCCTGATGCGGGGCTCAATCCTGGGACCCCGGGGGGATTACAACCTGAGCCGAAGGCAAGGCAGACGCTTAAGGACTGAGTCACCCAGGTGCCCCACCTCCCAACATCTTATAGGAGGTCTCCAAAACATACTCTGAGCTCCCGATATATACAAAGGGAAAAAATAGTTTAGGGAATTAGAGTAAAAACACAATGGTGCTTATTTCAAAATAGTAGGATTATAGATAATTAGCATTTGGTATATATCTCTTTACATTTTTATATATCTTTGAATTTTTTTCCAAAGGTCATCTATCATTTGAAAACTTAAAAAAAATAATAAAATAATTTATAAGTGAAAGTCTTTTTTTTCCCCCAACACACAGACTTTTACATTGGGAACATAGAGGGATTACCTTAATATAAATAGAAAATTAGTCTTTGCGCTTTTTTTTTGTCAATAGCAACTATGTCTTACCCTTTTCTGTATTCTAAAATTTTGTTTAGTGTAGAACATGATTAAATATTTGAAGGTGACAGAAGAAGATGCATGTATGGCTGGATGAAAGAAAATAAACATTTTGATGGCTAGATGGAAGAATGGATAGATAGATAAGAAAGAGCAATAGATGGAGAAAAGGGATGTGTTAACAAACAGAGGAAGAAGGACCAATAGAAAGACCCAGAGGGCTTGATGGAGAACTGTTTATGTGCACAGTTCTGGAAGAAAGGTAGTAGTTTCAATGTCTGATTTATATCTGTATATACCCTATTTTATTTGAGATTACAGTAGAGATGGAAGACTTGGTCTTTAGAGGCTGTATAACCTATGGAGCAGTCATAAACAGAAATTCCATCAGGCACAGATCTAGGAACTGATCTGGTCCCATTGAATAGGGGAGTCTCACATGACAGAGGAGTGAGAACACACAGCAAACCTAGCTGCCTTCCAGAGCACCCATGACAGTATGTCTGAAAGATGAATTTTCCATGGTGACACTCTAGTGGAGTGTAACTCTCTGGCTTACTCATATTCTTTGGCAACAGTTAAGAGCCACAAGAGTCTTATTCTCAATTTTCATCAACCATTAAGGAAATTGCAATAATAATAAATACAAGAATTTTCTGTCATGTTCAGCTCTACCATTTGTTCCATCTGGGAACATCAGAGAAGCACTTCACTTATTAGAACTAGGGAACTCCATCTCTAAATGGAGGGCTAGGAGATGTCAGATTTTTGTGAATTTTTAGGGGGCTGAGCCTCATGAGTAATTGAAATGTTGAAATGTTTCACAAGCATTTCAAGTGACTGGAAGGTTATGTGTTGATAAGTAATAAAAAGGATGACTCTTCAGTCTACTTTGAGCTCTCAAATTATATGCCTTTTCCTTTTCTGGGAAGAAACTAGTTGTGTCAAGGAATCTAAGAAACTCAGTTTACACATTTCCACATGAGGTACCATCTAGCCAAAGATCAGAGAGGATTTCTCATCCAATTTGCAATCAACCTGGATAGTTTAAAAATACTTTAGAACATTCATACACAACTTCTGATCTCCTTTAGTTCTATGAAGCTGAATGAAGAAGGTGAAACTAAGGTACAAGTCAGGTCACACACAAAATGAGAGACTCACTAAACTCCCTGAGAGATTTTCAGATCATGGAGAATTTTCAGAAAGATCACAAGTATTTCTAACACATTTGGAAGATTAATTTTTTTTAAAGATTTTATTTATTTGAGACACAGAGAGAGAGAGCACAAGCAGGGGGAGTGGCAGGCAGAGGGAGAAGCAGGCTCACTGAGCAGGAGCCCGATGTGGGACTTGATCCCAGAACCCTGGGATCATGACCTGAGCCAAAGGCAGACGCTTAACCAACAGAGCCACCCAGGCATCCTTGGAAGATTAAATTTTCAAAGTTGTTTCATCACAATGAACCACTGACTTTTTCAAGTACATATTTTTTAGACCTTTGCTCATTTGATGGTAAATTTTGTGTATCAACCTGACTATGCTAGGGGTACTCAAATTAAACATTATTTCTTAGAGTGTCTATAGGGAGGGCATTTCAGACGAGACTAGCATCTGAATCAGTAGATGGGCATCCTTAATGAATTATTAAGGGCCTGATCAGAACAAAAGCCTGAGGAAGGAATAATTCACCCCTAGTGCTCCTTGCTTGCCTGCTTGAGCTGGAACATCAATCTTTTTCCTGCCTTTGGACTGGAATTTATACCACTGGTTTCCCTGGTTCTCAGGTTTTCAGACTTGCACTAAAATTATACCTCTGGCTTTCCTGGGTCTCTGACTTGTAGACCGGAGATTGTGAAACTTCTCAGCTTTCCTAATCACAAGAGCCAATTTCTCATAATGAGTGAGTGAGTGAGCGAGTGAATGAATAACCTACTGGTTCTGCTTCTCTGAAGAAACTTCACAAATCTGTCATCATCCACCATTACCTCTTAGAATCCCCATCTCCCCTATCCACCTGGAAAGTCCCTACACATATACTTTAAGACTCAATTTGATGTGCAGCTTCTCCCTGAACTCTGGGGAAAGAAAGCATGGTCGTTCCATTGCCTAAATTCCCACAGTCCTTTACATATGCCTTCACCAGAGCACTTGCTATGTTTTAGTATACCTATTGGTTGAAATATCACATCGCCCACCTAGAGTACTTAGAATGAATGAGAAGAAAGAGAAAGGTAAGGCAAGAGTAGAAGAAACAAAAAGATGCTGCCAGGAACATCAAAAGATGGTGTGCCATTTGTTTACTTCGGTTATAAATGTTGAGAAGGCTGAGAGACCTTACATGTAACTTGTTGAAACAACCAAGACACCATTCAAGATCGAGTGTTTAATAAATACTTTGATGATGTTGATGTGGCTCAAAACACTTCCCACACGTTTCTTTGTTTGCTTTGAACACAAGAAATCCAGAGAAAGAATAAAAAAATATCTTTGGCCAAAAACAATTTAGCATATTTGAAATTACTTATTTCAAAGCATAGACCTAGTAAGGAGAATTTAAAATAGATGCTTTAAAATGGTGTCATTTTGGCAACTACATCCTATCGAAATCTTCCCCAGTTGCCTCTTGATTTCAATGGCCTTCCCTAGTTATTCTGAGAGCAGAAAAGGATGCAACTCAGTACACCCAAAAGCAAAAAAGTAACTGAAAAAATACAACAGGGTAGAAGTCTCCACAGGAGCAAAGATCCCTGAGCGGCAGCCCTGTCTGAAGAGAACAAGTCAGGGAGTAATCCAGACAAGGACCCGCCTAAGAAATGGGTCAGGTTCCGCATCGTCGAGATCACGGAATCTGCGGGAGAATAAAAATTGATGCTAAATGGAGACTCTGACACACAGAATAGGCAAGATAATGAAAAGTCAGTGGAGAATTCTACACCCAAGGCCTCAAGTATTTTCTGTCAATGGGTCAAAGAAAAAAGAGCATTTCAGAGGAGGCTGTTTGCAAATGAGAACACAGAGCAGAAAGAAATCCTTTAGGTGCCCTGGAAGAAAGTTCCCATGAAGCTCCTTCTTCTAAAGGTGGGCTGACTGAACCACTATAAAAGAGTAGGAATGGGACCCAAAACCTATAATTTAATCATTACCTTAGAAAGAGGCTTGCCCCCCCCCGCCCCTGTTTTCTGATGCCAATACCCATAGCTATTTGATAGTGTTCAACACCCTGTAATTCAGAGTATAACTACTTTTGTGGAGAAGTGAGTCCTTGAACTTGAAGAGGCAAAGCAAAAGCATGTTAAAGAAAGATGAACAGGTATGTACTGCCCCCCATTCATCTCTACGAACTCAAGCATTTATTGTGCAGTGTGGTATGGGTGACGGATTGAGTGAGGTGTTTCCACACACTTCAACTCCTTATGTAATCCTCCTAAAACCCTCATAAAATGATCTTCCACTGTACAGTGGGGGAAATGAAGACCCAGAGATTTATTAACTTGTCTAAGTTGACAGAGCCCATAAGGAAAATTTCTAGGATATAAACTCACATATAAAAGCTACAAAATTCATCAACCCACGCTGAAAGAAGAAACCAAACTCACATCCATTTTGTATTCACATAAAACGAACCCTTGGTTAAATTTTATTAGCATTTCCTTCATTCAGCATTACCTACATATAACATCATAAACTTTAAGCCTGCTGGAAAATGTAATAAAGAAGAGAAGTTTTATCATATTTTAAATATTAAAAAGGAAGAAAAAATTACTTTGATTTTTGATAAGTGATGAATTTGTTGCAAGTCAAAATCCTGCCACAGGATTAGGAACTGATTTAGTCTTTCAAAATATGTGACCTTTAGTTAACTCATAAAGATAAGCAAAACATTAAGTAGGAATGCCATAACACATCAAAATGTGTTATAAAAACTGAACCAAATATGGTGTCTTGGTAAAATACCTACTTGTGTAGAAATCTAAAATATGAACTTCTGCATCTTTTAGTTTTATCTTCATCCCTACTATATTCGAAGCGTGCTGGCCTTATTTCTGTCCCATAAGTATATCAAGTCACTCCCACTTAAGAATCTTCTCATTTATTGCACTTTTTGTCTGTCCTGTCTCAACTTAAATGCTACATCTCATCTTCAACGTTCCTTCCTCAAACATACTTTTACTGAACATCTTAGCTAAAGTAGCACCCTCTTCCAACCCGTCCAAACTCTATAAGCATATGAAATTAAATTATTCCATTATTTTTATGTGTGTATTTTCTTCTTCCTGACACTAACATGCAAGCTCCATGAGGGAGCGTATTTATTTCTATATGACCAGAATCTGGAACCATGCATGACACATATTTATGAACTGACTGACAAAACATTAAAGTTGCCATTTGCAAAAGGATTCTATTTTTTGCTGTCCTGTGATTACTAAAGGTTCTGGAAGCCTTGAAACATATTATAAGTGGTTTCCTATTATCTTACTTTTACCTATAAACAGAACTAAAAGCAGATCAGAGAGAGGCCATATATATCTGAGAAAATAGTCAAGTGTGAAAGACCTTTAGTAGCTCAAGAGAAATCATAGTTTTCATCTTGTGTCTTCTGTTTCACCATTAAAGAAGAGAGAATGGTATAGGTTCATAAACCAATCAAAAGCAGCAAGTTGAATCAAGGAGAGAAACAAAACCAAAACTGGGTCTAGTTTAGCACTAAGTTTGGGATCTTGGATGAAGCAAGCAAGGCAAATAAAAATTAAAATCAGAAACACAGGAACTACACCTCTAGTTTGTCAAATCAAGATCAGATACACAGACGTGAGAGTCAAACCCATACTCAGGTCCAGAAAGGCAAACACCAATGGGCAAAATGGGAAGAAACACATAAGAATGATTTCACTAGGCAGGGTTCCTGCTATAACCTGAGGCTAGCATAACTTTATTTAAGGCCACTTTCTCAATTTGAAGCAGCTACTGTCTTTCCTCACCATCTCACTTCCTCTTCCGTATCCACTCCTCTGCCTATTCTAGTTTTATTCATCCTTCATTTTCCATTTTATTCAAGTCCTATCTTTGATATTAAACATCCAGTAAATCCAACCCCTAGATTTCTTTCTTTCCTGAATACCTATTACTATGTCTATAGTTAGTACCATCATGTTTGCCATTTAATTATTCTCGAAATAAGAAACTCCCTGGATTTTTTTTCCGGAAAAGCTTCTTAGGATAGGAACGATTTTCTTTTCTATATCTTCCTATAGGGAGACAACAAAAAAATGTTGATGAGAGAATTTGCTCACGTTTCCTATAAACAGAAGTATTCCTACTATCTATGAGTGTGCACAAAAATCATGGAACTCTTCCTGCCTTTGGAAATGCCAAGGACAGGTGGGTTCAACGTAGCAATACTCAGAGCTCAAGTAGATCAAAATATACCAAAAAAAAAAAAAAAAAAAAAAAAATGCTAACTCTTAAAGAGTTCCAAACACTGGGAAGTGAGAGAAGTGTCATTGTAAAGAGAAAGAAAAAAAAAAAGGCTCACAATTTTAAGATAACTAGGTCTTTAAGAGAGTTTAATGTGTGAGTGGGTGGAAAAGGAAGTTGAATGAAAGTTTTAAATATAGGTCAAATATCTACTATGATTGGAAACTAGGTAAGATATTAACACATGGAAAGGAAGTAGTTCATGATATTACAGAGGGTTTTATAGCCTAGTAGGAAAGAACAGCAAATGAAAGAAGAAATCACATTTTTTAAATAGGATAGTTAATTTTATCAATTACCCAGTTTTAGTCCTTAAACCTACTTGCATTTAATATTTGGCTATTAAAGTGAAAGAGAAAACTTTATAATGCATGGAATCAAAGTGAAGAGAGTTAGCAAGAGAATGCAAGAACACATTGCTTTCATAGCAAGCCATGAGCTGCTCTCAATAAAGATGATGTATGACCAACCTGGAATCAATATGAAGGCAGATAAAACTTACTCTTTCCACTGGCCTATTCTATTACTGATACATACCTTGCTGAATATTTATCATTTGAATGCAGAATACTGTTTTGCCAGTGCTCAATGTACAAACAATAAATACAAACATTGCCTCCCTCGCTATTTTTCTCTTATTCTTGCTCTGGCTTTTCCAGGATAAGGATAAATGAATAGTAAAGACCTACCTCACAGTTCACGAAACATAGTAAAGGAAGCATAAATCCCCAAGATAGCATTGCTAACAATCTCTAAAAGAAGTAAATGGCCCATGGATCCTTTAAATGTTCCAAGTACAGCAGTTGAATGAATATGAGTCATACATTAAGTGGGATCATTTGGAAGGATGAATGGATCTTTAAGGTGAAAGGGTTTCTTGTCCAAAGCTGACAGAGGTATGCAAATATCTTTGCCTTTCACATTCTGCAATATGAATATAGTTGTGAATGTGTCACAGCTCATTTCAATGTGGCCCCTAGCCATTTACAAAATGAAATCCTCAAAATCAACCCTCTCCTCAAGGGTCATGAAGCAAATTGACTTTGCATTGGTGGTCCCAGTAAAGCCAGAGGTTTTGTTTTTTTGTTGCTGTTGTTGTTGTTAGATATTTCAGTAGCAGAACTGGAGGCGATAGAAATATAAAACTGAAATAGTAAATTCTGTAAGTCAATATCAAGCACTACAAATGCCTTTTCTTGAACAAAGATGGAGCCATAGCTTCTGTCCTCCCAGAATCCTTTACCCTTTCTACAAACAACATCTAATGAATCTCTAAGTCCTGTATCTTTTGTACCTCCACATTACCTTTGAAACTCATCTGTTTATCTCTTTCACTATTATCACTGCCCTGCTTCATAGGACGAGTCTCTGTGCCCCAAAAGACACTTACTTGGATTTCCTGTCTCAAGACTTGCTCCTTCTCAAATATTTTCCCCATTATCAGCACAATATTTTTGCCCTCTGATCATTTCATTCTACAGTTCAAAAACTCTTTGAAGTGTTTCCTATTGTCTTGTGGAAAGTCCAGACTCCTCAACATGGCATTAAAAAGGCCCTTAAAATTGTAATCCTAATTACTCTTCAAATTCATGTCTACCATTACTACTCTGTCATAATCAGTCCAAGATTATTGCAAATGCTTTGTTTATCCTTCTCATCCTTCTCCCTTTGAACACCCCCTCTCCACCCTACTCCATATCAATCTTTCAAAATATCCCAACTTAGAATTTCCAATAGAGCCAGGTAATACCTGTCTTGTTCATTGTGGTATGTTCAACACTAAATAGCACCTGGGTCGATTCATTTTGTTGAACTGAACTGGGCTACGGCAAGCCAAGATGGATAAACTCCGATTCTGGGATTTTAGGGCAAAGATCAGAGAAGGAAAAAATAATTTTAAATCTCTACAGTGACCTTATCTGAAGCATTGGATTCTACCCATATTTGAAGCATCTCTGCACAGTTCAAAACATACATTTCTGATGTCTTCCCTGACACCTCGATACAAGGTAATTTTTCCTTCCTCTGAACCATGATGAATATACTTTACATGGCATTCAGCTTCTCCAGGATCATTTCAAGTCATGTCAGGTCACTTGTGAAGCATTTATTTGATCAATCAAACAAGAAGAAAGTCATCTTGGATTTGTTTTTATCTGAGGCCATGACTTATGTGACAAACCTTAGTCTGACTGACCTCCTACTCTCTGAGAACAACGTCATATAGTCTGTGGGGAATGTACATTTACTGCAGAAGTCAGAAAATGTTTCTCAATTCTTGCTACATAATCGGATGAAGTAGGAAGCTCTGAGTCCCTCGCCAGACCAAATGAATTCAAATCCTTAAATACGGGTCTAGACTATTTTTTCAAAAGATCTCCAAGAATGATGGGTCAGTAAATTGTTTGTAAAAAGACTCAAATAGTAAATATTTTAGGCCCTATGGTATTTGTTACAACTGCTCAACCATACTGTTACAGCTTATATGCATAGACAATACACAAACTAATGGTAGTATACATGTTCCAATAAAGCTTTCTTTACAAAAACATGCAGTGGACTGGATTTAGCATACAGGTCATAGTTGTCAACCTCTGAATTAGAAAATTCTATATCTTTTCCCCAGCTAAATAACTATTTTATTGTTTTATTTCCCATTTTGTTACCAATAAGATATATGCCTGTTTCAATAAAAAATAATAGCCAAAAATAAAGCCTACTAAAATTTGATAGAGAACTTTTGTAATATGAGTAAGAGCCATCATGGAGAACATTCTACTTATAAATGTATTTGTAATTTATGAAAATATGCTAAACTACTTTATATTTTCATAGCGTCTTTCATTCAAAGCAACTACAGACTCTTTACATTTACCCTAATTATTTATTGGGAAAGAAAATTAAAAGGAATACTGGTGTTCTTGCCTTTATTTATGTATTCCAAATGACAACAGTAAAACACAGCTGTTTCTGGGGTGGAAACAGCAGGGAACACTCAAGCAGAACTGAAACAGCCTATTACCTGCAAAATCACGTCCAGACAGACGTCTTAGAAGACTGATTTCAGCAACACCAATGGACTGTGCACTACATTGTTGTATTTCAGCCCAGGTTCATAAAGTTTTATAGTGCAGATGAAAAAAAACATGAAATAATGCTGCAGATGGGATATACAGAAATTCTATTTGCCTACACACTTTTACAGTCTTTAAGAGAGAAATCCAAGATCAGTTTCTAGGACTGAAATTTTAATGATGACTGCTAATGATCTGCACAGGTTACAATGAGGTCAACCCAAGGTAACCATGATGTAAAATAATCACTTTGTATACTATTTTGATGATAACCAGTTGTTTGCAACTTTTGAAAACTGCACAATAAGGCGCAACGAGGTCAGATGTCATCTGACTTCTTTCTGTCAGGACTGGAACAAACACTACTCCACTGAATGCAACTTGACATAAGTAGTCTTATGTCACACAAAGACACGTGACCACTGGACTGCTTTTTTTTTTTAAGATTTTATTTATTTATTTGAGAGAGAGACAAAGATAGCAACAGAGAGCACGAGGGAGAAGAGCAAGCATGAGTGGGGAGGAGAGGGAGAAGCAGGCTTCCCGCCGAGCAGGGATCCCAATGCGGGGCTTGATCCCAGGACCCCGGGATCATGACCTGAGCCAAAGGCAGATGCTTAACCGACTGTGCCACCCAGGTGCCCCTGGACTGCTTTTAAAGAAGCAACTTTAAAATAATGTATATCCATATGTGTGGGGTACAACAACTGGGGTACTTCTTATGAGAGATTCCTGAGTCTCACCCAGATCTGAGGGACTGTCAAGTGATGCCCTAGTGAATATCATACATCAAAATTTAAGAATCACAGCTTTCTGAGACAGTATACTATTGTGCGAAGAAACTCAAACACCTGGATTCTAATTCTTGATCTGTTATTAACTACCTGAGGAGACGTAGAGAAGTCATTTAACCTTATCTCTGAGAAATCTTATGAATTCTACCCTATTGTTTTACAGAAAATAGATAGGCCTGTATTTATAGCCAAAATGAGTTGCAGTTAATAAGGCCTCTGAGTGGCTTGTGGGAAAACTAGGAAAGAATGAAAGTTTGCTTATTTCAGGTTATGATTTGTATTTTACTTTTTCAACTGAAGAGCTTGAACTATTTCACTTTCCCCTTTGCTTGCCAATGTACACCACAAGGAGTTAAATTACCTTGTAGCCTAATCACAGCATAAAGTTTTATTCCAGGAAATACCAATTCTAAAAAAAACTTAGAATAATTTAAAAGCAATTAAAATGGTCTCTTATATGTATTAATAAAGAAAATTAATACATGGTAAAATTTCATGAAATTCATATTCTTCTATCTATATCAAACCTATAGTAAATGATACTCAGCAACTTTGTAGCTATATTCTCAACTGCAATGTGTCTCATCAACCTGGATTTATTATTCAAAGAAGTTATAGTAGCAGATACAATAAGAAATACTTCTTCCTTAAAAAAGGCGTTAAACACTAATAATTTGATATCTTTCTTGTCCCATGAGAATGTCAAAATTGAATTCTTACAACTGCTACTTACTTTAAATCAGTTCTTATGGGAGATTACCTTTGTAATTTTAAGAAATATACTCAAGCTATTTTTTCTTTAGTTATTAGACTGAGACACTATCCATTTATCATTCCCTAGTACAGAAAGTAGGTACATGGGAATTCCTAAACTTCCTCCCCACAATCTACTGATTTTCATTTATGTCCACATTTTCAAGGTTCATAAATTTGTATTCAGTTTTTTAACCATAATTCTCATTTTTACTTGGCATTAGTTTTGTTTTACACAGGCTCAGTGCTCACCATCAGCCCATTTATGACCCACCTTCATCATTCCTAAACCCTTCACTTTTGTCATCTCTGGACTTCATTATCAAACATATAAGATATGTTCTTTTAATCAATTGGAATACAGACCCGCCTTGAAATTTACAGTCCTGGTGATATGAAACAGTGGGAGAAACAGAACTAAAGACACTTTATTGAACAATGAATAGTGCCTGAAGGGAGCCAAGAGCAATAATCGTGTCTACCTTAACAGAAAGTTCCCTTCCCTTCTACCCTTGCAACCGCTATCAATGTAGTGGAGGTGGCTGAGGAGTTGGAGAAGGTTCACAAGTGATGTAATTCAATGGGTTATAGAGAAGATAGAGTAGTGAAATGAAAAAAAATGACAATGAAATTTAGAAAAGTAAGCATGGCACCAGATTACTTAAGAGCAATATTGGATGCTAAAAGACAGTGAGACCAAGCATCCAAAAATTGAGAGGAAAAATAATTTTCAATCCAGAATATTCCATTCAGCTAAACCTATCAGCCAAGCATACAGGGAAAATAAAAATTTTCACATAAAACAAATAGCATTTAACCGTGGCCAAATGCCCTAGTAATAAAATAAAACAAGAAAGCATTAAGCAGACCTTGACTGCTGATATAGTCCTTCCTACCAAGCAAATGGAATAAAAAGCAGCAAGCATCCAGTTCATAGTATTTATGGTTTTGATGTTTGTCCACTATGTGCAGGGTATATTGACCATAGAATTTTGAGCACAATTTGGTCTACAAACTCATTTACACCTCACCTATTTTTACAATATTATTTACTGGTTTAGTGTAAATCAAAGTAAAAGTAATTTGAGCCGAACCCAAGTAATCTTTCTCTCCAGTCTTAAGCCTAGATAAGCCCTATGATGTGGCCTAATTCAGAAAGCCTCAAAATATTAACTTCCTTTCCAGAAAGCTAAAGAATGTTTCCAACCAAATGAAGGAATAAGGCAAGAAATAGGAAGAAATAAGAATCAAGAAATGGGATATCTAACAGAGGAAAGAGATTAAAGCAAACAACAAGATGACATTTGTGCATTGCTTCTAGAAAGGAATTCTTCCAGATTGGAGCAGATGGGTAGAGATTGGGAGAGGAGGTTTTCCAAGAAAGTGAAATGGAACTGATAGATTAATAAGTTGGAGTGTTTAGAAATATGATCATTGGTATTTATTAGATTGCATTGGAAAATTTGGGGGGAAAAAGTTTGATCATAGGTATATACAAAACCAAGTAAATGGAAAAATTAGAGAATTATTAAAGAAAAAATGAATGGGTGAGTGGGATGAGCAGAAGTGATAAGCTTGATCACTGTAAAAGTGATGACACCTCAACATCTTAATAAGTAGCAGGCAGATACTGCCTAAGGCTGGTTTTTTCTTTAAGATTTTATTTATTTACTTACAGAAAGAGAGAGAGTGTGTGAGTGAGAGTTGAGGGAGAGGGAGAGAGAGAGACTCTTAAGCAGACTGCTCCCTGAGGAGAGCCAGATGCGGGGCTGGATTTCACAACCCTGAGATCATGACTTGAGCGGAAATCAAGAGTTGGACACTTAACAAACGGAGCCACCCAAGTGCCAAGTGCCCCTAACGTTGGTATTTTCTAAAACTGAATACACATATTAAAGAGTTATTAAAGTAAATGATAAAAGTCATTGCTTAAGAGTTTGAAAAATACTACCTCTGGGAATTGAATTTACAAAGCTGGAGAGGCAGTAGTGCAGGAGATTGCAATTTTTCCACATAAGCACTTTAAAACAAGATAATAGTTTATGTTCACAACATCACTTTGATTTAAAAAAAAAATCTTAATTTTCAAATGATGTGTATATAAGATAACGTCTGTGAAAGTATTTCTTAAATCACAAAGCACTTTGTTTCAGCCTAAGTCCTCTAGAGAGCAGAGCCTGTAGCAAAGATTAGGGGGAAAATGCTTTATGTGGGGCCATGGAAGCAAGCAGGGGAAGCAAGGGTAGGGAAAAGAAGGAAAGGAAGCAGGCGGAGAGGTCAACCAAAGTGACGTGATACAGTGCCCTACTGGCACCACATCACCATGAGACACAGAGAGACAGAACGTCAACCATTCTCATGGCACACCCTCTGAAAAGGCTACAAGAGAGCACTTCAGAGTCTAACCTTCTATTGCCTACCCCCTGCCCCCACCCCACTTCCTGTTTCACTCCCTGGGTCTCATTTCTGCTGCCTAACATACTTTCAAATACACAACTTGCACTTAAGCTGTTGTTCCATGTTCTGGTTTTTTTAGGGCTAAGAAACTCACCAAAATATAGAAAGGGAAAAAATAAAAATAAACAACAGGTCATTCAATAAATAAGCTAGAGTTCAAACTAGAGGTTATAGGCATGGTCTGGCAAAACAAGAAGAATACTGGTTCCAAGGCTTTGTTGGAGACAATTTCCCATAAACTTCTTGAATTACTGCATATTCTAAATCTTTGAATAAAGGGCATGCTTGAATATGGAAGCTAGAGATGGTGTATTCCACCAGAGAGATTTAGGGACATTTCAGGAGAGTAAAAATAACGGACTTTTCTTTCCTCCCTGGAGATACTTGCTTATATTCCAGAGCTGGAGATTTACATGCCTTCCTTTGCTAGCCTGGAAGAGGCTTTTTTTTTACATTCCAGGTTAAGAAGTAACCTCTCTCCAGGATGGAGAATAGGGACATCAGCAACTGCGCCTGTGAAAACTCAGAGTCTCTTTAGTTTGGGGTTCTTCTCATGTGGTGCAACCCACTGCACATGCAGATAACTCTCTGTGCCTTATCATCTTGCCCTGTGGGAATTAGGACATGAGAAGCCAGCACATTTTATTGCTGTGGCTGCTACTTTTTGCTATAAGAAAAAAAAAAAAAGATTTCTCTGACCCAGAGAACTTTTGCTTGCGTGTGTGTGTGTGTGTGTGTGTGTGTGTGTGTGTGTGTGTAAACTGTGGCAGACTAACTTGTTAATTTGCAAGAAGAGTAAAATAGCAGACCCTTCAGTTTCTGACCTAACAGGTTGTTGGCACTGCTCTTCTTCCTCTTAAATGGACTCACTTCCCCTACTTAACAGAAATATTTTAACTTCAGAAAGTTTTTCCTTACATAGAAAACCTACTCAACTGAAGGCTAGTCTCAGGTTTGACTCTTGCTGACAGCTGATGTATTTATTGACAAAGAAGTAGACTCCTCCAAGACTGATAATTGAACAGTTTTGTCTCTGAAGTGATACAATGTGAAGAGCATGGTCTTTTAAGTTATATATTCACATATTTGAAATATATTTCCAGCATGAAATCATTGTGTAAGCTCAAACACCTTGTTTAACTTCTCTGAGCCCCAAAGTCCTAACAAGAAAAATGTATCATGAAATTATGGAAAAGATAAAAAAAATTCATGTGTGTAGAGCAACTGGCTATTTCCAGGCAGTCAATACTTTAAAAATGTTAATTCCTTTCCCTTTGAGGACTACCACCAGGTTTTTAAAGTCAAACTGTATATTCTATAAATTCTTTGGTATTTTAAATTATTCACAAAAATAAAAAAGTTCAAGAGATTTATTTAATACTGGTCAGAGAGAATCTCTTGGAGTTGTCATTGGTATAATCATTTGAGTACGATGGAGCGTGATTTGTTTTTTGATGTTGTTTTGGGTTTCTTTAGTTTCACTTTTGATTTTGGTTTTGGTTTACAGTTTTCTTCTACAGAGTAACCAAAATGTAGGGGAAGCTAAATTCTTTGGTAAAGGAAAAGACACATTAATATGAATGATATCTTTTCCGAAGTTATTTATTTAAAAATATGGAAAACTTATGGTGATAATAGAATTAAAAGTAGTGTCCAAAGAAACAGCTTTCCATGTACCATGAACTCAACTGCCTCTTCCTTTCTATACTGCATCTGTTCCTTAGAGAAGGATAAATCAATAGTTAAACATATGTTAAATAAAGATAGAAAATGCTTTCAAAAGTTATGTGCTTATTAGTACTATATATAATTTACAGATTTTTCAGCTTACTAGACTCTTATAAACTTACATACTTTAAATAAGGAAAACATGTTAATCAACTCATACCAGCCTTTTCATCTTAAATATTTTTAATTTCTCTAAAATGATATTATTTTCGGGGCACCTGGGTGGCTCAGATGGTTAAGCGTCTGCCTTCGGCTCGGGTCATGATCCCAGAGTCCTGGGATCGAGTCCCGCATCGGGCTCCCTGCTCCTTGGGAGCCTGCTTCTTCCTCTGCCTCTCTCTCTCTCTCTCTCTCTCTGTCTGTCTCTCATGAATAAATAAATAAAAATCTTTAAAAAAATAAAAAATAAAATAAAATGATATTATTTTCATAAAGTATGAGAATTTTTTTTCATTTTGCCATTGGAAAGACAGTATGAGCAAAACTTTTCCAACACAATAAAGCAATCAGTATTAGAATAAATTAAGCTATTGAAAGCATCTAATTTATGAATTAAAACTCTGATCAAAGAAAAGTTTCTTTGAAGAAAATACTCCTGATTTTTATTCTATTGTTACTCTATAATAATTTAGAAACCTATTATTATTGTTTTTAATTCATGTAAAACTTAACCTTTTTTTGTTGTTGTTAAAACTGCAATTACCTAATATGAACTCAGGAGAGTTCCCAGCATTGACTTGACATCATTACAGAGTGGAAGGAAATAAAAAAATAATGAATTCTTGATTTATTCCCAGAAAACAGTAAAGCTTCCTCATTAATTCAAATGCTATCAATGATGTAATTCTGTATACGATTTTTTTTTCAGTTAAATTTATTACCTGAAGGGAAAGTGATGATGTTATGGGCCATATTGGCTACGGAAACATTTTTCATTAGAAATCAATTGTCTCCTCTGTTAGAATCTATGGTTATAGATGAGCAAAACAAGTGTTAGCAAATTAGAAGCATGATCTAAAGCATGATCTGTGCCTCAGAATTATACCTTTTCCCTAATTGTTCAAGGATCTTCTGTCATGGGGAAGCAAACTTCTAGGATAGCTCCAGAAAATATGTTTGCCACTGTATAGCTCTTTAGGGAAAATAAGAAAGCACCTTTCTGTGACTTTCTGGTAGGAACTGTTCATTATAACCAGAAAGAATGACAATCTTTTCTTCAATCTAATGATGTTACATTTTATGAGATTTCAAGTCAATGGAATTATCTTTGATGCCAGATGTTACTTATGAAGCAATGGGTGATCTATCTTAATCACAGATTAGTCATCTCTGAAAGTATGATATCTTTCCAATGATGTTCCCCATAATAAGAAGACATTGAGAAATAAATGAAATCCAAGATAAATAGCCACCCTGAATCAGAATCTACATTCATTAACACATAAGAGAAAAGGATGGAAGAAAACCACAGGCAGGAATATATGTGGTGAATTATAGCTGGTTCCACTCCCCACCAAGAAGCAGATATACCGCACCTCTGATACATGAATTCCTGAATGTTTAATATCCTACAATGTTATTGCCACAAAATAAAGCGATTCATTTATCAGAAGTCTTTTTGCCTCCTTCATAGTGCGAAATTCTCTCATTTATTGACCCCACCTTAAACATTTTCCAAAGCAAAACGTGAAACAGGCAACAAAGCAGCAGAAACACAAGCAGTCCCCAATTTATGAGGAATAGGGACCCAAGTTCATTTACACATCAGTGATTTGGATGCACTAATATGTTTATTCTGCATACACAATGATCACATTACCAAACTGGCTCATTAAAACCCTAATTCCCAAATGAAGTTTCATAATTATTACCTTTTGCTCTTTTATTAAGGAATTATAGAGAGTAACCACTTCATCCTCTAAGTTTCCAGTATGTGTTTGTTTTGATCACTTTTAGAATACCTTCCCCATACTGGCTCCTCATTGTTTGTGCACATGCCACCTGTCCTTCTACAGCAAAATATCTTACAGTATTCCAGGGCAGGCGAAACTGAAAAACACTTTTTGAACAAAAAAAACTGCTGAATTAGTTATACACAGGATGAACACAAAATGATCTTTGAGAAGATCTTTTTGACCTTTAAACTCCTAATTAGCCTCTAGATTAAGCAGTTAATTAGACAAGCAGCTATTTCCCCAGGGAAGTGTAAAACAAGTCGCTGTGTGGTCTGACAAAATCTGCCTCTTGCAAACATTTTGACTCAGATTTGGTTCTCAAGGGTAGTTTACATAGGGGTCAAGGTGACTTTGGTAAAAGGAATCACATCTTTGACACTAATTTCCAAGTTAATATTAGAGATCTGATGGATTGAGATGGTCTCCAGAGAGCACTGCTAATGGGAAAAAGAAACACAAGGCTCCAAACAAAACCATAACAGAAGAAAGGGGAATTCAGGCCTGGGACTCAGGCTCAACACCGAAGCTAAGCAGTTGATAAAGGCCAATTCCATCCCCCTGACAAAGTGGTCAGTGTTTGGGAACTACACATTAGTAAAAGTTTCATATACTTCAGAACCCAACAGGCTGTAACTATTTCAGGTCTGTGCAGTGATTTGAACCTCAAGGCATTTTTGTTTTGTTTTGTTTTGTTGTTTTGTTTTTAAATCACAGAGTAGACAATGTTGTCTTTATCTATAAAGTTCAAGTTTTCAACCATGTTAGAAGCAAAGGCCCACCTAATATTTGAAAGCAGCACTGACTTCTTTTGACTGAATAAGTACCTTGTTTGTTTGGACAACTTGAAAGAGGAAAGCTTCAAAAAGGAGGTGAGAGATTCTTCTACCGGTCAAAAGTATGTGCCAAATCACTGGGGCAGGGAGGAAGAAAGAAAAATGTAATAAAATTCTGGTGGCATACTTTAACTGATATTTTTTTATTCAATTAGTATTTGCTCTTATAATTCTACTTTTTAATTTTTTTTTATTTTTAGATGTATGTGAGAGACAGAGAGAGAGAGAGAGGGCGAGTTGGGGGAGAGGCAGAGGGAGAGAGAGAATCTCAAGCAGACTCCCCACTGAGCCTGGTGCCCAACATGGGGTTCGATCTCATGACCCTGTGATCATGACCTGAGCCGAAACCAAGAGTCAGACACTTAACTGACTGAGCCACCCAAGCACCCATAATTCTACTTTTTTTACTTTTTTCATTAACTGTTGCTGTTTAAAAAACAAGTTAAATTAAATTTGATTTGCAGAGATTCAGACTGAGAAAGGTAATTTTAAAGAGACTTTATTTGATGGTAATAGTGATTTCTTTTGATGTTTTGGTGCATTCTAGAACTCACAGTTGGTTTTTTCCCCCTCACTGGTGTATTTTCAATACTATCACTACATTTACCCCTAACCACTTGGGCAGGGGCATTATAACTCTCATATGACTCTCATATGGAACTCTCAAATCAGAGATGATTTTCCTGAAGTAAGTCATTAGGGGCTAAAATTTGGGGTCAGAGGAAGGAAAATGAAGGTAAAAATCTACATGTACATGTAAGAAAGAAATGTTTGGAACAAAACATTTTGCAAGTGAAAGAGGAGTTGGCAGTATGTAAAACAGCCCAACAGATTCCTTAAGAATGAATGATTACTAGCTTTCCCACACATGGCTGTGGTGACTGGTATTTTTCCACCAAACTTCCCACTGAGAACATTTGGAGAAGCTAAATATAATATTTTAAAATGAGCTTGAAGACATTAGCAGCTATCACAGCAGCAGAATTTAGGACCCAAAATCCCAGGGGAAAAAGAAGCACGGAAGACTAGTATTTGGTGTTGCTTTTCCCCAGTAAGCATGTGCTGATTCATAAGCTGTGGCCTGTGTCGAAATTGCAGAAAGCAGTAGGCATGGATCTAAGCAGACGTGGGGCAATCCCATGAGGATGAATGACACTGAGGTTCAGGTGGCACCAAAGAGGACTACCTGGCCAACACCCCCAAGCTCTCTGTTGGCATTCCTGAATGATTGCTGATACAGAGCTAACTGAATAGTTCTGCCTTTAGAAAACCTGAAATAAGGTTATCTGCATCTTCCATAATATTTTGCCAAAAGCAACAATGAGTTTTCCCTGGAGGAACAGAAGATCATTCAGAGCAATAAATACCACCAAAACTTATTTATCACAATGTCCAACATCTGACAAAAATTACCCATCATATAGGCAATAAAACCAAAATACTAAAAAAAAAAAAAAGTAAAAAACAAAAAAGAGATAATAGAAACATTCCCACAGAAGAGCCAGATATTGGAACTATTAATTATAGAATTTTAAATATATATTAATATATTCAAGAAAATAAAATACAAGTTGGAAAATCAGCAGAAATGTAGAGTCTATAAAAAAGAAAAAAAATGAAGATTCTAAAACTAAAATTCTAATAACTGAAATTAAGAACTCAAAAATTGATTTAATAGCAAATTAGACAGACATAGCTGAAGTGAGGATTGGTGAAATAAAAAATAGACTAGTGGAAACTATTTACAGTAATGCAGAAAAGGATGGTATATGTAAAAAGATCACAAAAGAAATACGAAATATGGTGAAAAGGTCTACCATATATGCAGTTAGAATCCAAAGAGCTACATTTGAAAGATTGGGCCAAATATTTTCCAAATTTGCAGATATTAAGCATCAGATTCAAGAATTACTATTAAATCAGTTTTCTTGATAAAGTATCTTCTATTTGCAAAATTTTTAAAATCGTACTTCTATAATAATAATAGTAATATAATATAATAATAGTAGTGATCTCTATTCTATAGACCTTATACATATTAACTCATTTAATGCTCACAACTCTACAAGGTAGCTGTTCTTTTTTTTTTTAAGATTTTATTTATTTGACAGAGAGAGACACAGCAAGAGAGGGAACACAAGCAGGGGGAGTGGGAGAGGGAGAAGCAGGCTCCCCACTGAGCAGAGAGCCCGACGCAGGGCTCGATCCCAGGACCCTGAGATCATGACCTGCGCCGAAGGCAGACACTCAATGACTGAGCCACCCAGGCACCCCAAGGTAGCTATTCTTATCATTCTGATTTGCAGTTAGGAACTGTGGCTCAAAGAAGTTAATTTTCCCATGGTCACAAATCTAGTAGTAGCTAAATCAGTATTCAAACCCTGGCATCAAGTTCTAGAGTCCAGCTCCTAACCACTATGCATATTTTAATGTAAATGATGAATAACACTTTTATATGAAAGTGGTGATCAAAGCCTTCCCTGGGGAATTTAAAACCCAAATTAATTTTTATTGTAATTAATTACAGCAAGTCTTTAATAGAAAACTGCGCAAGAGTCCATTGCTTAAAACAGTATGACAAAATTTTTAAAAAAATGAAATATGAACAAAGTTAATTGCTTTAAAAATTCAGCACTTGATCTGCAGGTGCCAAGGAGTATACACAGTTACTGTAACTGGTAGATGATTAAAAATTTTACAATAATATGACTGGTTCTCTGTGCTGTAGTAAATGTTGGATCTAACTTCTATTGAGTAAGACTTACATTCTCATTTCATGTTCTCTTCTCCAGTGAATCTGTTTAGTGGGATAAAGCAAAGAGTTGAGATCAGTGAGAATACTATAGTTCATCAAGCCACATCATTACATGATAATAATTATAAAATATTACTTACTTGTATAAACTAAACATCTGTATGATTGGAGTTTTCCCAAAGTATGCAAGTATTTTTCAATATTGAGAAACTGGATTGTTTGGCAACTCTAGAATATATATAATTTTTTGGAAAGTGAGGGAGATAAAGAGTACTGATGGTATTATGGTCTTTGTTATTGGCCATATAAGTCCCAAGACTGTCTCAATTTTCTAAACTTCCTAAGACTTGAGTGGTTACCTCTGCCATTGGCTCCATTAGCTACCACAGCCTCCTTTCAACAAATTCCTCTTACTGCTTAAAGTAGTTTAATTTACCCTACTTTCACGAAGGGGAAAAATGAATCAAAGACAGAAGAAACTTTGAATAAGTCACCTGACACCTTTGAATCTTTTTTTCCTTACCACTAAATTGAAGGATAATAACCGCACAAAAAATTAAAACAATGATAATCTCCGGTTACTGAGTACTAACTACATGACAATCAACTTACAACCATTAGTTAATTTAATGCATAGAACACAAACAAGAACTCAACTAAAAGAGCAGAGGGGCCTGTGCTCAACTGGTTGAGAAAGGTGTCGGCTGGTTGGAGATGCAGCTTTTGGACAGGTCCAGAACCAGGCCAGAGTATATCCCAGCATTAATGACTTACGCATCAAGAAAGTTATGTGAAACTTATTTAATTAGATATAATCCCTATTTACAGGAATAAATGATTACTGTAGTGATGTTCCAAGGTATCTAAATAGCAAATTCAATAGACAGCAGGTAAAATTTATTAAGTGCTTATTCACAGCACTAGAAACTATCCTAAAGTATTTTACATATTTTTTATCATTGAATCTTCACAACAACCATGAGAGGAAGGGATTAGCATACATATTTTACAGATTAAAAAGCTAAGAATCAGTGAAATTAAGAAGCTTTCTCTAATGACTATGGATATAGATGCAGTTAGATTCATTGCTATTGATGTAATTTTTCCCCCGTTAGGAGAGTTGTTGTTTACCCTAATTATAGCACAGCTAAGCTACTGTTAAGAGACATAAATAAAATTGATTAATAAGATCAAAGTTTATTTCTCAGTCACATAGAAACGAGAGCTAAAACGGGGCCTTCTACCCTTTCAACACACCATTCTATCTCTGGGTCCCCGGAATATATTATACTATTTACCTTTGCCCAAAGAGAAGAGAGCGTTTACCTTTCAAGACACAACCTAAAAGTCAAACACACAAATCTGTGGCATATAATGTGGAAGAGCAATTACTAAAACATTATGTACATATTGGGTTTTGCAGTAGGCAAGGCCATGCATATATGCAAAGCATGTGAATAAGCTTTTTGCTCTGTGCAGTATAAGGGAGAGAAGTGCCTGATGTCTTTTTCTATGGTTTATTACTAGAAAATGTGCTACAGGGAGTAATATTTTTCTTTTGTAGTGTACACTAGAAAATATGTGCTGGGATTAATTTTAACAGAGCAGCATCTCTGTGTCTTACAAGGAAAAGCACCACTTCACAATTAAAAAAAAAAAAAAGAGAGAAAGAAAGAAAAAAAAAAGGTTATACATGAATGTCAATCCAGCACACTGTCATATCCACAAAGAAAAAATAGTCAAAACTTTTATTATTATCACATTTCAACTACTGAGCATATATGATTTTCAGCATGTTGTGTGAAGAAATTGGCAATAAATACGTAACTAATTTTCCTCATTAAAGTATAATAGCAGTCAAGGGAAAATACATTCACCAAATTCAAAACAGGGTATGAGATGAAAAACACTACTTCATGACAAGAACAATGACTGGCAGAACCATTTACATGATTATGTATGACTTGCTTTATTGGCACATCCCAGTGAAATGTTTAATATCTTAAAGAGCCTAAAGCTATCATTTTGGCATCAAAATACTGCAATTTGTTGAAGACAAAAACAATACAGAAGAATTTCTGTGAAATCGGTGAGTTTCACTCTTTCCTAGCATTTTTTTTTCCATTGATTGAAGAAATGGATTTTAAAACAATTGTTGGGCACATTGACAAACAACATCCAAAAACAACAACACAACAGACTTTGCAGAATTGGAAGTAAACAAAGAATGGATCAAGGATGAATGGATCTGGCTTCTGAATGAAAAAGCTTCATTGACTTAAAAGGAAATTTGATTTGAATACTCAGAATGATCTAACAATTAGAGCCATTCATAATGCCCTTATTGTAAAATAAGATTTTCTGCTTTAGTTAAAAGAAAAAAAGACAAAAAATCGGATGAAGAATATAATCTATAGCTCAAGTGAAAAATTATCAAACTTTATACATATACATAATCTTGGTGAAAGGTTACAAGCAACTCATCCTTCTAACAAATACAGAGTTGGTATAACTATCAATTTTAAATATTATTTAAATGTTAAAATTTATAATTAATCTAAAATTGATAGTTTACATGTATGCTGAATGTTCTTATGAGCTTTAGTTGAGAAAAATGGTCCTTAACTTTTACCATTATTTCTATTATTCAGGGAAGATTTACAGGATGAACAAAACTCCCACTTGGCATTTAATTCACATCAAAACAAGCAGAAATTACAGAAGTGTGAAAAAGTGGAAAAACCATACCATGAACTTCAGAAAAGTGTATATTTGAATATAACTATTTTATTCCTACTGTCAATACCATCAATTTTCATCAAAGTATATGCTAATCATACATTATCATAATGACAGTTTTTGAATTCAATATTCCTCATTATTTGAACTGTTTTCCTTTTGACATTTACACTATTTTTATTGATCCTTTCATTGATTCTCTAACTAGTTTTATGTCCTTCCAACAGTGAATAAAGAGAATCGCCATTTATCCATGTATCTTTTAATACGTGTAATGGTCTTCCTTTAGCTACCATCTCCAGCACTGTATCGTAGAGATGATTGAAGGAGTTTCGAGTTCATTTTGTATCAAACTACGATACCTTCTATTGTTTTTGAGAAAAGCAAGTTGATTTTTCATTTATAGGACAAAACTGGGTTTTTTTTTCATACTCTCATCCATATTATATTTTAATATTTCCTGGACCCACACACCAATCAGAAAAATAAGAGGATTCGGCATCTTCTTTGACTTTCCCTACTTGATTCCTCCTATTTTCAAAACAATCATGTAGCTGAGACCCACGGCTGCAAAACAAGATGAATTGAGCAGAAGATCATTAGAAGGAACAATGTGGCACTCATCATTTTGTGCTGTCACAACACCATCTGTGTCGCACCAGACCAGAGTAACTTTGACATGACAAATAAACCTCTTAGGGGAAATGAGGATTCTATTAATTGCTCCACTGTCTGGCCAAACACTGGTGATATACTCTCCTCTAACGTAGCACCATACACAACTGTTATTATTGAATTAACAATAGCAATGAATTATGATTTTTAAAATAACATTTATTTCTTCTGGATGAAAAATAAGATGTAAAGTATTACACTCCCACTGGGTGGTGTAAATATATTTATGCAGCCTTGTAATTATATTTATATCTCACCTGGGGGACTGAATCCAGAAATACTGTTTTCTTTACCCTGCTAATAAATATTGTTCAGTGAAATTACATCATGTGTCCCTCATGGCAGCCGTTTCCCTCAACTGCAAAAAGTGCTGAGGTTAGGGGTTCAAATCAGTTTTGATCTACAGGCACTGACCTTCTCCTGACCGTTACTATTATCAACAACGACGACAACAGCTGATATCTATTGATGTTTCTGTGTACCAGCTGCCCTGCTATTTATGTGGATTATTTCATTTAAACCTCACAGCAATCCTGTGAGCTGGAGGCTTTTATTAACCCTGTAATTTTCTAGATCAGGAGTTAGCCAACATTTTTGGTAAAGAGCCAGAGATTAAATATTTGAGGATTTGCCAGCTGTACAGTCTGTCACAGCTATTCAATTGCTAGTGTGGTACAAAAGCCATGCAGACAATACACCACCAAATACATGTAACTGTGTTCCAGTAAAAGTTTATTTACAAAAAAAAGCGGAGTGTGGGCTGGATTTTGCCTGTAAGCAATTGTTAGCCCAGTCCAGATGATGAAACTGAGGTTTAACAAGGTTAAATAACTCACCCAAGGTCGCTAAGTAGTGAGGCCAACATTTAAAAAGAGACAAACTACAGGGCACCTGAGTGGCTCATTCGGTTCAGCCTCCGACTCTTGGTTTGGGCTCAGGTTTTGATCTCAGGGTGGTGAGATTGAGCCCCACATTGGGCTCCCTGCTTGCAGGGAGTCTGCCTGAGATTCTTTGTCTCTCTCTCCTTCCCCCTCTCACCCTCCTCCCCCCAAAAATAGACAGACTACAAATCTGCGCCCCTAACTACTATCCACACTGCCTTCAGGTTCTGTAATGTCTCACATCCTCAGTGATGAACGGGCAGATTGAGGAAATGTGAAAATTGTAAGGTCTTAACAACTGGCTCTGGAATTTCTCTTAGAGAAGGAATTCATTTGTTCTAAAGGAGTCTTCCTAAGTCACCTGGGGAAAGTTGAGAACCAGAAGACAATTGTCAGCAGGCCTCACGGTAAGAGAAAGGACACAAACAGCAATCCTGAGGTGTCACACAGGCGAGCAGAGGAAGAGAACCGCTGAATGTTTTATGGGTGATTATAGCCTGAATTACAGGAAAAAGCACCAACAGATATGAATGATTTAAAAAAAAAAAAGAGGGGATTGAGAATTTTTAACATTGTTAGTTACGCTACAAGTAATAGCACTACTCTAACAGGCTTAAAAAAATATAGAAAGACAGTTTCTCACGTAAGCTAAATCAAAACATGGGATGGGCTCTAGGTGTAGTGTATTCACAGATCCCCCTCTGTTTCTCCACCATTATCTCAGCTCTCCCTTCTTCTAGGTGTCAGTTCTATAATTAGAAAGGCGTTCTCTGTGATTGCCTCCAGCAAATGAGGCTCATGCTTCCTTGTTCACGTATGGTGAGGAAGACTGGGAAAAAATCCTGTCTCCCAACAATGGGAGAAATAGCCTTTCTTCCCATCTGATTAGGCTGAATCCCCTCAATTAATAATTACCTGCCACCCCCCCCCCAAAAAAATAGTTCTGAGTGCCCGGGGTTTAATTATGGATTCTCAAACCATTCCCTGAAAAGAGGATGGGTTTCCTAAGAGTGTCCTACGAGACTAACCATCACATGGCCATGCAGCTGCAAATGTAGGCATTTCACTGGAGTCATGGCAGCTGCAGGGGGACGGATGGCTATCAGGACAAAAATGGGATTTTTGTAGAACATAGAAGATATACATCTCTAACTCATATGATGAAATCCTATGCCGCTCTGGAATAAAACTGACTTAAAACAACAACAAAAAGAAACAGGGCTTGCCATGAGCATGGAGCTTCTCTCTCTTTTAGAAACTATCACACTGCAGTGTAAGTCAACAACAAGGAGGTTTTACTTTACACTACGCAATGTGACAGAAGTAGGATACCAAGAAAAATGGGCAGTCACTTGCAGGAGAAGCATACAAACTAACATTTTGAAACAATCTGCTGGGTGGATTAATAGTGGCATACTTGGAGTGCTATGGGAATGCTTCAGACTAAGGGAGTCAGGGAAATCTTCTAAAAGACATGGTTTCATTCTCCTTTATTAATTTCATATATAGAAATTAAGGCTATATTACACATTATACAAACACACACACACACACATATCCAATAATAAAATGTTTTCCTTATAAAAAGTATAGACAGGGGATGCCTGGGTGGCTCAGTCGGTTGACTGTCTGCTTTGGGCTCAGGTCAAGATCTCTGGGTCTTGGGATCCAGCCTCCCATCAGGCTCCCTGCTCAGCAGGGAGTCTGCTACTTCCTCTCCCCCCGCCCCTCCTCACCCCCCAGTCGTGCTCTCTCTCTCTCTCTCTCTCCCCCTCAAATGAATAAATAAAATCTTTAAAAATAGAAAGTATAGATATGGCTATCTTTCACAATATCACAACATTCCTTGAAAGGCACTATGCTAGGTATCAGTAAAAGTCAGAAGTGATATGTGCATAAAATATACACAAATATAGAGACATACATATAGGTAACTCAAATGCTTAGCACCCCTAGAGAGCATGAGTATGTGCATTCATTTGCGTCCCCTTATATATGTAGAAATCAAGCTTAGGTATGAGAAGTGAAACTTTATGGTGAACACAGAAGTAGAATTTTGATTTTTACAGAAGAAACATATTTGGAAAATTCCTTTAGCATCATTTAAATGTGTAATTTATTTTGAAATGGGAACATATTTTATCTACAGGGTATTCATTTTCTTAATAACTGAATCTGGCATAACTTGCTGAGAAGACAGCATGCACTTAAGGGAAGCACTCGTGGTTATAGGTAGTTGAACATTTTAGAAGGGAAATCATTTAATCTACTCAATTTAGAGCTTTAGAAGGAATACATTAATGTGTAAAAGAAAGAAGACCAAAGCATAAATGCTTTTAAATTATCTTTTCCTTAGATAAAAATTATAGTACCATGGCTTTCAAGCATACATTAAAAATTCAACAATATAGTCTTTTTCTTAGAATTACTTTAAGACAGGTTTCCTCAACCACAGCACTATTGGTATTTTGGGCTGGATGATTCTTTGTCATTGAGTCTGTCCTGGGCATTGCGTGATGTGTAGCAGCGTCCCTGTCCTCTATCTACTAGATGCCAGGAGCACCTTCCAGCCCTGACAATCCAAAAACTGTCTCCAGACATTGTCAAATATCCCCTGGGGGGCAAAACTGACCCTGGCTGAGAACCACTGTCTTAATAAATAATTTTACTATCAAACTATAGTTTAATAATATTATGTAACAATTAAATCCCTATTAGTTTTCAATGTATAAATAACCATTTGTGAAAAATGAGCAAGCCGCTTCCAAAGTTAAATTATGAAATAATTTCAAAATCTGGATAAACCAGGAAAACTTCTTAAGAGCAATGAAAATTAGAGGGTCAATAGAGATAAGTCAATTCACAGTGATTCCAAAATTGATTATAACATACAAACATATCACTTCTAGTCATGGACTTATGATCTGTTAACACACACGCATGCGCACAGACGCGTGCGCGCACACACACACACACACACACACACACACTGGCCTGCATCATCCAAGAAATGTGATGAATGATGAGGGAATAAACAAGGCAAAGTTTAGGATTTGGGAGCAATTAAAAAGTAGTGGTAAATAGAGGTTTCAAATCAAGACTTAAAAGCAAAGGTTAGAAGGAGCAGGGAATTTCAGGGAGTCAAGCACTAAGCAATAATCAGGACCCCCTTCTGTACTTATTTTGTGTATTGGCTTAGGGACCTAGAGAACGTTAAAAAGATAGAAAACAGTCTGGCTTGAAGCATCCTTGGAGACATTTTTTACCATCTTATAGGGAAATATCATTAGATGAGGCATTTCCTTTTTTTTTTTTTTAACTAACATCTTTATTTTATTTTTTTATTTAAATTCAATTAGCCAACATATAGCACATCATTAGTTGATGTAGTGTTCAGTGATTCATTAGTTGCGTATAACACCCAGTGCTCATCACATCACATGCCCTCCTTAATGCCCATCATCCAGTTACCCCATCCCCCACTCAGCTCCCTTTCTGCAACCCTCAGTTTGTTTCCCTGGAGTTAAGAGTCTTTCATGGTTTGTCTCCCTCTCTAATTTCTTCCCATTCAGTTTTCCCTGCCTTCCTCTATTATCCTCTGCACTATTTCTTCTATTCCACATGTGAGTGAAACCATATGATAATTGTCTTTCTCTGACTTATTTCACTTAACATAATTCCCTCCAGTTTCATCCATGTTGATATAAATGGGAGATATTCATCCTTTCTGATGGCTGAGTAGTATTCCATTGTATATATAAATCACATCTTTATCCATTCATCTGTTGAAGGGCATCTCGGCTCCTTCCACAGTTTGGATAGTGTGGACATCGCTGCTATGAACATTGGGGTGCAATTGCCCCTTCTTTTCACTACATCTGTATCTTTGGGGTAAATACCCAGTAGTGCAATTGCTGGGTCATAGGGTAGCTCTATTTTTAACATCTTGGGGAAACTCCATTCTGTTTTCCAGAGTGGCTGTACTTCTTAAGCCTAATTCAAATGTTTCTGACATACAAATTAATGTATACATATTCCTGTACGTATACCATCATCTCCTTCAACCTGCTCCCCATTTGAAATGTCAAGCACATTGCCTGTCACATAGCAGACACAAATAAATATTTTAATGAACGAGTATTTGATAAATGGCTTCTGTTTCTTCTGTCACCATAACAACCAACATTCCATAAAGAACAGCTTTTAGGGTGCCTGGGTGGCTCAGCCGTTAAGCGTCTGCCTTCAGCTCAGGTCATGATCCCAGAGTCCTGGGATCGAGTCCTACATCAAGCTCCCTGCTCCGCGGGAGGCCTGCTTCTCCCTCTCCCACTCCCCCTGCTTGTGTTCCCTCTCTCACTGTGTCTCTCTCTGTCAAATAAGTAAATAAAATCTTAAAAAAAAAAAAAGAACAACTTTTAGCAAGAAATTCCCTCTTTTAGGAATCTTTACCTTTTTTTTTTGACATCCCCTTATTAATGTACTCCCCAAAAGCAATCCCGATTCTAAAACCTTCAACTTTTCATGACTTCATAGTATCCACAATAGTACTTTTAATACCCTCATACTCCCAAGTAACCTATGGCATATGTTAGATAAGGAAAAATTAGTTTTTTTATCAGGGCAGCCAAAACCAATATCATAGAGGGAAACAAATGTTATAAGATCTGATATATAGCATTGCAAAGCACTTACCTGTGACATAAAAGAACGATCATACATTAATAAAATAGATTCAAATAATTGAATATGAACTCAAGTAAATTAACATAATTCAGTTTTGAGTAACTAAGTCTACATGGCACTCCTCTGGCTAGGTTACACAGAAAGTCCCAACAGGTTTTAAATGCTACACTACAGCAATGTTTTCTTAAATTCCCTTCATATTTTAGGACGCCATGGGCTTAAACGTCAGGACTCCCTGACATTAGGTCTCTAAACAAAATAATGATTACTATTCAGAACCCAGGGATCTCTTAGATCCTGAGGTGAGAATGTAGCAGGAAGTTGAAGCCAGATACACCCTCAAAAGGACAAAAACATATTCATTTTCATGTTCCTATAGGACATAAGGAGAGTGGTAGTTTTCAACTCTGCTTGCATATCATAATCATGGGTAGAGCTTAACATAGCACTGCTGTCCATATGCCATCCTCAGAAATTCAGATTTAATTAGTCTGGGTTGGGGCCAGAGCCTCAATATTTCTTAAAAGCCCCACAGGTAATTCCAACATGCAAGCACTGAGATATAGGTATAATGAAAAGCCAAGTAAGCCGTATCAAGAGTAAGGAGTTAGATATTTCAAAAAGATATCATCTAATCTTTTATTATTTGTTAGTATAGTTCATTAGATGTATCATAGTCCGAAGCCACGAGGCAAATTTGTCAGCATATGCCAGTAAAAACACAGAAATGAGAATTTTGGTTGCTGCATAACAACATGAATTACAAATATCTTCCCCTTCCTCTCACTAAACCCTTTATTAGCACTGTCAAAATCTTAAGACATTCTTCAATATTAAAAGATCTAGTACTTTATTGTGGAAACCAATACAGTTCTTTTGGTGAAAAGATTTCCCCTCCTCTAAAGCTGATGGCACAAAATATGTAGAGAAGGCCCTAGCTAATACCAATAAAATCAGTGGTCAAGGTATTCATAGTACTATAAAGAGTTGATGACATGAAATGATCAACGGATTCTCAAGAAAATTAAGAGCTTAAAAGCAAATGACTGTCTTTTATCTGAATTTGGTCATTATATCAACTGATCTAAAAATTAACTATATAGTTTTTGATCAACACTGATAAAGCGAAAATCTTTTCAAGTGCAATTTCATCAGAGCAACTGCACAATCTTGGAATAGGGCTAAACCAGTTGTAGGTATTTTAAAGACCAATGGTCAAATGTGATTTCATTTGAAATACTCCTACATTGGGGCACCTGGGTGGCTTAGTTGTTAAGCGTCTGCCCTCAACTCAGGTCATGATCCCAGGGTCCTGGCATCGAGCCCCGCATCAGAATCCCTGCTCAGCGGGAAGCCTGCTTCTCCCTCTCCCACTCCCCCTGCGTGTGTTCCTGCTCTCACTATCTCTCTCTCTGTCAAATAAATAAATAAAATCTTAAAAAAAAAAGAAAGAAATACACCTACGTGAATCTTAAAAGACCACACAACGGTTAACATATACACTCTCTGAGTCTGCAGTAAAATGAGAGAAAACTATTTTCTAAAAAGTGAATAAATAAAAAAAGTATAAACATCCAAGGACAAATACAGTGGACTACAACAGCAGCAACATTTGGAGAGCTGGAAAACAATTTGAAAAAGCTCAAAACTAAGCCTGGAATGAGAGGATCAAGTCTTCGAAAGTAGAGGCACTAATTATCTTCCAGATCAACAGCACAGAATAAAAAGAAGCTATTGCTCCTCCCCACTCCCAGTAGAAGAGGAGAGTTTTACTTGGTGGAAAGGTAGATCCAGAGAGACTCAAACCTGGCCACTGATATTATACCACTCCTACACCCCAGTGCAACTGATTCAGGGGTGGGGCCCTCCAAGAGTTTCTTGAATAGAACTATCAGAGAAAAATCATCCTTTCTTCAAGTTAGGAATTTGAAAAGACATAAACCAGGAGCTACGAGGGATTGTGTATACTACCACGTAAAGGAATCCAATGAATACGATAACCAATAGAGAAGCTGTAATAAGAATTAGATGATCTCATTGAAATAGATTTTAAAGCTTTAGGGAATCAGAAAGTGCCTGTTTTTACTGCACCTTGATCTCAGGGGTTGGCACATAGTAGTTCCTCAAAGTTTGTGAAATAAATGAGTCAAGTCTGATTTCTGCCTCTGATATCCTGAGGTTTTTCCTGCCTGCCTCCTGTAGCTATCCAAGCAGTCATCTCTCAAAAAAATTATATATATATATATATATATATATATATATATATGTTTACATAAAATATGCACACATACATCTCTTTTTGCTCAAACTACTTGAATTAGGTTTTTGTTACTTGCGAATAAATAATTTCAATAATTAAATAAAGTTATATACAAAGAGGAGAGTGAAAAGTTATAAAGTTATAAAACAAAAACATAGAAGAGGCTATTCAAGTTGGACTAGGGGATAGTGGATACCCTTTCATCCCAGGATGGGAAAAACAACTGCTCTAAACCAGTGAAGTAGTTCATTAAACAATTTGTCTCAAATACGTGCCTGCCTAAACTCAATCTTTAATGATAGAAAAATATTAGAAGACTGGAATGCTGGCTTCCTTTCCCAGGGTTCAGTAAAGTCCTACATGTGAGAGACAAGCTTTAAAACAAGCTTCCCCATCTGGGAACAGAAAGACCACTGCTAATTTAAACAACTTTTTAAAAGAGATACATTTTCTGCCCATGGCCATTAAACTGTAATTTTAAAAACTCCTATCTAATGCATCCTAAAGAAATGCAACAGCTGAATTCTCTGCCTTGTATTAAAATTTGTGTTTGCAAAGTTTAGGAAGGAAATGCTATGGCAGCTAAGACCAGAATCCAGAAAGAACCAGTAGAACGTCCTATTCAGGCTACTCTCAAACATCTCTTGTTCTGAACTCCCTACTTGGCAAAGGTTTTAACTTTTTCCTAAAAGAAGCATCAAATTTGTCACTTGCAAATAGGAGATGCAGGTATCTGAACATGGGGGAAGCTCTGTCTCACCACTCCAGCCTGTTTCTTTATCCTGATTCAGGCAGTGGCTTAAGCCAAAGGCATTGAGCTGAGACCTGAGAAACTGAGAAGGTGGAAGACCTGTTGCTAAGAAACAGAGCCTGCAAAGCAGAGATCCAGATTCAGTGTTCCTGACCTCACAATTTCTATTTTTATTTACTGCTAAATCATTGCCATCAAATGAAATTCATAGGCAACTATATGAGAGAGAGAGAGAGAGAGGGAGAGAGAGAAGACAGGGAGGGAGGAACAAGAGGAGGAGGAGGGAGGGAGGAGAAAAAGATGACACAAGGAAGAAAGGGGGGCAGGAGAAAGGAAGATCCTTAGGGAAAGAAAAACCACAAGCTTGCTAAACAGTGGTGCATGACTATTTAACTGCAGAGGCAATCCACATGGTCATGACAGAATTGTTCTCTGGAGGTAGACCATTCTGAAGCTGGTGAAGCCTCATTAATAGCCTGTCAGGTATGTCTATAAAGAACCTTGGACAACGGACGTTTTCCCATGGGCAGAATAAGGACAACTGAATATCCGATCAAGAAAGCCACTCCATTGCCTAGAAAGTGAGTCAACATGTGCATGCAACTTAATGTTCCAACTTAGCCAGATGAGAATAATAGCCAACATTAGTGGAAACGTCTATTATGTGCAGGCACTGTGCTAAAAGCTCACTGAATCCTCAAAACTACCTTATGAGATTGTCCCCATCATTATGTTGGTTTTGTGAAAATCATACAGGCTTACAGAAGGTGAGTCCATTTTCCAGTTAGGAAACTTTAAGTCAAAACCTAGACACAAAGAACCCGACTTCGGGCCCAGTGATTGTAACTACTCCCCTCTAATGAGTATACAGTAGTGGTTTTGGACCCTTGACAACTCTTATGTTGCATCCCATTCTCCCCTTATTTCAGCGGTTCTTAACTGTGGGTGATTTTGCCCCTTAGAAGACATTCAGCAATGTGTAGAGACATTTTTGACTGTCACAAACTTGGGTGGGTTGGTGCTACTGACATCTAGTGGGTAGAGGCCAGGAACGCTGCTAAACATCCTACGATGCACAGAACAGCCCTCCAAAAGAATTATTTAACCCAGAATGTCAACAGTGGCACTGATGAGAAACCCTCCCTGACCTGGATGGAAACACTTTGTTGTTTCTTCATTGTATGCTGTGAGTAGCACAGGTGGCCAAATGTACCACTCGCTATGTAAGTTGCTGGCTCATAAGAAGCCACATCTGGACTTGAATGAGATGACATCTCATTGCCCAGAGATTCTAGATTTGGGGCAGGATTCAGTCACCCATGACTGTCCCCCCTCCATGTAGAAAAAATAAGAGAGTTTCTGACTATACATTCTGACTATACTGGATTTAAGAGGTCTCTAAAAATTATACATGTAGAAAAACAGATGTAGGTACTGTGCATTCACAGAGTTTACCCTTGTGGGTATTTATTATTTTTGCTACCTATAACCATTCCCCGTCCTTTAGTGTCTAAAACTGTGTTTCTAAATGAATTGTCAATTATAGGGGCCTACTCTTCTAGCCAAAGATGTGAACACATGATCCACACATAGTTGTCCCTCATTCTCCTGGTGCTGAGATTATTCCAGAGATGGTTACATGTCAATACCAGTTCCGTAATAAATTATTATTTTTCTAAATGAATATTTTGGAGACAATTTCTCTTTCCTCTCTAATCTTTAATCTGGAGAAATATTTTCAGATAGAAAAATCTAATATGCTGAAACCTACACCCAAAGAAAGGTAGAAATAAGATTCTAAGAGGAAAGATCCTGGCAATATTGCGTCTCCAGGTCCAGAGTATAAGAGCTGCAGGATAGCCCTTTTTCTTCTGTGAATTACATCATTTTCATTCCAATCATTCTTTTCTTTCCTTAAGTTAGATTTCTGCCCATTAATACTCAAAGAATATTGATGAATACAACAGCCCATGGGAATGGCTTTTCACAGACCACTAATTCAACAACTTTCAAGTTGATTTTTTTTTCAAATATTTTCAAGTATAAAAAGTTCTATAATTCTCATGGAGTTTTGCCTTAGCTTTGAGCATCATCAAGCAAAATTAGCAGAGCATTTGAAAGAAACCAAGACTATATTCATACATTCTAGAAATTACCATGCCATGTATGCTACAAATTCTAGTTTTTCTAGAAACTCTGAAACTGCATTCATTAGTCTCCCACAACTGTAACTGAAATCACAGAACAAAGTTCACCAAGGTAAAAACATCACGTCACTGATCAACCACCACTTCCTAGAGGGGCCTATCTACAGAAAATAAATAAATAAATAAATAATAGAAGAAAGTAAAATAAAATAAAATAAATAATAAAATTAAGTTAAAATGAAGCATCTTCTCTAAAACCACATGCTCCTATGTTTTCATTTCCTGGAAACCTACCAAGTACAGTGAAAGGAGAAGCAGTAGAAACTCTTCTCTGATCTCAAAAATTATATTTCCATGCAGTCCACATCTAGCATTTGTTTCAGAAACTATAATTCAGACAGCCTTGCAAAAAGACCATAGTTTGGAATTTAATCAATAGGTTGGATGGGGGAAGAGATCATACTAACTGCAGATGAAAGGATTTATGTATGCCAGGAAACTATGAGATTTCACGTTCAGCTAACATCATCTCACTTTTCAAAAACAATGAAGAAAATCAACTCACATGTTTGAATGTCAAATGTCAATCTTCTGCTACTTAAAATTTGCTTGGAAATAGCAAAAAAAAAAAAAAAGTACCTAGATAGTCCTACATATTCTTTTGTATGTGTGTGCAAGAGAAAGAGACAAAAGGGAACCTTTTACAAGTAAGTAATTTGGGAAGGATTCAAAGAAATACGTGCATTTTAGATCCTGATGGAGACTTGTGTGAAGAATGGGAAATAAACAATGATGAATAAGGCTAGTGGAAGACAGAAAAGTACATGGGAAGGAGTAAAAGAGAACAGAAATTAAATGCATAAATAGACATATATATACACACAAATATATATGCATATATATATTTACATATATAAAAAAGACTTATTTTTATCCCATATATAATAACCTCATGCCTGCTGCTTTTGTCACACATTGTGTGACAAAATACATACTTTTTTTTTTTAATTTTTATTTATTTATTTATTTGAGAGAGAGAGAGAGAGAGAGAAACAGCATGAGAGGGGAGAGGGCCAGAGGGAGAAGCAGGCTTCCCCCTGAGCAGGGAGCCCAATGTGGGGCTCCATTCCAGGACCTGGGGACCATGACCTGAGCTGAAGGCAGACACTTAACCGACTGAGCCAATCAGGCATCCCTCAAATACATACACTTTTATAAAAATACAAATCTTGTATGTAAACCAAGCAATTTTAGATTACAAATAATCTGACAACTTGAACTAGTCTAAGAACAATAAATACTAGTCTACAACATTTAAAGATAAAATAATTCAGTTAAAACATTCTGGAAGAAAATTGTAAAATAAAATCAGATATGCATCAACATTGTCATTTCTTCAAAATGTATCCACAAATTACTTCAAGTTATATCATCTATATAACTCATCCTCAAGTACTAATTTTACTACTCTTGATAGAACATTGGTGAGCAGATATGGCTTTATCTGATATGGCTTAAAGCTCAATATAATCTGGATTGTTCAAAATATGTTTACTTCATCCTTTTATTTTAAACCAGTGTTATATGTACTGTGAGTAATAAGACAGCTAAGTGGCCCAATAAATCTGTTAGAATATAGAGTTTAAACCCCTGTAGCCTGGATTTTTTTATTAATTTAAAAATAAAAGTAGATATTACAGTGAAAATTATAAATACTACACCAAACACATCCTATAATGCTTAAAATTTTGCTGGGTAGCTCACATTAAAATGAATACTTATTATTAAATTATATAATATATTAACTATTGTTTAATAAATGTAGCTAAATAGCTAGGAGTAGAAAATTCATTGCCACTCCATTCTTCTCCTTGGAATCAGACCCATTCAAGTGATGTCCAAACAAACTATGAGATGCATTCTATTGAGCCAAACACTTATTTTAGTCAAGTGTGTTTTTCAGCTTGTTCATTGTTGTTATTTGGGAGATATTGTAAAGGAATTTGACTATTGCAAAATTTGTAGGCCATCCTCAACAGGATTTATAATGGCATCACAAATGTGAAAGGTTTGAATGTATTGTAGCTACACTGAACTATCTGAAATCCCTTCTATCTCCATCCTGCAAATGCTAGATTAGGATAGTTTGCATAGTTCTAAAACTAGTCTCTAAGGTGAAAAAATGGGTAGATAAAATAGTAACCAGATAACAACTGCCAAAAGTATATAGTTCACATTTCTTATAATCTCAGCATTCTTCCATGTTACAAAATGAATTGTGGCCCCCTCCCTCCCCCACCCCCTGCCCCAAACTCATATGTTGTAGCCTTAACTCCTAATGTGACTGTATTTGGAGATAGGGCCTTTAAGCAAGTAATTAAAATTAAATGAAGTCACGGGAAAGGGCCATAAACCAACAGGACTGGTGTCTCTATAGGAAGAAAAAGAGATATCAGAGATCTCTCTCCCTTGAGAAGGCAGCCATCTGCAAACCAAAAAGTGAGGCTTCACCAGAAACAACCCTGACAGCACTCTGATCTTGGACTTTTTGCCTCCAGAATCGTGAGAAAACAAATTTCCATTGTTTAAACCACCCAGTCTGTGGTGTTTTGTTATGGCAAACTGAACAGACTAGCACATCTGCAAACTTCCACCTCTGGCTTATTCAATCATCACTTGCACACATGTTGGCATTCATTATCTTTATGCATGTATCAATTTGTTCACTCAACAAACATTTGCTGATTGTCTACTGTATCCTAGAAATTGTCTTGATTCCAATGTCTTTATTCTCTGTATTAGTCAGGGTTCTCCAGAAAAATAGAACCAATAATATATATATATGGAGAGTTATTGTAGGAATCTGCTCACACAATTATGGATGCTGAAAAGTCCAATAATCTGCCATCTGCAACCAGGAAAGCCAGTGGTATAATTCAGTCTGAGGCCAAAGGCCCAAGAACCAAAAGCAGGAAAAGATGGATGTCCCACTTCAAGAAGAGAGACAGAACATTCACCCTTCCTTCACCTTTTTTTCCATTCAGGTCCTTAAATGATTAGATGGTGCCCACCCACACTGGTGAAGGCAGATCTCTATCTACTGAATCAAATACTGATCTCTTCCTGAAATGCCCCTCCAGACATACCCAGAAATAATATTTTATCAGCTATCTGGCACCTGTCAACCCAGGCAACTTTAACCCACATAAAGTTAACCATCACATTCTACAAAGATTCTGAAATAAGATGTTCCTTCTCCTAGAGCAGAGACACTGGAACTAGCTCACCTCCTTCCCACTGTTCTCCTATCTTCATAACCACCCAATTAGAAAGCTGAGCAATATCTACACAGTAGCCAAAGCAGGTCAATGTATGAACTTCCTCCATCCTTGGTCCTCTATTAAGAGGGAGAAACAAAGGAAATAACATTTATGCAAACACTATACTAGATATTGTTTGTATTTTACTTAGCAAATATATGAGGGGGGAGAATCTTCAAAAATTGTATTCCTTTTAGAGTATTCCAGTAGATTAGAATTCAAAAGGCCAGTAATTTGAAAAACAAGTTTCAAATTAAGAACTTTTACTTCAAAAGAAAGGCTTGTAACCATCTCAGCAATAATGATTTCTTCCCCCATAACATTCCTACAAAGACTGTCATGCATCTTGATCTTCCATTTTACTTCAGCTGTAATTTGACTTTTCCAGTACCGCATGCAAAAATTGAGAGACTAACACAACACAGTAGTCCAAGCTGGATAAAATGGACATGTATAATTAAATAGAATAGAGGCTCAAGGTAACCATATACAGCATTTAAATGCTTCTATCATCTACAGAGAGAAAGCAGTTAGAGCTTTTTAGCAGCCTTCTTGAATTTTAACTTCCATGCATCTGCCATTTTCTCTTCCATCAGTAGATGATATACAGCACAGTGGTAATCTTTTTTTTTTTTTTTTTTTTTAAAGAGAAGGGGGAGAGGGAGAGAGAGATCCTAAGCAGGCTCCACACCCAGCACAGAGCCTGACGTGGGGCTCAATCTCACAAACCTCAGATCATGACCTGAGCAAAAATAAGAATCGGCTGCTTAACCCACTGAGCTGCCCAGGCGCCCCACAGTGGTAATCTTAAAATCTGTTATTTTTGGTTTTCTATGTTTAGTTTTCTAAGCATTTGGGAATGCTTTATCCCATGGGGATATAGCCATGATTTCAAGATATGTAATAAAAAAAAATAAAAATAATTTTTTTAAATACATAGTAAATATAAATTTTCCATCTGCATTATACATAGTAACTTGAATAGGTTATATGTGGAACAAATCCTTAGTTCATAGGACAATCCTTATAATAAGAAAGAGAAACAGAAATATGTTAACATGTTCTCAGTATATATCTGTCAACAAGTTTAATTTGAACTCCTAAAATACTCATCCCAGGGCATAAATGCCAAGCAACATTTTAGGTTTTGCCAAATTTCCATAACTCTTTCAAAATTTCACAACAAGCTCTGAATTCTACTAAGTGGTATTTCCCTTCCTCTTAATTTGTTTGGGTTGCAAAGGAAATGACATTTTCCAACATATTTCTAACTTAAATTTGTGTTTTCTGCTATGCAAACATAATTTCTCATCTTGGAGAAACTCAGCATTTCTGACTCCAAACAGCTCTCCTGGAAGCAGTGGCTGTTCATGAAGCCTTTGAGGATGATGTGCTCCATTCAAAGGGCAAAACAAAAACAAATCTGAGTGAGGATAATACAACTCACATGACACATCAGGTCCTTAAGTAACTGAACTTCATTTAAAACTTCTCATTTCTTTAATTCGTCTATGAAGGAATTGGACTGGTAGAGAGACTGTAATACATTTGTTTTTATAAGCCTGTGTGGTGGTGTTTTTTTAATTTCCCAACAAGAGTTTGTCTTCTTACTGATCTAAGAGATGGATAAGTAAAGGACCATAAGAGATGAAGGGGGGAGAAAAACAGCAGTACAATTTTTGGAAGGGTTCATGTGCATAATAGTTTTCCAAAAATGCTTATTTGTTTATCCATCCTGTTTTTTGTTTTAAATGGTAATTGCATTAGTCAGCTCTGGCTGCCATATGAAATCCCCCAGACTGGGTGGCTTAAACACAGAAATGTATTTCTCACAGTTCTGGAGGCTAAGAACAGGTCTGGTAGGGCCACTTTCTGGTGCGGATTCCCTTCCTACTTTACAGATGGCCCCATCTTACATGTGCCCTCACAAGGTGAAGAGAGCTCTCTAGTGTCACTTCTTATAACCTCCCTAAAGGCTCCATTTCCAAATACAGTCACATGGGGGTGAGAGGCACAATTACTGTTCGTCCCCAACAGTGGTACTGCACCCACCAGAGCAAAGGATCTCGGCACACTAGGTTTGATAGGACTTAACGAGCAGCTGGGAAGTTGTCTAGTGGACCGTTGTTTAAGCGGAACGCTCTTGCACTTTCTCTGTGAGTCAAAAGGAAGCACAGCCTAGTCGTTAATACTTAGGATGATGGGGATGTTCTCACCCTGCTTTGTGGAGATAGTAAACTGTGCCACACAGTCTCCAGAAATTCCTATAAAACCGATAAACACATGATGCATGTTGAACATTTCAGTATATTAATTTTTTCAGGCCCCTCATGTTCCAGGCTGGATTATCTTTTTTTTTAAAGATTTTTTTATTTATTCATTCGAGACACAGAGAGAGAGAGAGAGAGAGAGAGAGAACATGAGCAGGGGGAGAAGCAGCCTCCCTGCTGAGCAGGGAGCCCGATGCAGGGCTCGATCCCAGGACCCTGGGATCATGACCTGAGTGGAAGGCAGATGCTTAACCATCTGAGCCACCCAGGTGCCCCTGGGCTGGATTATCTTAAACATGGGTTCAACAAAAAATACTGACAGAAGAATCAATAAATCAAATAAATATTTTCGGGGCCCCTATTATGCGAAACCATTACTAGCCATTATAAGAGGGTTCTTCCACAAGATCTATATGGTTATTTCTAATAGTTTGTAATACCAATAAACACCATATATCCAAAGCTCTGTGTAATGACTACATTGCTGCACATGAGGTTTTTCCACTGTGCCGTTTATTATTACAAATATAAAATAAAAGGATCTTGCTGTAAAGAAGGAAATGGATCAGGCAACACTATATACTACATATAAAAGAAGTACAAGTTCTTCTCCTAAACATTTGCTTAAGATTTCAATAATTTCATTTTTCTGTTTCTCCTTTCCATAGGGATAAGGCAAAAGGCTAAGGAAAACATTTTCTACTACACAACATTCCCCACAGCTGGCTCCACAAGAAGCAAAATTTGGCTGTGCTTTATCCGAGTTCAGGAGAAGCTTCCCTGAAGAACACTTGTTTCTTAAGTCCTGGTTCTACCATTAGCTAATAATATGAACTTGGGCTGGTCATCTTGCAGTTCTGTCAGGTATCAAGCCAGGGCTTTGCAGGAGAAAATACCACCAATCTCTTTCAGTTGTGCAATGATGCAATCTGGTTTTAAAAATTTCTTTTTAGCCCATGTAAAATGCAATGGCATTAGTTTATAGAATTTTCTACCCTACATTATGGCCAAAACCTTCACAACAACGTGTCAAAAGTTTATTACATGCTTGTAACTGTTTGTTTCTCCTAAGAGAGAAAATAGAAAGACTCTGGTAAGAGTTGACATTATTTTCCTCTCAGGCTGTATGTGAATAAGAATTAAGTTATTCAGAAACCCAGGTTCTCAATGTGCTGACATATCTCAAGGGAGAGCTTGGACATTTTAATTGCCTCTGTTACACAAAGCCTGCTTAACTGGTATTGTAATAAAGTGCTACAGTAGCTTTACCCAAATGTTTTTGAGGCCTCAGGGTTTCCCAATACAAGTACTGGTGAAAGCTTAAGCTCTTAAGACTGGGCTTACGTCAAAGATCGTATTTTCTCTCTTGTATATACCCAGCTCAAACAATGAGCTTTTGCAAATGTTTATTTGTTCCTTTTTGAAAAACCCTAAAAACTGGGAATTTGGTAGTGTAGTAAAATTGTATTCCACAAAACAAAATGTTTTTCCCCTCAAGTCGCCAGATTTCTCATGTGCCACATTTTTCAACCTTATTATTCTAAATATTTGCTTTTCACTTTCTGAATGTTTCCTCTGGTAAGATGTGGCATTTTGTCCTTGAGAAGTGAGTGCAAGTTACTATATTTTCCTTCTCAGCCATCTCGTGAGACAGGCAGTGAAATGCCAAGAATAATGTAAACTATACAGGAAAATACTATGACGTACTACACCTAGAAATATCTCAGCTTAATAGGTGTTGTGCCATTAACGGTGAATTTTATGGAGGTAAGGAGATGTAAATCTGTCAGGTAGACAAAGATTTACAATAATACCCACTTCAGTGGATGATTTTCATCACAGTTAGGACCGTCAGGCAACTTGCGTATTTTCGAGTCTGTTAAGTTATGAAGGCCTCCTTGTATTAATCCAAGGTTGGTATCTTGACCTTCCTGGAGTTGATGCTGATAATACAGTTTGCCACTCTTACCTTCCATTATCACTGATGTGATTTCAGTTGGTAGGGTGGGGTTTTAGTTAAATAAAACTTACTTAAGACCACTGGTTAGAAGTTAATGATTATTTTCTACAAACAATGCCCTTTTTATTATTGCTAGAGTATTCATGTAACTCATTCTTATACTTCTTTGTAAGTCATATCTGGACATAGACTTCATTTTCAAAAGATACATATAGTAAATTACCATAAGAAAATACTTGCTTTCGCACTTTTATACACTAATTTCACAGTTGTATCAAAAAATTGAATGATAATTTTGTTAGCTATTAATGTGAAGTCACTGGAAGGTAAACATCTTATTAAGTATGCTACTTACAGATTTGGGGGATACCATTGCATTAGGAAAAGAACAGCAATGAAAACCATGTGTTCTGGTCTTATTCTTCATAAAGTAAAAAAAAATTAACAGAAAAAGTATAATAGCCTTTTTAAGCTCTTTTGGTTACAAATTTGAATTTTTAACTCAATGTGCTAGATAAACATAGGATTTTTTTTAAAGATTTGTTTATTTGAGAGAGAGAGTGGAGGGTGAGGGGCAGAGGAGAGGAAGAGAGAAAATTATAAGTAGATTCCACGCCCAGCGCAGAGTCCTATAAGGGGCTCAATCTCAAAACCCTGAGACCATGACCTGAGCTGAAATTAAGAGTCGGACACTTAACCAACTGAGGCATTCAGGCACCCCAACATAGGATTACTTTTTAAACCCATACTCTACTCATCTCTATGTATCTGAATACTACAAAAGACAGAAGAAAATTGTATGGGACATGATTATATGTTATATTTATATATTTATTAAATATATATGTTAAAATACTTTTAAGTGAGATTTCTAGGCCATTGTCTACCTTGGAGTCCTACCTTTCTGAGTTTAGAGATGTTACTCATCAGATGATAGACAAAAATTTAAGGTAAAACTACATGGATGCCTTTGACATGCATATGTGTATCGTAGAACGTATTTAAGGAGAAGTGAAATAGCAAACAGCTTTAGCCACAGCTGTTGTCACTGTGACGAGATGCTGACCATAGGGTATAAGTGTTACGTCAGGGTTCTGAAGATTGTTGGTTGGCTGGTATTCTGCCAAGAACACAAGTGACTCTCTTCCTAGCAAAAAGCCAAAGATGGGACCCTAGAGGAAACTGAAGTAAAGCCAAAAATGAAGTCAAGCCAAAATTCTGCAAAGAAGAATGTCCTCAGATTATTTTCATTCCCGCACAATTACAGCCACCATGTCTTCTATGTGTGTGGTCCAGTTTCCTAGTAAATAAGGGAAGGGAACAAACTGCCGAGGCCCCACTGGAGAACACCCATGAGTCCTAAAAAAAAGAGTATGATGCAGAAAGACCAATGGAGGTTCAGTGAGGTTTTGAGCAAGGAAAGAGTTGTAGAAGAGTGTGAACCAGAGGACCACCTCCCTCTTCAGCCAGGATACAAGGCGCAGGAAAGAAGAGTATCGGTCCCTATTCCAGTCTCTCCCCACATGCATTATTTTTGTTTTTAAAACTAAATGTATTATTTACAAAATATGATATGATGGGGAGATAAAACATACTCCTTGTCAAGATACTAGATAAAAATTCTCAAAGGAGGAAAGTTGGTTGAAATTTCCCGGATATTAATATATGTAATACCATAAACGAAATCAACTGAGATATTCATACAGGCTACCACCTGGTGGTTGCAGGATAGTCGGCATAAAAGATAGAGTATTTTCAAAGACCTCAGTCATGTGTTTTAAAATATTCAAGATCTTATTTAATTTTTAATTACTGAGTTTTAGTAAACCTAATTATGAGTTTCTTCCTAGATAATAAATGACACATGGTTACTGCAGAAGACATGGTAATTGACATATGCAATTAGCATCTTCAACTCCAGGTTTCACTCATTCAGTCCAACCCATGGAGGAAAACATGTTCACACTTAACATGTAGGTTTTAGGCAAGAGCATTTCTAGGCACTTGGGGATTTGGTAATGAGCATTTTGGTCCTCATGTCTGCCACACATAAATTGTTTTGAGAGACTTCAGATGAACACTAATGAGCAGGTATGATACAAAAGATTCTGCCTATTAAATTAGTGATCCTGACCATTTAGATTTATATGAAAAACCAACTCACTCTTTTTTTTTTTCTCAATACCCTTGATATTTTTTTTTTTATGTTCATGCAAGGTTCTTTTTTTTTTTTAATTGGGGATTTCACAGTGTTTTATTTTTTTATAATTTTTTATTGTTATGTTAATCACCATACATTACATCATTAGTTTTTGATGTAGTGTTCCATGATTCATTGTTTGTGTATAACACCCAGTGCTCCACGCAGAACGTGCCCTCTTTAATACCCATCACCAGGCTAACCCATCCCCCCACCCCCCTCCCCTCTAGAACCCTTAGTTTTTCAGAGTCCATCATCTCTCATGGTTCGTCTCCCCCTCCGACTTACTCCCCCTTCATTCTTCCCCTCCTGCTATCTTCTTCTTTTTTTTTTCTTAACATATATTGCATTATTTGTTTCAGAAGTACAGATCCATGACTCATCAGTCTTGTACAATTCACAGTGCTCACCATAGCACATACCCTCCCCAATGTCTATCACCCAGCCACCCAATCCCTCCCACCCCCCACCACTCCAGCAACACTCAGTTTGTTTCCTGAGATTAAGAATTCCTCATAGCAGTGAGGTCATATGATGCATGTCTTTCTCTGATTGACTTATTTCACTCAGCATAACACCCTCCAGTTCCATCCACATCGTTGCAAATGGCAAGATCTCATTCCTTTTGATGGCTGCATAATATTCCATTGTGTATATATACCACTTCTTTTTTATCCATTCATCTGTCGATGGACATCTTGGCTCTTTCCAGTTTGGCTATTGTGGACATTGCTGCTATAAACATTGGGGTGCACGTACCCCTTCGGATCCCTACATCTGTATCTTTGGGGTAAATACCCAGTAGTGCAATTGCTGGATTGTATGGTAGCTCTATTTTCAACTGTTTGAGGATCCTCCATACTGTTTTCCAGAGTGGTTGCTTGCATTCCCACCAACAGTGTAGGAGGGTTCCCCTTTCTCCACATCCCCACCAACATCTGTCGTTTCCTGACTCGTTAATTTTAGCCATTCTGACTGGTGTGGGGTGGTATCTCATTGAGGTTTTGATTTGGATTTCCCTGATGCTGAGCGATGTTGAGCACTTTTTCATGTGTCTGTTGGCCATTTGGATGTCTTCTTTGGAAAAATGTCTGTTCATCTCTTCTCCCCATTTCTTGATTGGATTATTTGTTCTTTGGGTGTTGAGTTTGATAAGTTCTTTATAGATTTTGGATACTAGCCCTTTATCTGATATGTCATTTGCAAATATTTTCTCCCATTCTGTCAGTTGTCTTTTGGAAAAACCAAGTTACTCTTATGCGCAATACATAGTTTCCATTTTAAGCACTAATTATTTAAATTTCTATATATTTAATAAAGAAAAAGAATAAATATTCATGACATAAATGTGTATAAATTTTTTCATATTTAAATAGAAAGAGGTATAGTATAAAAGGACACAGATATGTTTTAAATCTATTGTCCCAGGAGAAGCACCAAGAGAAAAGGACTTCATGTTTAAATGGTAGTACAAAATGCAGTTGGTTATACCTCATTTTAGAGATTCACAATACTATATTTGCATTTTAAAGTTTCTGAAAAATTATGCTGTAAAGAAACCTGCTTCACTAAGTCTAACCCATGCCATTGTCAATTCATTTAACCATATTACTGTTCTTTAAAAATCTATTACCAAGACATTTTGAAATGCTACTCTATGTCATTTAAAAAGTGTATATTGATATGGGGCTTGACAGAATGCTTAATAGAGAAAATACTTGTAGGTAGTTTAAATATATAATATACAATCCTAAATATTCTATTGAAACTATTGATTTGGTGGAAACATTTCTCTTTTGACTTAGGATGCTCATGAAAACCCTTACTTCATTTCTGTATATTCCCAAGAACACATTGTTCAAGCAAAAAATTCATAGACATCAATAAACAAAAAAATGGAAAAAGGAACTACATGGAATAAACCTTTCTTTGATCATTGTTCTTTCAAACCATCAACTAATCTAGAGCATGAAATAATACCACATAATTATCAAGGCAACCAGAGTATTTTGCTTATGGCCAATAATGCCACTTCCATTTATAAGAAGTGGAAACCCTCTAATCACTCTTCATATTTCTCTCACCCCAACATACCCACAAGATCCCATTTATATATCAAGTCTTCTACTCAGAAATTACAATACTGTAATGAAATTTAATTTTGAATTTGATTTTAATCAAAACAGCTCACTCAAATTTTAAATAATTTAATAATTAGCAGAAATCTTTAAAGCTTGACTCTAAGGAAGCCATGGCTTATCTCCAGAGCACTTGTGCAACATATATAATTTTATGTGTGTGTATATACATATAGATCACTTATGAACATTTTTATGAGGGGGTTCATAAATTTAAAAGCATTGGACTTCTGGGAGCCTAATAAATTGCACTGATATTCCATATTTCAGTTCAGAAGCAAGTGAGAGACAGACATAGGAGTCCGGTAGATGGACATTCCCAACTAACTACTGACAAAGTTGTTTGGAAAATGTGGAGATTAGAAGCTGCACGAGGATCGGGGGACTAGGCTTGAGGTGGTGCAAAATGGAGCTGCTGAACTTGAGTCCACTTTGAGGAGTGACCAGAAAAACTCCATTAAGCAATAAAGAGAAAAGATATGTAACTTACCAATATTTGTCAGGGCTCTGGATGGAAAAGATTGATGATGATGATGATGGTGGTGATAAAGATGATGAAGATGATGATAACCACAAAAACACTACTAATAAAATCCCCCCTGGATATTTGCCCTCATAAATCTATTCTTACCCTGGGGTTCACCAGCTCCACAGTTGAGAAAGCCTCAAATTGAAAAATTTAAATGGTCCCAGATCCTTCACATACCTTGGTGACCGGCAGAAGTAAATGCAAATCCTCTGAAAATGTACCTTCAATCCAGGCCCCAAATTCCTACAAATTAAGTACAGTTCACAATCACAATCAAAACTTACTGAATAAACAATGAAAGAAGCTACCGTGAATGAAAGTCAGTTGAAATAATAAAAAACAGCTTTAGATTCCTCAGTGACTTCAGAAGATATAAGATGCAGAATATAAAATAACTACCTAAGAGGTCTTTAAAGGAAATTAACCCCCTCTTTGATTTCTCAGCTCCACTCTATCCAACTCTTTGCCTAATAAAATTCATCACAGGATAGACAATGAGATCCAGGGATTGGCAAACAATAGCCATAGGCCAAATCTGGCTGTGCCCATTCATTTACATATTGTCTATGACTGTACGTGACAGATTCGAATAGTCGTAACCAAAATACATGGGGCTCAAAACCTAAAATATTATCTGGCTCTTTACAGAAAAAAAAAAAAATTGCCAAAGCCTAGACTATACAAATACTTAAAGACACTCAAATATTAAAAATGCCAACAACACAGAGATCCCCACATTGGGGGGTTTTTCGGCACAAAATGGTGGTTTTATTAAAGCCCAGGGACAGGACCCATGGGCAGAAAGGGCTGCCAGATCCCCACATTTGATTATAAACTCCTCCCTGTGATTACATGCCAGTAGTAAAATTATAGTTCAAACTGTAGAGGACCAAAGAAAGTAAAGACTCCTAAAGTACCCTAGAATTTCTTTTGGGTATAGCAAATATTTTCTCCAACTCTGTGGTTGTTTTCATTGATTGCTATTATTATAACTTCATTAAAAAGTGAATTATATTTTTTGAAAGATTTTTTTGAGAGAGAGAACATGAGCGGGGGGAGGGGCCAAGGGAGAAGCAGATGTCCCACCCCCCACCCACCCCACCCTCCCAACCGCCCCCCAGCAGGGAGCCTGATGTGGGGCTCTGTCCCAGGACACCAGGATCATGACCTGAGCCGAAGGCAGATGCTTAACCCACTGAGCCCCCTATGCACCCCAAGAGTGAATTATATTTTAAAGAATTTTTTAATGTAGAAAAATACTTTTTTTAATACCCATGTATTTACAGTTTCTGGCACTCTTTTTCTTCTTTATAAATATGAGTATCCATCTGGCAACACTTTCTTCTGCCTGAGGAATTTCCTTTAACATTTCTTATTCAGGTCTTCTGGCAATAAAATCTCTAACCTTTCCCTGGTCTGAAAATATTTTTATTTTGCCTTCATTTATGAAGGATATTTTCAGTGGATAGAGATTTCTAGGTTAATAATATGTTTTGTTTTGTTCTATTTAACCAGCACTTTAAAAATGTTATTCCACTGCTTTCTGGCTTGACTGCTTCTGATTCTTATCTTTATTCTGGGTTTTGCTGTCTTTCTGTAAAGAATGTTAAATGTTGTGGGGGTTGTTAAATAACTTCTGGGTCAGCTTTATCCTTTCGAGGCTTGTCTTTAAGCTTTCTCAGGACTAGTCAGGTGTATTCTTTACTCTAGGTCTACTAGCAAAGCTTGACTCTTCTAGGATCTTAAACACCCCAGATATTCCTAGGTGTCTCCAACCTGGCTGGTCAGAGCTTAAGCATCTTTCAGCCTGTGTACATTATGGAAATTATTCAAATTACAACCCCCCAAGAGTTTTTGATTGGCCTCAGGCACTTTCACTTATGCGTGCCCAGCTTGGTATTCTGCAAGTTTCAAAGAGAATCTTCTCTACATTCCACTCCGGTACTCTGCACTGCACATGCTAACAATTAAGTCTTCCTGAACGGCAATAGCTCTCTTCTTAGCTTAATAAGACCACAATATTCTTCTCAGGTCCCAATACCCCCCCTCCCACACACATACATATATTGGGCACTTTGCAGAAGAGTGTCTAGGCAGAAAGATAGGGCAATCACAGGGTTTATCTTGCTTATTCTCCTTTTTTCATCACAGTACTGTGCTACCTTCCGTCCAATGTCTGAAAACATCAGTTTCACATATTTTGTCTGTTTTTCTAGTTGTTTATAGAAGGGAAGTGTGGTATAGCTACTCAAATTTGGCCAGAAATAGAAGTTAGCAGGTTGTTTCAATCATGATGATGGGCCTCCATATTCCAGCCTGTCTCAGTTACTGAATCCTCCTAAAATCTCTTAGAACTTCTGACATATGGCTGCCAAGAATGATCAAGCCATCACATATTGTTGACATTGGATATTTTAATTTCCAAGTACTTGGGGGTTTCCTGATTATTTTATTTTTATTCATTCCTAATTTAATTCCATTGCAGTCAGAGAATTTTTCTGTTTGATTTTCTTCATTTTAAATATATTTAGACCCAGGTAACATTTTCCCTTTCAATTCATGGTAGTATTTCTTGTAGGATACCTGAAAAAAAACCCAAAGTGGTAAATAAAGGCTACAATTTGTAAGCCAAACTGTAGCTCCAGTTAGCTTCTAGTAAGTTGATGTGACAGAACTTCATTATAAAGAAGGGCTTTTAGGAAGAACCCTTAACTTACCAGTCATCTGTTTCTCTTCTCTGCATAAAACGATTCAAGTGGCTTTTCCCATCAGCCACTCCGTCATCACGAGACCTGAGAGAATTAGTTAAGAGCAATATTTTCATACTCTGACTGTCTCTTGGGGATAGTATAACTGCATCCCTTCTTGGGTGCCCTTCCCATTTGCCTCTCTTTCCACCTTTTCCATTTAGTACCTGCTTTCAGCCATATCCTCCCCACCATGGTGTGGTTCTCTGGTTGGAATCTAATGCCTACCCATAAAACAAACAACAACAGACATGCCAGTGTCTCTCCTATACCCCATTTCCAGGAAGAGATCATAGAATTTTGCAGGTAAAAAAATCACAGACTATCTTTACAGTTTGCCAATGGGATTCCATTCACATTTAGCCCTAATTTGATTTTATGGCACAAAACTATTACCTACTCCCAAAGTACTTTAGGAATATGCCCAAAGTTAATGGCTGGGATAGCATGTCTTACACAATGATCCCTTCCTCCCCTGGCATGTGCAAATTTGATCCTGGTCCCAGGATAATGAAATCAGGCAAAACAAAAGAAATATATGTGCATTTCCCACTTTACCCTCTCATATTCAATGTATTTAATTGACTAAACCCTTTCAAATCCCACCACCACGTATTTTAAATATGAAATGTTTTAACTTCCCATTCCAATTTTTGGTGAAAACACAGCCCAGTGAGTCAAAGAATGTAAAATGTTCATGTAATGTTATATCTTCTTGCTCTTTCTTATACATTAGCAGTAAAATGTTTCTGTTGATCAAAAGAAACCTATCTTGGTGAGTCAAATTGATAGAGAATTTTCCATTCAAAACTTGAACTGTACTCTCTACTGTTCCTTCTCTTCCAGGATAAGCAAAGCCTGGAATATCTAGATCTATCGAGATCTGTTTATCTATTATTTATTTATTTATTTATTTTTATTTCAGTTAGCATCCAGTTATACCCCATAGGAATTACATTGGCTAGAAACCCATGCAGTCCACTTGCCAGATGTAGAGAAGGTAAGCCTTGTCCTCAGGAAGTTCTGCCTACAGTCATGTTTGGGTGATTTCTTTCCTGCGGACATTGGTTTCTTCAGGTGCAAGAAGGAATGCATTGTCATTGGGCCCAACCATGCATGACATGGCTATCTGTTTTTTATTTTGAAACTGGCTGGGTCTAGGGCTCTAAGGTCTCATTTATCCTTTTCCCTCACACTTCATTTCTTTGAGATTTTTGTTCATTATCAACTCATCAGAGACTTCCCTGACTATATGAGCAAATAGCATTCTCATCTACCATACACACTGCCGCCAATCCCAGCATGCCCCCGTCATCTTGATTTTTCTCTAAAACATTTTCTCAACATCTAAATTATTATAAGTATTTTATCTATTAAAGAAGTTACCACTCCCCATACTAGAATATAAGCACCATCCCAACAGGAACGTGCTCTTGTTTGTTCACTGCTGAATCCTTACTGCCTAGATGCTGAGCATATGGTAGATAAATTGTTGATGGTTGAATGAAAAAATAAATGCAGGAATCTTTCTAACTGAAAATCACCCTTACAGATTCATAAAAATCAAGCTGCAATAGCTGTTGCCAAAGCCCGTATTCTTGCTGGCCTAATGAAAGCCAAAACCTCTCCAGTTATGGTTATTCCTCAGTAGATGCATGTTTCAGCCCTTGAATAGCATTTAGGTCACAACTTTTTCTGCAGTGGCAGGATGTACCCCTAGTGGTTTATTTACTTTTTATACCATCTCCATACTCTTTCAGAGAGGCACAACTGAGCTATAATATTTTAAACTCCTTCCTAAATTGACCCTCCTCCTGCTCTTATATATAAGGTTGTTTCTGGATCTGGCTACCTTCTTTCCTTTTTCTTTGATTTCTGGTCCAGATATTTTGTTTCCTAAAATATTTCTGTAGAATGCCCCCTTGGAGATGCTGAAAGAGATAAAGCTAGTGAGCTCTAAATCTGCTACAAACATCTATTGTTTGAATAAATCTTGTGCACCTTCACCTCCCTTGGTGCAACAGTGGTTAACTGCATGAACCCTGGAGCCAGACCATCTAGATTCCAATTCCAACTCTACCGTTTACTAACCGCATTGCTTTGAATAAGTTACTTAACCTCCCTATACCTCAACTTCTACAGCTGTAAAACAGAAACCATTAGAGCGGTGCGTGGCTGGCCCAGCATGCTACTCTTGATCTCAGGGTCGTGAGTTCAAGCACCACCCTACTTTGGGTGTGGAGCCCATTTAAAAAAAAATCATTGTAGCACATCTGTCACGTAGGATTTTTTTTTTTAAGATTTTATTTATTTATTTTGAGAGAGAGAGAGAATGAGAGAGAGCACATGGGGGGGGTCAGAGGGAGAAGCAGAGGTCAGAGGGAGAAGCAGACTCCCTGACGAGCAGGGAGCCCAATGCGGGACTCGATCCAGGACTCCAGGATCATGACCTGAGCCGAAGGCAGTCGCTTAACCAACAGAGCCACCCAGGTGCCCACGTAGGATTATTTTTAAAAATAAATGAAATATACATATATATGTATAACATACACATAATGTTTGGAACAACATCTGACATGTAGTAGGTACTCTATAACAATAAGCTCTTTCTATTAGAATCCGGTGTAGGAGGTATTCTAGCAGATTAACATTTTACCCAGGGTTGAGTTCAATCTAATTTGGTCCCACCATGCTCTCATTTGACATTTCTTATCCTTTCCTTTAGAACATTGGTTCTTGGAGCACCTGGGTGGCTGTCAGTTAAGTGTCTACCTTCGGCTCAGGTCACGATCCCAGGGTGGATGGAGCCCCGTGTCCAATTCTCTGCTCAGAGGGGGGCCTGCCTCTCCTTCTCCCTCCCTCTCCACCTGCTTGTGTGTGCGCTCTCGCGCGCTCTCTCTCTCTCTGTCAAATAAATAAAATCTTAAAAAAAAAAAAAAAAGAATATTGGTTCTCAAATGTGTTGCCTGGGTCAACAGCATCAGCTTAACCAGAACTTATTAGAAATGCGAGATCTTGGGCTCCACCCCAGACATATTAATTAGAAACTCTAGAGTGGAGATAATCAATCTATTTTGACTAGCCTTCAGTGTGATTCTGATAGTTCAAATTTTAAAACCACCGCCTTAGATTCCTAATTCAGTATTTTTATTACGTTCTCTCAGTGAACAGGCAGTGACCCCATAACTTTTTCACCCTGAAAATATCCACTTGGAATGATTTTTACACCCTTTATGAGGTAGTTCCCAAATTACTCATTTTGACCCTTGCATCCCACTTTAGAGATTATGATCTAATTGGTCTGGATGTGCCTTGGCCAACAGGATTTTTAAAAAGAGGGTTTCTAACATGCAGCCCAGTTTCAGAGCACAGATCTATACTCTCGTTTCGGCACAAGCGATTCTGAATTTCCTTTTTTCTGGATCTTAGTATGAAGACAGTGTTCCGCAGCCTTCCCTGGTGACTTAAATAATTGAAGTCCTTGATACAAATACAAATTCCAAAGCCCTATCCCAGTCCCAGTAAATCAGAATCTCCCAGAAAGCCCCAGGAAGTGGTATTTTTAAACAAGTATGCCAGGTGATTCTTCTCATTATGGAAATTAAGTAAAGAGTGATACATAAAAATAAATAAATATGTATGATTCTTGCTACTTTTCATTGAGAGATAAGAATACTGTCTAGATCAGTGCACTGCATTGCAAGTCGAATCACACCTCTTAGTTTTCATGTTTTTATCTTTTTACTCATTAATTGTAATGTCATAAACCAAGTAATTATTCTATTTGGGGTCCCAAAGGAAGAAAGTATGTGATTTGGATTTATTTTATAGAAGGAAAATAAAACTTTGGAGTATTTTTTCATCAAGAATGAGACCTAAATCCCTTGCTAACCTTGAAAGGAGATTATTTGCTTGCTCGGTTAGGAAGAATGACCAAATTCATTATGCCCTGCATAAAAAGTCCACTACTCTGAAAAAAAAAATAAAATAAAATGAGCGGTTATTTTAAATGGAATAAAACTTCATTTAGAGATTATAACTTTACTGGTTATATGATAATTAAATACCAATTAATTATTACAAAGCTAGCATTTGAGGTTAAATAATTATTTGGCAAGAAAAGATTACAAAATCCAAATTAAAACACCAAGAAATTTAATATATCAAAATTACCATAAAACTTGTACAGTGTGTCTTTGGAATTAATGAGACAGAACTCTGTGTGGTAGTGACATTACAGGGTAACTTTATGTATTTCTAATGCAGTAAATGTGCTTTTATCAATTAAATACACAGCTTTTAGTATTTAGCTTGTTATAGTTATCTTGCTAAGTGACAAGTACATTCACTAGGTTGTGTGATTTAATTTATTATCATATAATTTATTCTGCTTTATAGATGCTTAAAATAGCTGAATTCATTTCACCAGATTCAGGACTCATTCAGAGAACATAGCTTCTAGGATTTGCTTGAAACTTTAATCTTGAGATCATTTGGCTCAGGCAAAATGCATCTGTGGACGGGCCTAAAGATCACAGCCACCTAAAGAATATCAGATATTTCCACCTTGAATTATTCAACAACTATGTGTCAATCTGTACAAGCTTCAAATTAAGGAGGGCTCAGAAAGTGTCTATCTGTCCTAGCCATCAAGCATTAAAGCATGATGAACAAACCATAATAATTTGTCAAAGCAAAATCCGAAGTATAAATGAATTACATAGAATATTTTTAACTGGAGAATAAGCAATATGGTTTAACGCTTTTCAATATCAGACAGAAAGGCCCCTGGATCACTGTGAAATCTGCCCTGCTTACCTTCATAGCCAGTTCTATCCCCAGCTTGTTCCCAAGATGCCTCGAGCCTTCCTTCCACCACCATCTTCCCACCTAATGCTGGAATGGCTGTAGCCCACCCTTCCATCCAAATGTTCCTCTTCGGGGTCCTACTCTCCTTCAGAATGATAGCTAATCTCATTAGCTAAGCACCTGTAACTAAATCCAAAGCATTTGCTAAAGCGGTGCTTCTCACACTCTAATGTGTATATGGATCACCTGAGCATCTTGTCAAAATGCAAATTCTGAATGAACAAGTGGGGTGGGGCCAGTGATTTTGCAATTCTATCATGCTCCCAGGTGATGTTCCTGCTGGTCCACAGATCACGTTTTGAATAGAAAGAAGCTGATAGGGTTTTTTTTTTTTTTTCAAGTTAGAGCAGGGTCTTTCCTGTCTAGTCCTAGGACTTAGTGCTTCAGAAAAAAAAAAAAAAAATGCAGATTTCTGGGCTTAATTCCAGACCTACTGAATCTGAATCTCTGAGGAATGAGCCCAGGAATCTGCCATTTTAATAACCTCCTCAGGTGAATCCTGTACATCCCAAAGGCTAAATTACAGGTTCATCTCCAACTCCATTCCTAGGGTTTCCATGTCATAGCTAGATGTTCTGAGAGCTGCTTTCTACAGAAATTGTCCTAATCCAAAGGAGCAAATCAAGTACTGGAGGCAGCAGATAAAATGACAGGTTAGGTGAGAATAGTTTCAGAAAAGTAGGACACGAATCATCAATGGAGCCATGTCTTCATTCTAAACAATAAAGCAGCCCTTTTATTTTCTCTGATTTGGGCACCTCGTAGAGTACATAAAATTCCTTGTGAATAAAGTTCTTTTGTGCTACTAGCAATAGTGGGAATGTTTGCCAGAGCATGTGAGTCTCTGAGTATCTCACTTGGCTATCTCCAGCTTGCCAATTTTCTCTTATTGACATTGCTTCCACTTGCCATTACTTGGTACCACATGGCAGGTGCTAAGTCATTGCTGGTAATTACATGCTTCAGTGGAAACTTAGATCCTGCATGCTCAGGAGAGTGTAAAAGCTGTCATGAAAAATTAAAAATAGAGACTCAAGCATGTGGCCTCTCAAAAGATCTACATGCAGCTTTCAACAGCAACATTTCAACAGAAGTGAACATGCTCCAAATTAAGCAGCTTTGTCCGAAAAATGTAAAGATTAAATGTATCCAGGTTAGTATTTTATAGAAATATCCGCTGAAAAAAGCCATTAATGAAATGACTTTCTGAAAATGCAGCTGCTGAAAGTACCCCACAAGCATACAGGGATAATAGAGCCTTTCCCCTCCAATCACACTGTCAACCGCCCTCCCTTAGAGAAGTCACTGACTGATATCAATTCCATTCATTCGCTTGGCCTAGAAGTTTGTGGATAGTTATGTTGAGCATATTGAGATCTTTCTGAGAGGAGGTGATAGTCTGAGTAACATTTCTTTCAGACATTACTTCAGTGTTCTTCAAATGAGCTCAATTTTAAGCATGGTGTGTTTTGGTGCTCAAAGCAGAAGCTGGAAGTAAGTCAAGATTTCACAAATCCTGTACAGAGGTATGCAATTTAAAACTTTGACATTTTCAGAAATGTGTACGGATTCAAGTCAAATTTAGTTTATTCTAAATCACTCTGCCTAACCCTGGGGAAAATCAAATAGAAGAAGAATTCTTTGACATCAGGGAAGAGAAACAGCTATTGCTATATCTACATGAAGACATAGATAGCAAAAATGAAGAAAGGTTAAAAGAGAAAAATGAATCTAATGAAAATAGAACTCCAAAGTTGAGCACTAAATTTTCTTAATATACTTGATCTTAACTAAACAGCTCTTTAATTCTACTCCTTATTTTAACACTCTACTTCATTTTATAAATGAAATGCTTTCCTCTAATATATGTCAATAAATGAAAATTCAATTCTGTTTCCACAAAAACAAAAATAAGATGCCAAATTAGGCTCTAGGGGGATGAAATTATAAAAAGAAACTATTCTCTCAGGATGACTGTGATCTAGTGCCTGGGGTGTGAGGAGAGGGTTGTTAATAAAGTAACCCTACAAATATCTATATTAATAATCTGGATATAAGTGATGTGAGAGGATAGAGAATGTTGATGTGATTCAAAGGACTGGTGTCTTCACGTTGGGAGATCAAGGACTGCTTTGTGGAGTAGATGCTTTCTCATAAGATGCTTGTGTAAGATTTTAGAAAGACTGATAAGAAAATTGAGAAGAATTAGCAGACACTACAACAAAAATATAAAGGTTGGAGAGCATAGGATGTGTTTGGCTGAAGTGTGTGGGTTTGTTTTCCTATAGGGGTTCATGTAAGGAAGAAGTGGAGGGGTAGCTAATGATATTGTAGGGAGCCATGTTATGCAGGCACATGGCTAGCAAGCTTGAGGACATTTTTCCTGACTTAACAATGGCAAATCTTTGCATTACAGTAAATAAATGGCAGAACTAGTCTTTCTATATGACAGATTTGAGTGAGGAGACGACTAGTTAGGAAGTTACTATGAAAGAGCTATATTGAAAAGATAGAGGAAGAGAAAGTCAAGGGGGAATCAAATGGATTCATCCTGAGATATTGAGATAGAAACTATTGCTATAGTTTCTATCTGGGTTGGATATAAGTTTAGGCACACAGATAAGAAGGAGGTGTAGGAAAGGGAATTCAAAACTGTCTTGGGATTTCAAGTTTAGATGTCTAAGAAAATAGAATATTTTTTTCCAAAAAATATGTAAAACTGAAAAGTAAAATGTATAAATAGAAATTTTGCCATTTTATTTCAAATTTAAGAAGGTTTGCCTCATTGTTTTGTTTTGCTTTAACAATCTAGGGGCGCCTGGCTGGCTCAGTTGGAAGAGCATGGGACTTTTGATCTCAGAGTTTTGAGTTTGAGCCCCACACTGGGTATAGAGATTACTTAAATAAATAGACTTTAAAAAAAGTCTAGATAATTACTTCAATTATCTCCTTTTTATATACTAGTATATATGTAGTCTTTTTAAGATAAAATGGATGGATTACATTATAAAGCACATAAATTGAAAAACAAGTAGTATCAACAGAAGTTATTTCTGTATTGATTGTTTTATTAAAATCATTGTTTTATACTTTTAAATCATAGATATGCAAATAAAATTTTAAAATGTGCACCCTATTGAATTTGCTTCACTAATCTTGCTTCATTTATTTTTTTTTTTTGAGTATAGTTGACAATGTTACATGAATTTCAGGTGTACAACAGAGTGATTCACAAGTTTACACATTATGCTATGTTCAATACAAGTGTAGCTAACATCTGTCCCCATATATCGCTGTTACAATATCATTTTATTCCTTATGCTGTGTCTTTTATTCCAGTGACTTGTTCATCCCATAACTGGAAGCCTGTATTTCCCTCTCCTCTTCACCCTTTTTGCCCAGCCCCCCAATCCTCCCCTCTGGCAACTATCAGTTTGTTCTATTTATAGGTCTGATTCTGCTTTTTTGTTTATTTTGTTATTTTTTTTTAGATTCCACATATTAGTGAAATCATATGATATTTTTCTTTCTCTAATTTTACTTAGAATTATACCCTCCAGTTCCATTCATGCTGTCTCAAATGGCATGATTTCATTCTTTTTTATGACTGAGTAATATCACTAAATCAATCAATCTATCTATCTATCTATACAATATCTTCCTTACCCATTCATCTATCTGTGGACACTTAGGTTGCTTCCATATCATCGCTTTTGTAAATAATGCTGGCAATAAACATAGGAGCTCTATATCTTTTCAAATTAGTGTATTCATTTTATTTGGGTAAATACCCAATAGTGGAATCATTGGATCATATGGAATTTCCATTTTTAATTTTTTAAGGAACCTCCATACTGTTTTCCACAGTGGCTGCACCAATTTACATTCCCACCAACAGTGTATAAGAGTTCCTTTTTTTCTATCTTTGCCAACACTTTTCATTTCTTGTCTAGCCTTTCCAACATCTAGAAGGTGATACCTCCTTGTGGTGTTTATTTATTGGTTTGTTTTTAAGTAGGCTACATGCCAAGCATGGAGCCCAATGTAGGGCTTGAACTCAAGCAACCCTGAGATCACGAGTTGGACACTTAATCAACTGAGCCACCCAAGCACTCCTCATTGTGGTTTTGATTTGCATTTCCCTGATGATTAGTGATGTTGAGAATCTCTCCACGTGTCTGTTGCTATCTATATGTCTTCTATGGAAAAATATCTATTCAGGTCCTCTGTCCATTTTTTAATTGGATTGTTGGTTTGTTGGTGATGAGTTGTAGAAGTTCTTTATATATTTGGATATTAACCCTGTATTGGATCTATCATTTGAAATGCCTTCTCCCATCCAGTAGATTGCCTTTTTGTTTTCTTGATGATTTCCTCTGTTGTGCAAAAACTTTTCATTTTGATATAGTCCCAATAGTTTGTTTTTGCTTTTCTCTCCCTTGTCTCAGGAGACATGTCTAGGAAAATGTTGCAATGGCTGATGTCAGAGAATTTACTAGGATTTTTATAGTTTCAAGTCTCACATTTAGTCTTTAATCCATTTTGAGGTTTTTTTTGTTTTTTGGTGTGTGTGTGTGTGTGTGTGTGTGTGTGTGTGTGTGTGTGTGTGGTGCTAAAAGGTGGTCCAGTTTCATTCTTTTATTTGTAGCTATCAAGTCTTTCCAGCACCATTTATTAAACAGGCTATTTTTTTCCCCATTATATACTCATCTCCTTTGTCATAGATTAATTGGCCATATAAGTATGGGTTTATTTCTAGGCTCCCTATTCTGTTCCATTGATCTATATATCTATTTTTGTGCAAGTACCATACTGTTTTGATTAATACAGCTTTGTAGTATATCCTGAAATCTGGAATTGTGATACTGCCGCTTCGTTTTCTTTCTCAAGATTACTTTGACTATTTGAGGTCTTTTGTGATTCCATACATATTTTAGTGTTATTTTAGTTCTCTGAAAAGTGTTGTTGGTATTTTAATAGGGATTGCATTGAATCTGTAGATTCAATCTATGGACTTTTTTTTTTTTAAGGTTTTACTTATTTTTGACAGAGAGAGAGTGTGTACAAGCAGGGGAAGCAGCAGGCAGAGGGAGAGGGAGAAGCAGGCTCCCTGCTCAGCAGAGAGGCTGATGCAGGTCTTGATCTCAGGACCCTGGGATCATGACCCGAGCCTAAGGCAGACGCTTAACCCTCTGAGCCACCCAGGCGCCCCTACTATGGACATTTTAACAATATTAATACAGCCAATCTATGAGTATTCCATATGTTTGCATTATCTTCAAATTATTTCATCAGTGTTTTATAGTTTTCAAAGTATAGGTCTTTCATCTCTTTGGTTAAGTTTATTCCCAGGTATTTTATTCTTTTTGGTGCAATTAAAACAGTGTAATTTCTCTTTCTGCTACTTCATTTTTAGTGTATAGATATGCTACTGATTTCTGCACATGAATTTTGTATCTTGCAACTTTACCAAATTCATTTATCAGTTCTGGTAAAGTTTTTTGGTGGAGTCTTTAGGATTTTCTCTGTACAGTATCATGTCATCTGCAAATAGTGATAGTTTAACTTCTTTACCAATATAGATGCCTCTTATTTCTTTTTCTTGTCTGATTGCTATGGCTAGGACTTCAAGTACTATGTTGAATAAGGTACTAACCTTGCATTAATAAGACAAAAAAACACAGAAACTGAGTTGACATATAAGCAGACTTAAAATTTTTAAAAAAATTTTTTTACCTAAATTTGCTTATATTATTTCATTTTTAGTAAATATTATATGAGTAAAAATTGATAGTATAGTTTTATATATGGGACATTTGTCATTGAAACAAGAAATTCACTGATATAGGTAATATTGTACATTTATTAGTGCACTTTAATGATATGATAAAAGTTAGCTATAATTTGGAAAATCAATAACCTTTTCCTAAAACAAATATGCTGTGTTAGGCACCATGTTAGAATTAGGCACCAGGTTTCAACCATGAAAAGAAAGCAGGCCCATCCTAAAGGAAGTTATTGTCTGAAAGAGTAGAAAAGTCACCAACTATAACGGAGTTTGAAATCTAAGGACATAGGGCTATGATGTACAAGACATAGGCTCTTAATGCAGGTATGATGGATCAGAGAAGCCTTCTTCAACCTCAGAGTAAGGAGTAACTGGACCAACTGAAAGAAGTGAGGTGGACATGGAAGTTTCTCAGCAGAGATGTAATGAGAAGACCTGGAGGCAAGGAGCTGGACAGCAGAAAAGGTTGGTGGACAGCAGTGGGGGAAGGGGTGGTAAAAGTAAGGATAGAAGAATGATGAAAGGATTGTGTGCTCTGTTGAAGAGTTTGGGATTCCACCCAGAAAAAAAGAGGTCATTCAAGTTTTAAGCAGGGAAGTGACACAGTCACATGTGAGCCTTATAATGATTATGTCAGGTGCAATGCAGAGAAACAGATCAATTAGATTGAAAAGAGAAACTGGCTTTGAGGATATTGCAGAATATGAAAAGAGATACTGGTGCCTTCTAAACACTTAAAAGTGGATATAAATATGATATATACAGTAAGACTAGCAGAATGTGGTAAGTGAATAAATATGGAGATAAGGGAAAGGGAGAAGCCTAACAGCAGATCTAAGATAATATCAAGTCCCTTAAATTGGGTAACCAGGGAGATGGTATTCACTCAGACAGGATCAGTAGGAAAAGACCAAATCTGAGATGTAAGATATGAATTGAACTTTATGTATATTGCACTAATGATGCCTAAGTCATCCAAATGGAGGCATCCTATAGACAACTGGACACACAGGTTTGAAGCAAAGAAGAAAGGTCTGTTCCAGAGACTGAGCATCAGCATATATATGACAATTGAAATAAAGGGAGTAAATGAGATTGTTCAGGGATACTATTTAAGCTGACAAATGGAGCCTGAATAACACCAACAATTAATGCCAAAGGAAAAAAAAAAAAGTAGGGATGAAATCAGAAAATGAGAAAAAGTAAAATGTGATAAAAGCCACAAGAACTGTTTTGAAAAACGAATGCATTAATGCTACTGAGTGGTCAAGGATGATAAGAACTGAAAAGTGTCTACTGGACTCATTAGCAAGAACATTATGAACAAACATGGCAATAATGTGTCTGTAGATTAATGGGGGCAAGTTAGTTTGCAATGAATGACAGAAGGCAAATTTCAGAAAGCAATTACAGATAGACAACTCTTTTAGAAAAAGCTACAGATATTTAGTATATGTGCAGCCAAAGTGAGCACAAGCTTCAGAAATATCTAAAGAGAGACATAGAAGAGATATGAGATTGTCTATATTGCCTGGCATGGTTAAAAGTTCATTAGAGATATGAGTACACAATGACATCAAGGATACAGGATGGAATCAAAACACCCCCAAAGTGAAATAATTAACTTTAAAGGGGTGGGGGAATTTTTTTTTCTTATGTAAAGAAGAAAATGATGGATTCAAATTTTTTCTTAGTCCAGTGTATTATGTAAAAAATTGCTATGTAAAAAATCACTACAAATTTAGTAGTTTATGACTATACATATTCTCATCTCACAGTTTTCAGGAGTCTGAACACTGGTTAAATGGGGCATCTCAAAGACTAACAGAGTGAAATCAAGTTGTTTGTTGGCTGGGGCTGTGTTCCCATCTGAGATTCAGGGTCCTCTTCTAAACCCACTGGTTCTTAGCAAAATCTTTCACAGTTGTTCCTTGCAACTGTGAAAAAGGTCCCTGCTTTTTCCTGTTAGCCAGGTGTTGTTCTAACAAGCCATTTGTCCCTTTCATGTTGTCCTCTCTATAAGATGGCAACTGCTTCTTCAAGGCCAACAAGAGAACATTTGCTGCTTCAAATCTCTCTAATATTAGAAGAGCCCAGTCTCTTTTAATGGCTCACCTGATTAGATCAGGACCACCCAGGATAATTCCTTGTGATTAACTCAAAGTCAACTGATTTGCAACCTTAATTCCATCTGAAAATTCCCTTTACCTTTATGATATAATGTAACCTAATCACAGGAGTGACATCCAATCTACTCACAGGTCCCATCCACACCCAAAAGGAAGCGATACGACAGAACATGTACTCCAGGAGGGGGAAGTCTGAGGGCCATCCCAGAATCCTGCATAATACACAACAACAAAAATATCACCTTAAATTTAAATATTTTTATTTTCTTTCTGAAAGGGAGCTTTGTTCACTACTCACTTAATATGAGGGTACTCATCTCTAAATACATACATATATACATTGTTTTATATCTATCTTTTATGGAAGTAATTCTCAGTTGTAAAAGAACAAAATCTACAAAAGAACTAAAAATTTACCATTTATTGAAAAAAGCAACATCATTGAAAACTATTGGGACCCTTCTAAACCAGAATTAGGCAAAGAGTGTAATTGCGGAGAGATCTCATTAGCGTACATAGGGATCTAAATCATGGCCTTCAATAACACTAAAAAAAAAAAAAAAGTAACAGGAAAATGAAGGCAATTATTGCAACTCTTTGATACAGCTTTTCCCACCTGTCTTAATGAAATTATCCTTGGGAACTTCTGCTTTGGGTTGACACTAACTGTTGACCCTCTTTGGTACAGTACAGACCTAGTGCTTAAGGTACATTATCTCTCCCCATTCCCTCATATGTATATTCATAAGCACACTTGGTTTTGGACTTTCTCAGCACAGAAAAAGAAGACTCCTGTTGGGGGACTCTTTTCCCTTTGGATTCGGGATCTTTTTATGAAATGAGTAGAGACTAACCAGGTGAGAATTAGGTACCTGTTTGTAATAGAACCTGATTCTACTCAGTATCAGCCCTCAAAACATTGATAGCACAAATGAATTCCCACTTACTTTATTCTTCTAGTATTGTACAAAATTAAAGTGTAATAAAACTCAAATGGAAAAATTGAGAAATGATGAAACAAATGTATCTTTTCTTGCATGTAATGTGTCTTGGAAATCATAACACGTACCAAACAACAACAACAAAACATAATACAGTATCTCCCTCAGCAAATTAGTAAGATAATTCGATTCTAAGACTGTTCGAACACAGTGAAACACAGTGCCATTATCAATCTACAGTGTCTTCAGGGGTGTGGAAAGAGGATGAGGGTGGAAATGCAAGTACGTGCAATTAAGATATATTTGCCACTCATGACCCATGAAAATAATGTAGGATACATAAGAGAAAAGAGGATAAAAATAGTACTTCCCACTAGTTCTTAAATCTCCATGCTGTTATAGTCATTATGGTGGATACTTTAATTTTTTATTTAAATTCAATTTAGTTAATATATAGTGTATTATTAGTTTCAGTGGTAGAACTTAGTGATTCATCAATTGCATATAACACCCAGTGCTCATTACATCAAGTGCCCTCCTTAATTCCCATCACCCAGTTACCCCATCCCCCCACCTACCTCCCCTCAAGCAACCCTCCATTTGTTTCCTACAGTTAAGAGTCTCTTATGGTTTGCCTCCCTCTCTGTTTCTATCTTATCTCATTTTTCCTTCCCTTCCCCTATGTTCATTTGTTTTGTTTCTCAAATTCCACAAATGAGTGAAATCATATGGTATTTGTCTTTCTCTGACTGGCTTATTTTGCTTAGCAAAATACCCACTAGTTTATGGTGGATACTTTAAATACATTATCACAGACCTTCACAATGACTTGGCAAGTAGGTATTTGTCTCAATTTTTACATTTTTACAAGAGGGAGAGACAAGTTAAGAAACTTACCCAGGGACACAGAAGGAGTGAGAAGCTGTAATGTGTCCCCAAGTTTAGCTGACTTCAAGGCCTGCGTGATTTCTCATGTATCACATCTCCTTGGGTTGGAAGAAGCGCTAGTGAGGAACCTGATGTCGTATGTCTCCAGAGTACTGGAGTAGCAGAGGCTAAAATAACTTCAGACTCTTCTGGATGCTCAGTGACCTTGTTTTTTAGAAAAGTACCACAAAACATAAGTTTAACATGCCCTATTGCCCTGAATATGATGAGATTATGTCCTATAAATTGGTTTATTTTCATAATAATATTTTTAATAAGACAGATCTTTTAAAAAATATGTACTTTATCCATAAGACATTTTTATATCCGAGATTTCATAGCTGATTAAATACTTGGATTTGGTCATTTTTTTTAAGACCCCCGCTAAATAATGCTTTAAATATATAAGGCACAATACCTTAGTTTCCCAGGCTTCTTCCTATGGTTTAGCTTGTACAAATCCTCACAATTTTCATTCTGAAAAAAAAAATCATTATTTGAGGGGAAAAGAGACACATTATATCAGTAATGTACATGTGAGTATTAGGAACAATTCTATAGCTCTTGTATTATATAGCTTGACATAATTGCTGTTTCCTCTAGTGTTTCTCCTTCCCCTTTGAGAAGCCAACATAAGACAGACTTCTGCCTGCACGTCCAGAGCCAGAAACTCATTATGATTGCAGCCCTGCAAGGCAGTGCTGAGAACCAACTGTGAAATTGTGATTCCTCAAGTGGAGTGTGGGAAGCCCTATGTACTGCTAGTTTTCTAATGGATTGAACCACACAATCACAGCAAACAGAAACCCTGAAGGGTGATTTTGTGTGTGTTTATTTTAGTGGTGTTCAGGAGAAAACTAATCAGAGGGAAATTTATTAAAACAAATGTTTCCTTGGCTGAGAGATGTCTGCTCTAAATATTTGCTTTTCATTGTTGTTTGACATGCATTTTGACTATCCTTTTAAATTTTTATTTTTCTAAAGAATTCCTTATGACAGAGAATATGAGGAAAGAAAAATTGGTGGAATTTGTCAGCTGAACTTAGCAAAATTTTATAATAAATCTGATCTTTGGTTGTTCCTCCTCTTGGACAGACTCAGGAATCAAATGGCCAAAATAATCAGCCCTCCTGTCTACTTAATTTTCCTGCAAAAATTATATAAGAAAACAAGATAAATAGTTTAAAACCAATATAGCATCATTCCATCTATTGAGCCTGCATATTTATGAAGGGATTTGTGGAACTCAAGAACTATTTGATGTAAGCTGCAACTTGGATGAGTTAGTAGATAAAACTCCAACTTGCAACTTCCAAGAAATTTATCTAAAGCTATGACTGCCTAACGTAAATGAATTCATATAAGTTGGCTCCTACTTATTGTTTTATATTTGTTCTTATAACAGAGAGTGCAAACTTGAATGTAACAGTGAGTAAGGGACAGGTGGCTAGGTAGGGAAAGACGGGGGGGGGGGGGGGGGCATGTGATCAGGCTCACAGAAATCCCAAAAATGTGAAGGTGTGGGGAAACCAGAGATAAGGGAACAAACCAGATCACCCTGCCCTAGGCCTGTGGTGTGGATGTCTTTTTTTATGATAATCACCTGGGACCAACAAGTAATTAAACAGACCCTAAAAAGGAAGTAAACCATTGAAGGTGTTATCACTAGTGCTTGCTCAATGGTGATATAGAGAGGTTAAAAGGATTTAAGGTCCCCAGTTAGCTTTCTATAAAAGACCAACCCTACAGGCCCTCAGGGGTAACCCTGTTGGGACCCCTCTCATTCTTGAGAGTTTTTTCCTTATCTTCACTTAATAAACTTCTATCACTTTACTCACTCTCCTTTGTCCTCGAGATTTCGTTCTTCGACTCCCTGAGACAAGAACCTAGCTCTCTTGCTTCAACAGGACTCTAAAGTGAACAATAGGTCCTTGATTTTAAGTCAAACAATGGTATTTTAATTTGGTATAGGCTATGAGATGTTAAAAAGATTAGCGTCACTCAAAGGAACAAACATTAAACACTCATATGCATTTAAGTGTGAAGAGTAACCGAAAGAGAATTGCCACATATCTGAATCATTTCAGTCATTCCTTCCAAATTCTATTTCCCCTCTCTCTGCCATGCATCTCTCCGGGTCAGATTCTCTATAAATATCTCACCTCCCTTTCCTTATTCTTTGATCTTTTAGGCTCTAGAACAGGGATTGAAAAGTTACTAGTGGTTGTTTGCTAGATCACAGGCCAATATAAAGAAGGTAAAGTTTGTTTGAGGAGTAAAATTGGAGTAAAACATTATTTCTTATATATCACTACTCCAAACAGGTGACTGGTAAAAGGTACTCAGGTAACCTAAAACCTACCTCAGAATAATGGATGCATATTTGAGCTTGAGCCTCCCCTCAGCACCAGTGAGCAGGAATATTCTCAGTGTTCCATACAGGTACTGTTGCTGGGGTGGTGGGTGGTGGAGGGGCCTATTACCCTGTACTCATTTACCAATGTTTAGGCCCCTGTGTCCAAAGCCAGTATTTTGAGTGGGATTTTATTCTCCTTAATGATACTCTATTAAAAAATAAACAACCTTAAAAATGGATATTATTCAAAAGAAAGGATATGACAGGTAACATAAGAGCTAACATTATTCATCACTGAAAAACATATTTTAAAACATCATTAAATCGGGGAATTATTGCAAAAACAAAACAATAATTCAGGGTACACTTATATACATATATGCACACAAATATCCATTACATATTTATGTATTACAAGTGTTACTTCATAAATGTAAAGAGAGACGCTATTTTAAAATGATGTGCAATAAATGCTGATAAAGGAGCTATATAAAAAGATTGGCAGACTACATTACATAAATATATCTATGTATAATGATAATAAAAATGATTTTATAAGGGAAACAGATCCATACAAATATTTGCAGCAAATTTTCTATATATTTAAAAAAACAATATCTGTACTATATAAAAAAGGCTCATGCAAATTGGTATAAAAAAACACTAAAATATAAAAAGGATATGAACAATTTAAACTAGCATTAGTAAAGTAAAATATCTATATAAAAATGTTCAATTCTCAGAGAAGGGCGCCTGGTGGCTCAGTTGGTGAAGTGTCTGCCTTCGCCTCAGGTCATGATCCCAGGGTCCTTGGAAGGAGCTCCGAATCTAGCTCCCTGCTCAGTGGGGAACCTGCTTCTCCTTCTCCTTCTTCCCCTCCCCACCTTGTGCTCTCTCTTATGCTCTCTCCCTCTCAAATAAATACATAGAATCTTTAAAAACAAAAATCTTCAGTTCTGCTAGTTAAAGAACACAATGAAATAAGAGTAATGTGCCTTTTTAAACCAATAAAATGAGGAAATTTGGTAATCAAGCAGGTGCTCTCATACATAACTTATAAAAGATAATAAATGGTCAGATTCCTTCTGGAAAAATGATTTTTCAAGGTATCCAAGACATATAAAATAATTGTACCCTTTAACCCAATTATCTTTTGATGAGAAGATAAAAGAGGGAAAATAGGAAGGAAAAAAAATGAGGAAAAGTTAATATGCATGAAAATATTCCTTATAATAAATATAAAGCCATTGAAAATTATGAGGATTGTACAACATGAAAAATGCTTATTGATAACACTAAATGAAAAATAAATAACTGCATCTGTCTACTAAATATAAAAATCATGCCTAGATAAGAACTACATGGGGGAAAAAAAGAATATTTAAAAAAGTTTGGTTAAATCTTTGACTATAAGCCATTTTAATGCATTGTGTTTTATTTAACCCAATCGGTACTACAATTTTATTTATTTAGCAAAAATAATTTATTGAAAGCAAAAATTCCTGGCAAGGAGTAACAAAAACCCTAGTGGTCCCCATTTTCTATCCTCTCATTTTCCATAAAAATTTTAGCTGGGCACAAGGCCACCTGAATAAAGTCAGCATGTCCCAGTGTCCTGGGACACACCTAAGTCCTGGCCAATGTGCCATGAGTCAGAATGCTATGTGGCAGCTTCCTGAATCCTACCATAACAGACAGCTGTCACATGGCCTTCCCCAGCTTCAATGTTCCTTCATCCTGCTACGTAGGTTGTAGAAGCCAACTTGGACAAGGGCCACAGTGTAGAGTTGACAAAATAGTTTGAACTGGAAGGAGTCTGAATCCTTCCAGGCAACGTAGAGCAGAGTCGTACTCTCAGTCCTGGTTTGCCTATCTCTGGCCTTTCTCTAAGTGAAGGAAAGTGAGCAAGAAACCATCTTGTATAAACTACTGTTAGTTTTCACTTTTCTGTTACTAAAAGCAAAATCTCAACTTACTAAATGCCAAGAGGTCAGCCCAAAAACCAGCTAGTTGCAATATTTAAGTCATGATCAGTTGAAAATAACTGAGAGCAAAGTAGGGACAACGATATGGGGGCAGTATGACACCAAGATTGCCAAAGTTGATCCTAGGGTGTTCGCATTAGTTGACAAGATCTAGGCCTTCTATGTCAGGTATTCTCAGCTAAGGTGATAAAAACTGGTTCTTCAGGGACAAAAAAGAAATGTTAGTATACAATGGTTTGTGGCTCTCCAACATGCCACAGTACATAAAGGGACATATAATATTTCTATGGTATTAACATTTCATGGTGATGGGGGAACAAAGAGTCTAAAAAAGGCTCTGGGTGGGGGGTGGGGTGGAGGGCAGTGATCATGGAAGAAAAAAGAAAAAGACTAAGGAATATTGCTGAATGTGAGCGTCCTCCCCTGCCTGTTCTATTAAGCAAATCCTACTCATTTTTTGGATTCCATAGCTTCCTCAGTTAACAGGTTGTCATATTGTTTGATGCGTGATTATTTATTTTTCTATCTCCTCACTAGATTTTAAGAAGATTTTAAGAAGACTGTGATTTTGGGGGCACCTGTGTGGCTCAGTTGGTTAAGCGTCTGCCTTCAGCTCAGGTCATGATCCCAGGGTCCTGGGACTAAGCCCCACATTGGGCTCCTTGCTCAGCAGAGAGCCTGCTTCTCCCTCTCCCTCTGCCTGCCGCTCCCCCTGCTTGTGCTCTCTCTATCTCTCTCTCAAATAAATAAATAAAATCTTAAAAAAAAGATTATGACTTTCAATTCTGCATTTATAACACATTACTTGGCACTTAACAACAGCACAAAAAACGTGAATGGCCAAATGAGCACACCAGGGGCATTTTTCCTGTAAGTCTAATGCTCCAGCAATTCTCACTTTACAACAGACACAATTTGCCCTCTGCTTGAGTGGTGACAAATTAAGATAACCTCTGAGAACACACAGGATTTCTCAAACAATATGTTGAATAAGTTGGTAAAAATATCCAGTTCAGCCACGGAAACACCTTCATTCCTATTTATTTTTACTAATTTAGGTTTTCCTGTTTTTGTTTTTGTTTTTAAAGGTTTACTCTTCTTTATACTTATTACTACATAGCATTTTCTCTTTTAATCTCAAACATCAAGTTGATTTGAAATCTGCTGTTATTTTAACAATAGGGCAGAGTTTGATATTTGGAATTCATACAAACATTTCTGAAAAGGCCACAGCTAAATAGAATCTAAGCTTTTCCTGTTTACAGGAAATATCACAAACATTAATTATGAACTCAAGTCTTTTTACTAGTGGTTTATTCTACCAGTGTGACTCAAACATGCAGAATAATTCCACTTAAAAAATAGTTACTAAACACCTCGTGCATGTGAAATGTTGTGCAAGGCCTACGGGGGATAAGAGAGCAAAATAAAGCGTAGCCTGTCTTCAAAATTCTTACATTCTATTTGAGAAACTGTCATGTGAGGTAATATAGTTTGTTATGCACAGTATACATACAGATGTTGAGAATTTGAAAGAAGAACATATAAAATTCATGCAAATAAAATCTCATGGATTAGGTTGGCTTTTGAGATGTGCTTTGCTGTTGGCATAGGATTATAATAGAGGGAGATGGGGAGACAAGACCTTGCAGACAGTGAACAGCACAGAACCAAAAAGGAAAAAAAAAACAACAACATGATACTTTTCAAGAAGAGTGCAAGAACTACATTTGATTTACATGCACACTAAAATTGAGAAGCAAATTTAGGCACCTGTAGCTAAGTGAAAGAAAAGGACAATTATTAGCAAGGTAGTTTGGAGCCATTTCCTAAAGAAATTATGCTTTGACAAAAATCCACCATTAGCCACTGGGGACCCCTGGCAGCCTTTAAGCATGTGAACCTTTAAGCATGTTTGTAGAGTAACGTGCAAAGACTTTCGGAGGTAGGGAGACCAACAGTTCATTCTTGCAATGGTCTGGAAAGAGTTAATAAAAGAGATGAATTAGGGCTGTAGGGAAGAAATGCAAAAATGAGGCTGGATGAGAAAACTTTTCAAAGGAAAATTTGCAATTCTTGACAACTTTTTGAATTTCAAGGGTAAGGGAATAATATATGACAAGAAAAAATTATTCCTAGGCCCTAAGCCTAAGGAACTGGGAGAAAGATGTGTCACTAACAGAAAAAGGAAAATAAGGAGGGCAGGCTGGTTTAGGATGTTGAGGAGATAATGAGTTTTCAGGCTTGGATATATCAAACTCGATATACCAGCAAATGCCAAAATGAGCCAATTTACCAGGCAGTTAGAAATGCAGTCCCCAGTAGTTGGAAAAAGGCTGAAAGTGCTACAAATAATGTAAGTGGAGATGATTGTTGATGTTGCGGAAATATTTAGAAAAACAGAGTATGGGATGGAAAGTAAAAGAATCAAGAAAAGAAACTTGGAGATTGTGAACTTTAAGAGATAGGAAAACGAGACAAAGCAAAAGTTCTCACAGGATATGTGGGGAAAATGAGACTAGAAAATGCCACCAAGACAGGGTAAATCTGCCTTTCCAAGAAAGAATCAGTCAGCATGGGAAGGCTGCCACGGGGTGAGGAAAAAGGGTGCTACTTGATTACAACTGAAATCAACTCTGGCAATCAAACACTCATTACCGTTGTAATTAAAGCTGTCTTACAACATGGCCTCTTCTTTTCCCCAGTATTGCGAAAGGACCACGAAGTATTGGTAATGCAAAGCAAACATGAGTATTGTGGTACAAATATCAATGCAACAATATTGATATGTTTCAATTTATTTGGTATCGTATCTGGGACAAAAATATCAGTTATATGGGGTGGCTGGGTGATGGACATCGGGGAGGGTGTGTGCTATGGTAAGCGCTGTGAATTGCGTAAGACTGATGAATCACAGACCTGTACCTCTGAAACAAATAATACATTACATGTTAATAAAAAGAAAAATATATCAGTTATACAAATAGTAGTATGTATTTTCTGTATATAACTTTAGAAAAGATCAATATTGGTAACTCAGTCTCTTTGAAGCCATTAACAAACCAGGGAGGGTTTTATTCATTGTTGTTACGTGCATAACGATGTAAAGTAAACCACATCCTGAACAGAATTACAAAAAAATATCAGCTGTGAACTTGCTTTGTGAACATGGGAAAGTCATAACTTCTCTGGCTTCACTTCTTTTTTCTGTTATATACTGGAGGGGCTGAAGAAATGTCTAAGGCATCCTACTGACTTGATGTATAGTCAATATATTCCTGAAGTATCTTTTAACTAATTAAGGGAGGGAAAGCAGCAAGCTGAAGAACAATATGCTGAACAGTAGGTCTCATAAAAATAGCAAAAAGGGTGTAGTAGGCTCAAAATACTTTATTGAAGAGAGGCTCCAGATATACGATAAGAGGCAGAAAATACAACCATGGAGGTTCAGCCATGCTCTTTTGCCCGAGGGAATGACAGGATGAAATAGCAACATTGTTCCCAAAACAGCGTTATTTTAAGAAAAATATTGGGCAAAACCTGAAATCTTCTACTGGGGAATATCCTGCAAATATTAACACAAGTTTATCAGAGCTCTGACACTGTTAAAAATTAACACTTAATTATTTTTAAAAATAGATGCACACACCCAGGTCCTTCAAGGAGATTCTCTCATTCCAAAGAGGCTGGGCTAGTTCACTATGTAGGTACTTAGAAGTCACGTGAGTCTCTGGCAGATGTTTGTCCAATCTCAGCACTACCATAAGCCATAGAAGACCTCGATATCAGGGCCCGCATTTTAGAAATCTCTCCTCCTACAGCAGGTTATAAAACTCACTTTGAGCATATGTCAAAGATGGTTTAGGGAGAAATTTACCATCTATTCTCAAATATATTCAGTAATATACAGAAAAAAACATTAAACCAAATCTGGCTTTTTCCTTAGCTTCTTAATTCTTAATAGCTGAAGCAGATAAAATGACTAATTGGACTAGTTCATCAGAATAAATAATAAATGAATGCATTGCTGGTTAACCTCATAGCTATTGTTAAATACAGTACTTCTTTCATTTATAGAAAAAATTTGAAATAGCTGATCAGCCATAGTGACTTTTCTACCCTTTGGTCAGCCAGTGGTACAGTTCATATAAGAAAGCAACATAAATGTCTTATTCTTTCCCTTTATATGCCATTTCTCAAGATAAGTACTGATCCCTTACATCTCTAAAAAAGTGACTAATTTTTATAGCATTATAAACCTGTTAGGGAAAGCTAGATATGAGCAGTGGAAGGAACACCCAGATGCAGAGTCCCAAGTCCTTGAAGGGGAATGACAGAGACATGAGCTGGAGGCAAGGATGGTGATTAAAAAAAATAATAATAATAATAAAATAATCTACATATTATAAAATGGAGAGCTCAACATCCTGACCTTGTAGCTTCTAAGACCTTCCACCTGATAGATCAAGAGTCACAGGTGCAGAGCATGCATTCTCCTCTTCCACCTATGCCCCAGGGTTACCCCTAGACTCATTATAATACATTTGCATTGCAGGTACAGCCCCGCCCACAGAGAAAGGCTGCCACAATGATGGTGGGTAGAAACCTTGTAGGGTCAAACCCTCCCCCGCTCAACCTGTGGGAGGAGTTCCCCAAATGACTGGAAGCCAACTCCAGTAGATACCATCCCCACTATAGTCCATGTCCTCCCAGCCCAGAGAGACCCAATCATATCCAATCCTGAAACAACCTATGGGCTGGTTCCATCTCATGGAACCTGCCTACTCTTCCACTTTGATAGTATACTTTCACTTTAATAAACTGCTGTGTGCTTGCTAGTTTCCTTCCAGCTGTCTTTATTGGAGCACAGATCCCCAGGTAAATCTTCTCCTGGGAAATCCCAGGACTCCAATCACACAAAGCAGACTCTCTCTCACCCCTAACAAACCTATGTATTTATAAACATACTGAGTTTAATAGGTGCATTTCTTATGCTTATTGGAGTTCAAATTGTCCTATAGAGTTGACCCTTGGAAAACATGTGGGCTAGGGAGCTGACCCCCTGCACAGTCAAAAATCTGCATATAAATTTGACTCTCCAGACTTAACTAACAGCCTAATGTTGTTGACAAGAAGCCTCACCAATAACATAAATAGTTGATTAACACATATTTTGTATGTTATATGTTATAAACTATAGTCTTGCAATAAAGTAAGCTAGAGAAAACAATCTTATTAAGAAAATCATAAGAGAAAAATGCATTTATAGTATTGTACTGTAAAAAATCCAGATGTGAGGGGATCACTTAAACCTGTGTTGTTCAAGGGTCAACTGTATTAGCCAGTGAGAAACTCTTTAAGTTAATGCTAATTCCTTTTGACAAGATCATAGAAAGTCTCTGGTAGCTCCCTTGCTACCCAGTACAACAGATTTAACAAACTCATCTTGTACATTTCTCCATTTCTCTTGAAAGTTATAAGGTATTTCAACACACAGTTTGATCCCCAGAAATATGCACTGATGCTGGCAATGTTGTCATTGTTCCCAGGCCTTTTCAGTGTGAATATATATATAATACACACACACACACACACACACACACACCGCCTTTAAACTTACTTGAAATAGCATGTTATAACTTTGATCTGTTTTACAGGCATATCATTCCGGCATGCTTTTATTCTCATTCTCTTTGTATTTTGATATTTTTTTAATGGGATTTAGCCACAACACTTTTTTGTTGTTCATTTTTATGTGAAATTATTTTCCGGAACTTTTAGAAGGGACCTTGGTTCAAATGGTATTTTCTAACTTCAGAGAGCTCCTTCTTCCAGCATTTGCAGGTAGTGTTAAAAAATATATATATATGGTGGCTTGCTTTCTGAGGTTTTCCAGTTCTATTTCCCTTTCCCACTTTTACGCAGATGTCATTTTCTCTTTCTTGTTATTGTCCCTATCCTGACCAATACTGATTCTATTTTTGGCAGTTTCTCCCTAATAAGGGACCCTCTCCTGGAAGGAAATTCTGGTTAATCAGTTTCAAGAGTTATGGGGGTTCTGGCTCCAGCTCCTTAAACTTTCCAGTGAGTACTTGTTGGCTCTTTTGTGGGTTCCTATGCTCAGGTCCTTCAGTCATTCTATTGCTACCATATAGCTTCTTCCAATGAAAATGCTGTTGTCAAAAAAAAAAAAAAAAGAAAGAAAGAAAAAGAAAATGTTGTTGTCATACAGGTTTTGTGGCTGTGGATTTGTTTCCAATGCTTAAATTTTGAGTTTCAAAGGAATAGCTCATGACCCCGTTTTGTTGTAAACATTGACAATGAGTTTTTTGAGTTTCCTTTCCAGTTGCCACCATGTTCCCAGAGTTTCCCAGCACATGCTCCTTTTAGAAACAGATATGGGCACAGCTCGAGCTACAGATGTAGATACCGATGCGGAGCTGCAGGCATAGGTACAAGTACAGTGAGATACGGACATAATTTTCCAGAAACATGTACAGACAAAAATAACTAACAGAATAAGCATGGAACATGTATTATCGGGTTGATGGGAGGATGAGTGAGTCTTTTAGTGGTATTTTTTGTTTTTAATAAAAACAAAGACCAAAGCTAGTACTTGCAAGTCTAGGAGAATTACTATCATCTGCTCAGCATCCCATTGGTATCTCATGGGATGTCACATCAAGTTCAGTTATCTCCTTCAGTTCAACTAGTTGTACTTTTATCTTCTTTATGATAGAGAAAATGGTCCACTGTTCATTCTCCTAAACCCTTTGGTTTGGGGCAAGAGTTCCATATTTGAGTACTCCAGTTTCCTTGATACACATTGAAATGCAGCTTCTGCTACTTCATTACAAACCTCTTTGTCTGAAGAGTGCCTATCATTTGCTTTTCAAACATTCTTCAGCTTTCATGTTAATATCTAATATAAAATTATAAAAGCCTACTCTGGAGCTATAAAGTCAAAAATTTGACTCTTTCAGAATTCTTTTTTATTCCATTTTTCCCTAAGGTAATGGCCCTCATACTCATGTCTCATTTAATCATGAAGACTACAGATTTAAAAGACAATGACCAAGAAGGAAAATGAAGTGGGTAGTATTTCAAAATGTTATCCATTTTCATTTCTCTATACAAAGAATTGTCTCTAGAGAGTCACAATACCCTTGGTTACAGTTGTTGCAATGTTGACTCTATCTTGTGGGCATTAGCTCACCATTTGGTTAATATCGGGCTTTTTCATAATATTTTTGAGTCCTTATTATAGTATATTTAAACCTGTCATTAATTAAATTTGGCTATTGCTACTCCGAAAGAGCAGATGAGAGAAGCAACAGTAACCACTAAAATAACACTTGCATTTAAAATCATTCACAAGAGGGATGTCTGGTGGCTCAGCGGGTTGAGCGTCTCCCTTTGGCTCAGGTCACGATCCCAAGGTCCTGGGATTGAGTCCTGCATTGGAGCGGGGAGCCTGCTTCTCTCTCCCTCTGCTTTTCCCCCTGCTCATGCTCTCTCTCCTTTCTCTCTTTCTCTGACAAATAAATAAATAAAAACTTTTAAAATAAAATAAAATCATTAAGAAATAAACTGAGGCATATTAAAATTTAAGAGTGCATTTGAGCAAAAATTCATTGGAATTAGGCAGTGCCAAACTGGCAATGGTCAGTAGTGCTCCTCTGACAGGAGCAAAAGAAAGACTTTTAGAGAAGCAGCAGAAGCAAAGAAAAAAAAAAACTCATTGACTACAGCTTAAGCAGTTGCCTTATTTGGGTTGCCTTAGTTGACTGTTTGTGATTGGTTGTCCTTAAGTTTTGATTTCTAAACCTTGAGGTATTACAGGCTTAGAGCCTGGTTTGCTTATGTAAGCAACTGAGGCATTAAAGCCACCTCAGCCTAAAGGCCTCCTTGTCTAATTAATTTAACCAGGTTTTCTCCCCTCTACTGATTTTTTAGAGGGATTTCTGAAACACGATTTCCCCTGAAAAGTGTCCCTTTTTCCTCTTTGGGTTCACTGCTCCCTCTGCTTTCCCTATAGTTTTTACCATGTAAGATAACTGATACCCGAACATTAGGTAAGTGTTTGTAGGGGGGTATTCTGGAATTCTCACCTGGAGAGACAGCAAATGCAATGATGCTCTCCTCTCAGCAATACTCCCCAAGAAGTCTCAAAGCGACCTTATCTCATTCAAGTCTCCCAGGAATTCAAAAAGTTAAGGAAAACCCCATAATGACCTTCTCCTGAAATTATATTCCAATAAGTCTGTTCCCTTCTTAGTGGCTATGCTTTAGCAAATTTGGCTTCTGATTAATTTAGCTGTTAATGACTGACAATGAAAGCCACTGTACATCAAAAGATACTCCATTTGTTCTTTTACCCAGTGGAATGAAAAAAAATCCAAGATTATAAAGTTGCTTTTTAAGTGATTCCAATTGTTTACAAATAGAATTCACTCCTATAAATAACTTTGAAGGTTTATAGATAAGGTCAATCTCAATAGACTGCCAAATGGAATCTTAAAAAATATTGCAAATTTAATGTTTCCATAATGTAGTTTTAATTTACCTATTAATTTCTGACAGTAAAATTTGAAACAAGATATGCTCATATCATGGAAGAAGATAAAAATAATTATATTTGTATAGTCATTCACAATTCTTTCATATACATATTTCATTTGCTTTTTAATTCCATATTCTCTTTAATGAGTATTTACTCAGTGTCTGTCATGTGTCAGGCACTAACTAAAGAATAAGGGAGTACAATGAAGTATAACAGCCCTGAAATACCAATGGTCAAGAAGGCCACTCTCTAAAATAAGGAAGCAATCTCAGAAAGATTAAGCAGTTGGCCAAGCTTACTGATAGGTAAATTGATAATAGAGTTGAAACTAGTTTTCACTTTGTGAGACTATGATTTCATATCAACTAGTAACACTCCTACTGGATCATTTACTCTAATAAGATGACTATATATTTTTTCTCATCCATAATGAAATAAAAAATAACACTTCTGGCTGAGGAAAAATTTGCTTTCACTTGAAACCAAATTTTCATGCAGATACGTGTCCCTGGCATAAAAATGTTTTTAAGCACAATCAAATGAACACAAATTCCCAATTCTAAATCGTCAAGCTTCAGTTTATGCTGTGTTTAGATACTCTGGGGTAAAAGGAGTTGAAGGAAGAGAGACCTTTATCCCTGAATTGAATTTATTAATCCCAAACTATTCTGGTGCTCATTACCTATTCAGTGAGTCACTAGTCTATCAGTCTACTGTAGAAATAAAAGCTGCATTTACTTTTCTTTCTTTAATCTCTTCCTTCTTAATTGCCATATTGACAAAAAAGAAACAGTTGTTTACCTTCCAAATTCTCTGGAGCACCAGCCAAATTAATCCTTTTAAGCAGTGTTTCTTCAGCTCTGGAAACAAGTAGCATGCAAAGTAGCAAGAGGCTCCCTTAAGCGGCAGCAAACTCGAGATGCCTAGACATTAACCTTGACTGGGAGAGCCCTGCAGGTATTTGCTTCTTACTGTGGAAACAGCATGGAGGTTCTGCAGAGAGGGGAGAGGTAACTAGGGCTGGATTAAGGAGGAGGCCAGTTGAGCAGTTCCCTGGGGTGTCAATCTTTAAGGGAAAGCTTGATAAACATAATTGATTTCCTCCTCTTAGGCATTTCCCCTTCTTGATAACAGAATCCTAACTTTATTCGTAACAACTATTTCTTTAATCTGAGTGATGAATCATGATGTCTGAACTAATCTTAGTATCTCATTCCCTTTGGAAGATACTTTCATACCTAGCCTCCTTTGCAGCTACAGGTGACAATTTGACTCAATTCTGGAAAATAGTATGAGTGAAGTTAGAATAGTGTTGGCTGGTACTATTCCTTCTTCCTCCTTGTTTGGGTCACTGTTGTGATGCTGTGCCCAAAGCCAAAAGGTGGGGAGAAAGGCATTTCAGAAGAAGTGAGACGTAAATGTTAAGTAGATACTGATGTGGGAAACAAAGGCAAAAGAAAATTTCCTTACAGTATACTCACAGCCCAACCAAAAGACCTTAAAACAGGCAGAGTGACATTCCTCTATGCTGTGTTTGGGTACTCTGGGGTAAAAGGAGTTGAAGGAAGAGAGACCTTTATCCCTGAACTGAATTTATTAATCCCAAACTATTCTGGTGCTCAATGTTAATATTTTGCCTCAATGTTAATACTTTGTTAAGAGCAAAAGGCAACCTTAGCCAAACCTCAGGATCCTGTAAGCCTACTTAAAACATAAAAATTCCTTTGGAAACTTCCTTTATCTCTACTCCCCAAGATACATGCTGGCAATCATCCCCCAAGTGTATGACCCACCGATATACATCTGAAGGGTCTCACGACTCAGGTTTTATTAGATAGTAATAAATGACCTTTACCCAACAATTGCTAGCCCCCTCCAGTTCCTGGAAACCTTGCTTCCAAAATTCCTTAGAGATTTTTGCTATCCCTAGCCTCCTCCCAACTTGAAAGTGCATAATGGGCCACTCCTCATGACCCCGGTGCAGCTCTTCCTGCCCACGGGTCCTGTCCCCATGCTTTCATAAAACCACCTTTTGGCACCAAAGATGTCTCAAGAATTCTTCCTTGGCCATTGGCTTCGAACCCTAATATCTTTCCTACATCAGAAACTATCAGAGTAAATGGGGGGTGGGGGAGGAGTGGGGAATAGGTCTCCAGGAAGAAAGAGTACTCTATAAATGCCCAGAGATAAGAAACAGCATGGAATCTTGAAGAAACTGTAAGAAATTTAGTATGACAAAATTATAAAGCATGAGGATGGGAGCACTAAGAAATAAATTGGAGAGACAAACTATGATCAGACCATGAAGGGCATTGTAAGCCACACTAAGGAGGTGATATGTTACACTAAAAACAAATGGGGGCTATTGAAAGCTTTTAATCAGAAAAGTGACAGGACTAGAATAAAATCTTAGAAGGGAAATGCATGGGACTTTATTAGGGTCTAGGGGAAACAAAAAATTAGTTTTTTAAAGATTTCTTTTATTTATTTGACAGAGAGAGATAGAGAGAGGGAAAGAGAGAGCACAAGCGGGGGGGGGGAGCAACAGAGGAAGAGGGAGAAGCAGGCTCCTCACTGAGCAGGGAGCCCCATGCCGGGCTTGATTCCAGGACCCCAGGATCATGACCTGAGCCAAAGGCAGATGCTTAATCAACTGAGCCACCCAGACACCCCAAAAATTACTGTTGTAATAGTTTTGATAAGAGATAACAGGGGCCAATAAAAGTAGTGAAAGTGGTACTAGAGATAATTGGGTAAAATGTACAAAGATTCAGAAGGCAGAAAAAAATATGAAACAGTGAATGAATCTTGGGGAAAGGACAGAAATTAGAGTTACCTCCCCGTTTCTGGCTCTAGCAGCTGTCCGGATATAAGTGATGTCAATCACTAAAGAAGGAAAAGCAGGAGGATGGCCAAGTTCAAGGGGAATTTGACACTTTTGTGAGCCCTCCAATGAGAGACAGAAGTCTGAGCCTCAGGAGTGAGATTGGAATGGATACAGCATGGAGGCCAAGAAGAAGTTAAGTGCATTTTTAGACAGTAGGGAGAATTCTGGTGTGACTGAAGCAAATTGTGGTAAAACTCTGAAATAGCCCATCATTTAAGGAGGATGGGTTAGCCTGGTGATGGGTATTAAAGAGGGCACGTTCTGCATGGAGCACTGGGTGTTATACACAAACAATGAATCATGAAACACTACATCAAATAATAAAATGTATGGTGATTAACATAACAATAAAAATTAAAAAAAATAATTTAGCAGATCTCAAACTTTACTGTGCTTAAGACACACTCAGAAACTACAAGGCAGATTCTCAGGCTCCACCACTAGGAGATTTCTCTTTAGAAGGCCAGAACTAGGGTCAAAAAAGCCGCATTTTTAATAGGAATCCTATTATTGATTATTATACATGCAGATGAACAAAGAATCACACTTAGAAAAATACTCATTGAAGGGGAAAATGAAGACATGGAAGAACTTAAGAGACAGGAGGAAAATCAAGAATAGTGTGCTCTAAGGAAGAAGTGAGAACATTTCACAAAGTAGAGACAATCAGCGGTACCAAAATTAGGAGGAAGCGTTGTGCTGAATTTTACTTTAGTATTTTAAGCAAGACTAGAAATGCCCTCAAATGCAATGGAAGAAGTCACCAAATGGAGGAAGAGTTGGATGTTTTCTTATTTGTTTTTGTTTCGTTTTTATATTTAGTTGCAATTCACTAGTTACTATTAAATATTTAAATCCACTTTTTCAAATATCCTATATAGAAATTTTTTCTTATAAACTGCTTTTAGCTTCTGTTGAAAATACTTCAAAATTATTTTCCCTTTAATCGTAAAAATAAGTTATAAATATCACCAGTGTGTGAAAATATGCCACCCCAAAATATGCCTCTTTGACATAAGGATTATTTTGAACTGATTGAGAAACAGCAGACATGAGAGAAGCTCTGAAAATACAATAGAAGTTACCCTTTTATAAGGGAAATTTACATTTATAAAGTCCCCAGTGTAAGGATATACCAAAAAGAAAAGGATTATTCACTAGAAACTCCTATTGATGGAGAAGGAATCAACTTAAATCTAAATAACAAATCTTACTCTTATTTACCATACTTTTCCTGCTTACCTCCCTACAACTGGCCTTCCTCACACCCTTCTCCCTTTGTCTTTAGCTGAAGACGGTATTTAAGCCTAAATTCCAAGCCACAGCCAAAAGTTAGTCATTTTTCCCTGGGTATCTCCCATGTATGCAGGAGTTAGATATACTAATAGTAAAGGATACTCCAAAGAAAGGCAGGCAGGGACAAGGGGACCCACCCTAAAAGGAAACCACCCTTAAAAGGATTTTACACCACCCTGGAAGGACACCTCCATCCTTTCCCACTTGAACAACTACCTGACAGGTAGATGAGCATGTACAAAAACCTGATCAGGTGACAGGTGCAGAGAGGGTTAATCAGATTAAAACAACCCAAACCAAAGACCCCAGAAAAACCCCTAGACTTAGAAACTCTGGTACCCTCTTGGGTCCTCTCCCTCATTGGGAGCTCTGTACTATTGCTTAATAAATGCCGCTTTGCTGCCCACCACTCTTGGTCTGGTCTGCCTTTCCATTCTTTAAAGCAGCATGACCAAGAACTGCGGGCACCAAAGGAAAAGAAATCCTGCAACACTAATACGCTTCTGTTTTTTGTGATTTTTTTTTTCTCATGTCAATCTGTCTTTTGTTATAGGGGTCCCAGCTGAGAACTTAGAAGAGTATAGGGAAAACTATTTTTTTCTTCCCTATAGAACATAGGATTAATACCTCAGATAAAGAAAATTACCTATTCCATTACCAAGAAAAGGATATATAATTGACATAAGGACATACAAATTGATTATTTTTGAGTTTTAATAGATAGTGTACATTAAATTTGGCTTCTGATTATAAAACAAAAATATTATTCTTGTTATTAAGGGGAAAAAAATCCAAGGCTGTATAAGAATCACAAAATATTCTAGTCTCAATAAGACTCCATATTCATGGGGGCACCTGGGTGGCTCAGTTGGTTAAGCGACTGCCTTCGGCTCAGGTCATGATCCTGGAGTCCCGGGATCGAGTCCCACATCAGGCTCCCTGCTCAGCAGGGAGTCTGCTTCTCCCTCTGACCCTCTTCCCTCTCATGCTCTCTGTCTCTCATTCTCTCTTTCTCAAATAAATAAATAAAATCTTTAAAAAAAAAAAAAAAAGACTCCATATTCATGCATTAAGATCAGGTTGCATATTAAATGGGAGAAAAAGAAATAGGAAATAGATTATGAACTTTCTGCTTAGAAATAAATTAAGAAAATGTATAGAGTATCATTGAACAAATTTTTAAGAAACCAAACTTTCTGGTGTTTTTCTAGTGGCTTATAAAGCAAAAAAAAAAAAAAACAGGCGTCTGGGTGGCTCAGTCGGTTAAGAATCTGCCTTTGGCTGGGGTCATGATCCCAGGGTCCTGGGATGGAGCCCCGCATCACTGAGCCCTGCTCAGTGGGGAGCCTGCTTCTTCCTCTCCCTCTGCCTGCTGCGCCCCCCCACCCCCGCTTGTGCGCACGTGCACTCTCTCTGTCAAATAAATAAATAAAATCTTTAAAAAAATAAAGCAAAAAAATCTGGTAAATGATGCATGAAAAAAGTGACAGAGTTGTGAAGTATAGACCATTTCTTTTGGAGATTAATTAATTGAAATCAAGCATACACAGGTGCTAAATTCATATGACTGAAACCTGGAAGGTAAAAGTAAAATTATAAGATCTCCCTTTATCCAAGTTAGCCAAAGGGGGGTGGGGAAGAAGGAAGGAAGCAAAGATGGAAGAAGGAAGGAGGGAAGGAAGGAAGGAAGGAAGGAAGGAAGGAAGGAAGGAAGGAAGGAAGGGAGAGGGAAGGAAATAAGGAAGGGAGGAAGGGAAGAAAAGATATTATTCGGTTAGACTATCATATAGTCTGAAAGCTCTGCAATTGCTTTTTTCCACCACAAAAATCCAACTCCTAAGTCCATAAACCCAATTGTCTTTGAAAAACATCTTGTCAATTATCCTTCTTTTTCACAGTAAAACCAATCCAATTTCATAACCAAAACTGTTCTTCCTCATTATTTTACCATGCTATATAAATTCCAGTAAGAAACGGATTTGAATGCCATTCAATCTGATGATCAACTTGAGTACATTGTTTTCACATTCTACTTATGATTAGTATTGTGATCATTCCTGAGCCTGTCTTATAACAAATACTTTACACCTTGGGCAACTTTTCTTTAAATGCCAGCCCACCAGAAACTTCTGTGATTTGGCTGGGGAAAAAGTGGCAAGTTACCATGACTTCACACCTCTTGTATCATGACTCCAACATAACAGGGTCATTCAGATCAGAATGACATTATAACAGCAATTGTTCTGGTCTCTCCCTTGTCACAGTCATTATCTTTGGTCATTTTATTTAAATGCATCATTTAGTTTGACAGCAAATTGTATGACAGAATAAAAGGGACCTTGGGGGAGGGGTGAAAAAAACATCCCTAAGTAAAACTGATTTAACATCAAATAACTTCAAGGTTAACTCTGCACACTGAGTTGCTATCTCCTCTACGAAAAAGAACGCTGGCATAGCTAAACTGGGCTATTTAACCTTGAGGGTTAGAGGGAAAAAAAAGTGTAGGCTGTTGAAGCCTTTAAGGACCTATGTATAGAAAACCCAACAATTATTAAAAAGAGAGAAAGAAAACTAATTCATTTACAAAAAATGTATTTCAAATGTTCAAAGTAGGGTTAAGTCATGGTTAGGAGTTTTAACTTATTCTCAATTTAAAAGTATAGGCTTTGAAGTTACACAAACTTGAGAATTGTTCTTAGGGATTAAGTAAAATAAAAAGACTCTACTTAACGCTGAAAATACCTAATAAATTGGGAACATTTATTAATGGTATCACGGTAATGTAACTAATAAGAGAAATGATAACCCCTAATCAATCAATAGCAATGTTTAAGTTCAAGATTAAGTTTGATGACTGGTGATTACTTCCATATTCCTTTCCACTTGGCTTATAGATCCAGGTGTGCCTTTAATCAACATCAATTCTTATCCAATTCCATTTCTTCTCCTTTAAAATCAGAGTAATGTGAATTTTTAAAAACAAACATGATGCTTCCACTGTCTTGTGAAGAGTAGGAGAGGAGAGCAAGGAATAATACATGACATCAATAATATAGTCTGAATGAAGTTGGTACCTCAAGAAGCGTGAAAATAGGGCTGCCAACAGATTTAGAAGTGAGAAATAAGAGAATAGAAAAGAAAACAAAACAATTTCACAGTTTTGTCCAAAGGTCTCATAAGCTTGGGTTCTAATAAAATATTTATATGCTGGATACTTGCTGTAGGGTACCATTGCACGAGGTATGAATAAATCTGCACTGAGTCTGTTGAGGGCCTAGAGACCACTGTCTGTCTGAGACATATCATGACTAAAGATGCCCACTGAACTATTTAGGAACATGTGGAAGAATTGGCATCACCCAGAATTTCTTGTTAATCCTAATTTTTGTCTCAATGAAATGTAATGAATTTAATAATTCAATGGTCTCCTGGGGGTTAATTCAATTCCTTTCAGGTTTTAACTCAGTTCTTCAGATTCTTTCTCCTTAGGCTACCTTCCAAGAGGTATATTGCAAGAGTGTGCAAACTTGATCTGTAAATGGCCAGACAGTATATTTGAGGCTTTATTGACCATATCGTCACTATTGCAACTATTCAACTCCATCAGGAGGAAAGTAACCATAGTCAAGATGTAAATGAATGAGTATGGCTGTGTTCCAATAACGCTTTATTTATGAATGCTTTATATGAAATTTTATCTTCATATATCATTCAAGGGCTGCTCTAAAATATTTTGGGTTTTTTTCAACCATTTAAAAATGTAAAAGCCAGGGTGCCTGGGTGGCTCAGTTGATTAAGTGACTGCCTTCGGCTCAGGTCATGATCCTGGAGTCCCGGGATCGAGTCCCACACCGGGCTCCCTGCTCAGCAGGGAGTCTGCTTCTCCCTCTGAGCCTCTTCCCTCTCGTGCTCTCTGTCTCTCATTCTCTCTCTCTCTCAAATAAATAAATAAAATCTTTAAAAAAAATGTAAAAGCCATTCTCAGCCTATAGGACATATAAAAACAGGCAGCAAGCTATAGTGGACCGTGGGCTACAACTTGCTGACCCCAAGGTGTGTTGTATACTACTGGGGACTCTTTAAGTGACCTTGGGCACTGGGACAGGGAGGTTCTTAGCCTCAAGCTAATCTCTGGGTGTATTAGCTGGTGATCACTAAGAGTTTGCCTATTTGTTAGATGGCTATACTCTTTTTTTTTTTTTTTAAAGATTTTATTTATTTATTTGACAGAGAGAGAGATAGGAACACAAGCAGGGGGAGTGGGAGAGGGAGAAGCAGGCTTCCCGCTGTGCAGGGAGCCTGATGCAGGGCTCCATCCCAGGACCCTGGAATCATGACCTGAGTCGAAGGCAGACGCTTAATGACTGAGCCACCCAGGCGCCCCTAGATGGCTGTACTCTTGTGATCTTAAATTTCTCAGCTAGGTCAGACCTCTTAACCCTCCAACCTGACCCTGCTTCCCCTCTGTTCCTGATTCTGCAGACCCCTCAGAACTGGTGCCACATCTGTCCTATCCTTGGCCCCAGGTTGCTCTCACCATACTAGGTTCTTTTGTAGTCTTTAAACCAGTGTCCATACATTCTGAAACTAAGAAGCAAGTACAAGTCAATGAAATCCTCTCTCCACCAAACTGAACCACCCACTATTTTGACTGCTGAGCTGCTGCATATGAGCCCGAGCAGTCCTGGAACCTTAGCTTCCTAAACAACTACCAAATGCTGAGCAAGACTATAGCCTGTCTGCCCTTAGTTTTCCTGTTTATACATGCAGCAAGCTTCCTCCCCATTCTGGGTGGGTCTTTGAAGCATTGCAAGGTAGGTTAAAATTCCATTACTTTTGTCTCCAACATCATACTCTCCTTCTTTCAGAGAGAGTATTATCATTCTCTCCTTCCATGATAGTGGTCAGCCTGCAGAGAAAAATCAGTTTATTAATAAGGAAATTAATTATTAAAAATATTTCACCCTTAATATGTAGATTTCCATGGATAGAAATGAAGAGGTTAAAAATTCTAGCAAAAGAGAACAAGATAAATAAAAATAAATAAATAAAAAAGCAAACAGAAGATTGTCTTCAAAAACACAGACTTCATTCAAAAGCAAAATCCTTATTTTATGATTTGGTGCAGAAACCATTCTAGGATAAAGAACCAATTTATAATGAGGCATAATAACCTTCATGTTAATTACTAACAGAGCTTTTTCCAGATAGCATTGTGCTCAGAGAGTATATTTACTAGGAGAAAAGTAATACTTTATCATATGTAAACTTGTGTTACAGAAGCATTTTTAATACTGGGTTGTTTTGTGATGAATAGAATAAAACCCATGTTGAAAAATTTTGTTAGTGAAATAGGTTTTATTTTTTTTTTAATGTGGCCATGAATTAATATAACTAAAAAATATTCTGGTGATAGTTTAGTAAATACTCATTATTTACTAAATAATTATTCAACAATATTTACTGAGTACTTGCTATATGCCAAGCACTATTGTAGGGCCAGATATCATGTAGTGAACAAAACACCGTCAAGCAGGAGACAGACAATAAACAAGATAAATAAGTAAAATATACGTGAATAAATGATGTGTTGTAAGAAGGAATTATAAAACAGAGAAAGCCCCATGAAATGTGAAGTTAAGCATTAAAATTTTAGATCAAGTGGCCAGTAAAGTCTTATTAAAAGATGATTTTTGAATAAAAATATGAAGAAGTGAGGTAGCTAACCATATCAATGTAATAGGAAGACTATTCCAAACTGCAAATATACTAAGTGCAAAGGACTTCTTGAAAGTACATCTGATATGTGTGAGAAAGGACAAGGAAGCCAGAGTTGCTGAAATCCTAAGAGCAAAAATTGAAGGTTGAGAGGCCATGTGGAGCCAGATCCCATGGAAGGAGTTACAGTGAGGCTTTTGAGTTTTAATCTGAATTAGAAAGCCATGGAAAAATTTGGTGCAGGGGAGTAACCTAATCTGATGATAATTTAATAGGATCACTCTGGCCACTGTGTTCATAAATAGTCTGTAGGAGTACAAGATTGGACAAGAGAGGCCAGCTGGGAAGATGTTAACAATAATCCAGGCAAGGGAAGATGGTGGCTTGAACTTATATGATAGCAGTAGATATGATGAGAACAGTCAGATTCAGGATATATTTAAAGGTAGAACCAAATAGATTCCCTGTGAACTTAGATATGAGGTTCAAGAGAAAAGAATGAGTCAGGCATGTCACCATGGATTTTGTTTTGAGAAGCTGGGAATAGAAAATTGTCACTTACTGAGATAGCAGCAAAATGCTAGAGGAGTTGGCTTGGGGGAATATATCAGGAGCTGAATTTTAGACAGGTTAAGTTTTAGGAGCCTATTAGACATCTAGATGCAAAAGTTAAGGGGCCATCTGGAGCTAAGGAAAGAAACATGAGCCAGATATATAAATGTATGAGTATCAGTACACAGGTGGAATTTATAGCCTGGACACTGCATAAGATAAAAAGAGGAGAAACCAGCAAAAGAAGTTGAGTAGGAATGGAGTACATTCATTCAAAAATGTACAAAGAAGGCTAGATGAGTCAAGTATGTTGGAAAGTAAGTGAGGACAGTACTTCAAAAGTAGTGATATATCAGATATTGAGACTGGAGATCTATGTGTCCAAGTTGTTAGGACATTCTGGTTTGCTTCTCTTTCATGCAGTCTTTGGATTAGTGATGCTGGACTGTAGCTGGTTATGTCTGATGACCCACTGAATGAGTAAACATATCTGAACACGGGCCTTGAAAATAGTGAATGAATGAGTTGGTTAACCAAGAAAATTTGCTACTAGGATGTTTTGGATTAGCTTAATACTACTGAACAAATACTAAGTTACTACTGTTTTCTTTTTTTTTATTTTTTTTATTAACATATAATGTATTATTTGTTTCAGGGGTACAGGTCCCTGTAAGTTACTACTATTTTCAAGAAGTCTGGAAGTCAGAAAGATGAGAGAGATGTAACCACTATCCTTTGGGAACTCACATTCTAATAGAATTTATTAAAGCTGACACACAATATAAATATTAAATGTAATCAGTATGAATCTTAATCCACAAAACTCAGGTGAACAAAAACTGTAAATTTGCTTATTTTTCAATATTTTAACTTAATTTTTTAAACTAAGTTTTTATTATTTTTTATTATTTTATTTTTAGATTTATTTATTTGAGAGAACGAGAATGAGAGAGGGAGAGTACATGAGAGGGGGGAGGGTCAGAGGGAGAAGCAGACTCCTCGCCGAGCAGGGAGCCCTATGTGGAACTCGATCCCGGGACTCTGGGATCATGACCTGAGCCGAAGGCAGTCGCTTAACCAACTGAGCCACCCAGGCGTGCTTTAACTTAATTTTGTATTTTGATCTCTATTTGATCAGGTGATGAAAATAAAATCTTAATCAAGTCAAGCCATTTCCTTTATTCCAGGGATTTTGCCATAAATCTAGTGTTCTTATGTAATGCCTTGGTATCAAGGAATGAGGGGATGGTATCGGTCCTTACTCAGGAGCTCTTCCTGTCTGTACCCTCTGAGATGAGCATGTTCCCATCCAATCCTCAGACACTGTTGAAGGCAGGTTGCCTCTGCATTTTCTCATGTTCCTTTCTTTAGCAATTCTCCAGGTCTGGCTCTCTTTCTATTACTTACGCAGTCTCCAAAAAGCACAGGAAGCCACCAAATGCTCTCCCTCAAAGCTGAGTTTGAGAAATTCTGTGGAGGCTGCTCCAGGTTCTCTCATCTTAGACATGCTATCCTAGGCTGACTTTTGTTTCCATGTGATTCTGGGAACAAGGTGGAGTTCTGGATCATGGGACCTGTTTGGGTACTCACTGAGAAAGAGGAAATGGATCTTGCTCTGAGATCTTGGATCTGTCTATGCCTCCCCATTTTTCAAGCAAGTGTAGAGACACGGAACAGAGGGGCTCACCATACATAAACTTTCTTGCTTATCCTCTAGTTATCCCTCCCTTCTTTTCAGTCCAAATAGATTTTATTGAATCTGTGAGCATGGAAAATACTGATTCTGTCTATTCTATTCATCACAAAACAATTACATTGTTTGATTTTTTTAGACAAGCTTTGGAAAAGTCCAAAAGGCCTTTCTTGTAATGAGGAGTTTCAAAGGTCCTTTCAGAAGTTGTTTATTCTTTTCTCTCTTATTTGTGATATTGGTTATACCCACTCCCTGAAACATTAATATTGTAGCTTCCTTCTCTAGAACAAATGTCATGGACTATAAAGAACTACAGTTAATATCTCAAAGTATTATCCTATTTATTTATTTTTCCATTAGTAAATATTTGCAAGCTTGAAAAAATTTTTTTTTTTTTAATTTCAAAGACCCCTCCATGCTAAGAGCATAGGACCTTAGTTGAATCTGTTTCTGCAGAATCTTACCTCCTACATACAAACAGCCAAGAGAACTGTTTTCACCAGGCTCTCCAAGATTGGGTGATAAGCTTGAAAGTTGTGTGGAGTTTTCACCTCACTCTACTAAGGTTTTGGGAGATAATAGCAAATATCTGTATTGGTTTCTACCCCTGGTTCCTGACACAGAGCTCCTAAGACCCTTGCTAAGTGACAAGAGCACTAAGAACATCTTTTTTTCTAATGAGGCTACTCTGAGTGGGCTCCTGGATGGGGGTTGATCACCAGCAAGACCAAGCCATGATTAGAAGTTTGCAATTTTCACACACACACACACACACACACACACACACACACACACACACACCCTGTTCCCACTTCTCCAGATAGGGGAGAGGAATGGAGTTAATGATCTGTCATGCCTACATGAGGAAGCCTCCATAAAAATCCTAATAGTCCAGGGTTCAGAGAACTTCCAGGCTGGTGAACACATCCACACCGGGAGGGTGATGCACCCCAATTATTGGGCACAGAAGCTACTGTACTCAGACCCTCCAAGACCTCATCCTATGTATCTCTGCATCTGGTTGTTCATCTGTATCCTTTATCATATCCTTTAATAAACTGGTAAACCTAAGTAAATATTTCCCTGAGTTCTGTGAGCATCTCTAGAAAATAATCAAATCGGGGGGAGGGGGAGTCCATGGGAACCTCCAATTTGTAGCCAAGTTGGAAAGAAGTTGTGGGTACCCTGGGGACATACTACTTGTGGTAGTTATCTCAAGTAGGAAGCTGTCTTGTGAGACTGAGCCACTAACCTGTGGGATCTGATGCTATCTCTAGGTAGATAGTGTCAGAATTAAGTTGTAAGTCACCCCGCTAGTGTTATAGAATTACTTGGTATGGGGAAAAAAACCCACACACTTGGTGACCAGAAGCGATAGGAGGTAAAGTGCTATTATGAGGTATAAAGAAGGCACATAGGAGATGAAGGACTGGCTAGTTTTTTTTCTAATACAGATCTCCACTCACTGTCTCAGGAAACTCTCTTCACTCTTCATTATATTCTCACCCAAAAGCTGGGCCATTGTTGTAGGCAGAACTTCACTACCTTCCTGCTACCAGAGTTAGCTGAGACTAGTCTCTAAGAAACCTCATGCTTTTGTGCAGTGATGGTTCTCAATTGTCTTTGCCCAAAGTCAGCAGCATGAATTGACTTCCTATACCAATCTCTATCCATGCCTTCTTCTAATAAAGCCATGTCCAGCACCTGAGTCTCAGCTATCTGACACAGAAACAAAATGGCTTCTTGACTGGGTTTTTGCAGTTGAGCCTCCCACTCTGGCTTTCTCCTGTGATTCCTCAAGTCCCTCTTAGCTTCCACATAACCGGTGGCAAATGGATTCTCTTTACAGATAGAACCTACCAGCAAATTGTTTGATTTTCTTATAGGCAAGGCAAAGAGAAGGGTGTCTGTGAAGCTTTTAAATACTCTTCTTTAGTGTTTCCCCTGCAGGACTGAGGCCTAATTTCCCACAGTTATTGGGTATTAGAGTTTCTGTAATTCACTAGCAGAAATTACACTACAGGTGAGAAGAATCTAGTTAAAACTACCTCTAAAGTTGGTACTGTTTCCCATTTTTCAGCTACTTTCCCTTTTACTAAAATAAAAGAGCACAGTAGCTGAAAAACTGGATTAAAGTGGCAAAAATAGCATACTTTGAAAATCCATTTTATTTATAGGAAAATGTTTTCTGAGAGGACACATTGATCTTTATTCTACTTTACATGTCTAAAAACTATCCAATTCTAGGATTAAGGAATTTAAAAATTCTTTGATTCTAATTAATCAGAACATTTTCTTTCACTTAGTTCTGGAAGCCCATAAAAAGTTTTTAGCTGTCAGCAGCTTCAATGCCAGTTTATTAGAGGCCCTTATTTGGTGCCTGCTGATAGTTATTGTGAAGGCTGAAAGGTTAACAAGAATGGGCTGCTACCAACCTCCTTGCCAGGTGTTTTTCCTGCAGTTAATGGACCTGAGCCAATTGAAATTATCACTTTAGAACTAGTCACAGACACTCTTAATCTTTGCGTAGAAACATTGATGGGGGAAGCTGGAATTTGTATTTTGCTTTTCACCATCATCACATTTGAAACAATTAAAACAAAGTATAGTTAATCTTCTATTTGTAAATGAAGGCCTGACAAATTCAAAAAGAAAGAAACCTTTTAAAATAATATGCATGTATAACATGTTCCATTAAAATAATAATAGTCCCTTCAACGAAACAATGTCTTGTAAAACCTATTGCACTTTTTTTGAGTAATGGTAGTTAAGGGCAACATAGGTATTAATATGCCTAAGTTTTTTTAATTGCTGGGTTTATAAATCTGAACAGTTGTAATGAAATAAAAAGAATCAACCAGATGGAACTGAAGCCAGTCACTGTGGGAATTTGAGACATGCATGCTGTTTGGGGGGACTGAATATGTACTTATCCAATCCAAAACAGAGCAGATGGCAAAGCGAACAGGTAAGCACTTGCTTTATCTTTCAGATATTGTGGTTCACTGAATATCCCTATTTATTTTGGGAGCTTTAGAACATCTGTAAAAAATCAGATGAAAGACAAACAGAGGTGACTGAGAAAGACCTGAATGAGTACGGAATTTTAGAGTTTTCACGTTGTCAGATGAAGAAAGACTCTCATCCTCTGCCAATCCTTAGGAATCATGGAGAATTTTAGGTAGCAGCATTTGAAGTTAAATAGCTGAAGAAAATACAAGAGAAGAAAAGCTATTACTGTATGAAATCCAAAATTAAACAAGTGGGAACAAGAGTAAGAAGAATGGAACTAAACTGTATATAATAGAAGTGAAAATTGCTCATGCCCACCCTCACATCATTGTGTTCATCTAGTGCCAAGATCTTGGTTTCTAAATACCATTCTCCACATAAAAGAACCAGAGTTCCTTGGAGAAATGGCTGAGGCAAGGAAAATCACTGGTGAAGCTAAATGTTCTTATAGTGTCAGAAAGCAAGACAATACTCAATGATTAATGGGGACATAACAAAAAACCATAGGGAATAGCTTCAAAGATCCAACTGGCCAAATTTGGGACAACTGGAACATTTATTTTTAAAGGAAGTAAATTATAACATTGCATTTTAAAAAAGAGTCAAGTGGTACCTGGGTGGCTCAGTTCATTAAGCGTCCAGCTCTTGATCTCAGCTGAGGTCTTGATCTTGGGGTCATGAGTTCAAGCCCTACACTGGGCTCCATGCAAGGCATGGAGCCTACTTAAAATTTAAAAATTTAAAAGAAAATGTATGGGGGAGGGAGAGAAAAAAAAAAACCTCTGTAACAAAAGAAAGCTGGCTATTTTGTGTAGAAGGAATGATAAAATAAGAAAATCATCAATTTGCAAACAACAGTGTAAGAATTGATTTATGTAAGAATCACCAAATGATACTAAAAACCATAGGATGAAGGATCCCCACATTTTCAAAGTTTCACTTAACATATTATATATGATTACAAAGGGGGAAAAAGGCATTTTTACAATATGAAAGTGTCTTAACCAAGGGATCAAAGTGGCATCACCAGTAATGGGTCAAATTAGCATTATGTATTTTCTGATATGATGCAAAGGAAAGTATGCAATACCACCTACGGCTATGTGACAAAAAAAAAAAAAAAAATTAACCTGAAGGTAGTCATGAGAAAACAAGTTCAGATGGTAGAATATTTCACAAAACAATTGCCTTGGATTTGACAAACTTGTCAAGTTTGTAAAAGAAAAAAACAAAGCAAAATAAAAACAGGGAAAAGAAAAGAGGCAAAGGAATGGCTATAGATTAAGGGAGACTAAGGAGACATGACAACTAAATGCAAACTGAGATCCTTGATTAGATGCAAACAAACAAATAATAAAAACCACATTCACACAATTAAAAGGAACACACATGGCTGGGACAAATGGAGAAATTGCATATTAGAAATTATAATTGTGTTAATAAGCAATTTTCTAGATATGAAAGTGATAATGTGTTCATATAAAAAGAAGTCCTTGTCCTTATGAAACACATGTTGAAGTATTTAGAGCAAAATATCATTATGTTTGCAACTTAATTTCAAATATCCCAGCAAAAAAGGTATAAATTTAAAATGCATATATTGATAGAAATTTTAAAGCAAATGTGACAAAATGATAAAAATTAGAACTTCTAAGGGAAAGCTATATGTGTACCCATTATACTATTCTTTTAACTTTTTGTAGGATTTAATTTTTTTTAATTTAGAAAAAATAATGCTCATCTCTAAGTGACTTAATTCAGTTTCAAGGAAGCACTTCACTGCCATCCCAAATAAATAAAAAGTCTCTTGGCTGCTATATCAATAGATCTTCTGCAACTTCCCACTGGAACATAATGCTACTTGGTCATCACATGCCACCACTGATGGACAAAATAAAAACACAATGTAAATAATATCAGATCACAGAGTTTCATTCGCATTCAAGTCACATCTGGCTTTCTTTGAGAGCATGGCAGTAAGTGACCAAAAATCCTTGTTAGGTACAAAAAACTATATAAAACTTCTTGGAATTGATGGTGGTCAATTTGTTAAAACTGGTGGTCAGTTTCCCTAGAGGACACAGTAATTTCTGAATAAAATTGAAAAAAAAAAAACCCTGCTTAAACTGCTAAGACTGCTAAGTACAAACTGACCCACCATACCACTCTAAAGCTCCTGAAAAATAAGCTTTTTTTTTCAATATGGAGAATTGAAGTTACCTGATGGTTTAGAAAATCATTCATTCAACAAATACTGATTGAGCAGTCTTCTAGGTGCTATAAGGCAAATATAATCAAATATGTAATATAATCTCAGTGCTATGGGGGAAAAAAAAACAAAGCAGGGTCAAGAAGAAAAAAGACAGCAAGGAAATAAAAAATAATAAAGGATATTTTTGGTAGAGTGGTCAGAGAATGCCTACAGAAAGGAAGAATTGAAAACAGTGAATGTCCAGGAAAATATTATAGTCCAATTTGGCCTTGCTAGCTAAATGTGTAAGAAGTTTGATTTAAGGATGACAATCATGTTGGTGAGCCTGGGTGGCTCAGTCATTAAGTGTCTGCCTTTGGCTCAGGTCATGATCTCAGGGTCCTGGGATCGAGCCACGCATTGGGCTCCCTGCTCAGTGGGGAGCCTGCTTCTCCCTCTCCTACTCACCCAGCTTCTCCCTCTCCCACTCACCTTGCTTGTGTTCCCTCTCTCGCTGTGTCTCTCTCTGTCAAATAAATAAATAAAATCTTGAAAAAAAAAAAAAAGGATGACAATAATGTTGGAGCTAGGGCTTGGAAGACTTAAATACCAAGCTAAGTTGTTTAGACTTTAAACAATGAGGAACACATGAAGTGAAGTGATGTAATCAGTGTTGTACTCTTATTTTTTTCCCAAAGAATTTGATACGATATATTAAAGTTTTACAAATGCAATTTCTTTAAACCTCAAGTAGAAAGCAACTTAATTTTCTTTACAACCATATTTCTATTGATTATCCTAAAGGAAAATGTATATATTTTAGTCAACTCTCAATTATCTGCACAACACGAGAGCACTGCCAAGAATAGCCCAAAATTTGTGTGAAAGCCACACTGTCAGATTGGGACCATGATCTGATTTCCCGAAGCAAGAAAATTTGTATGAGGAGCAGTTTCATAAAGCTGTTCTTCTGGACAGCAAGCGAATAGAGAAACCTGACACCGTGAGGAGTATCCTGAAGCCACATGAATGCTTGTTTTGCTTCTGCTCAATAAGCTTGTTGGGGAGGAAGTTTCTCTACCCTTCAAAATTCTTCTGGTTGGTCAAAGAGTTAAACTGACATGAGACAGATTTACAGGAGAAAATCAATTTTAACTTTCGATGTTTAGGAATCCCATATATGAAAGATTCAAAAATAGCAAAGTAAAATGAGGTATATACACCATCCTGAACTAAGGATAAGGGGGTAGAGATGTGGGACTTCAAAAGGAAGGAAAGGCAGTCACAAGAGGTGAAAAAGAGTAATGTTTGGTAAATAAATGTTTGCTGGGTCATACAGAAACAATGAGACATACAGAGGAATTTCAACAGACTCTAAGCTAAATTCCTCCTTGTCTACTACCATCTACTACCTCTAGATCATATTCTAATATAGTTGGTGATAGCTCTATTTCTGGAGCAGGTCCTCTATCTAACGTCCTTTAGGCAATTAGGGGAAAAGTAAAAGTTTTGGGCCTTGATTGTTTTAAGCTCAAATAATCTGCATGCCAAAGTGGCACATCCTTGGGGCAATTCATTCTAAACTCCTACCAGCTAAAAGCTTTGATCCTGTGTCTCTTTACAAGTATCTCAGTCAACTGGGGTAAATCCAGATAAAGGTGATACAAAACACATTACACATTTTCAATAGAAAAATTAACATGGAACACAGATGATCCTTATATATAGTCAACAATGCAAAACACTGATACCATACTATGTAGTATCAGCAAATATCCACACTTCAATACGTTGAATATGCTTGAAGATAATAAAGAAATAGTTATTCTAAATTACCAAGGCATTAGCTTTTCCTCTGTATTTTATTAGTGATTCATTTATTTGTTCATCAAACATTCACTGGAGTATCAGATATACAAAAGGCATTGCTATGAACTGTGAGGAACAATGTCCATAATTATTTCCAGTTTCCCAACAGGAATCTGTTATAATTCAATGTAGCTTTACAATTTTAAAATAAGAGTTTTAAATTCGATAGCTATACAATCTAAATTTCTCTAGCATGGTCTTATATGTTGAGGCTTTAGACTCGTAAGTTTTCCATTTATAAGTTCTGTGACCTTGGATAGGTTATATATCTCTCTGGGGATCATCTTCTCATCTGTGAAATAAAAATAATAAGTGCTCTCTGAGATCTGCTCTTACTGAAGTGGATTAATGATGAAAATAGCCAAATTTGAGCATCAGAAGACCTTCCAGTCTACCTGATGCATGATCTCCATAGTTCTGAGAAGTAAAAGTATGTAGAACAATAAAGGCTTATGTCTGGAGTTTGTGTGTGTGTGTGTGTGTGTGTGTGTGTGCGTGCGCAAAGGTGTCATTGTGTAACTGATGAATGAGGTTGGGGTGAGGGTGGAGACGATATGTGTGTATATGAAAGACTAATCAGTTCTGAGCAATGATGGAAAGGTTTTACTACTGACATTTACAACTATGAAGGTTTCTACACTTGATCTGAACTCAAGAAAAAAAATAAGTGTACATATTCCATTAAGTTGCTTAGAAAAGAGATTAGGCTTATGAAATATTTAGAGAAACTAGCATTTAGCAATAACTCAGTAAATGTTAGTTATGACTATTATTTGTAATTATTATCATTAGAATAAAGAAGTCATGCCTTTATTAAAAGTATTATTACTAGAAGCTCAGAATAAAGTTTTAAATATTTGGATTATTCTGAAAAACACAGAGATTCAATATGTATGTGTTTGTCTTATAGCAAGAAGTGAAAAGATGACATGGAACCATGTGACAAATTACAATATAATATTATGTATTTATAGTTTCAAGTTATAAAAAGGAGTGGTTATTAAACTGACAGGAACCAAAGGGACTTGAAATGCCTAATTACCCCCTCTTTGGGATTAACATAAAGTCACTTTTCTTGATCATTAGAGGGTACAGGTTCATCCATAAGCAAGGACCAAATGAATAATGAACAGATCCACTGATAGACACCTTGAGAAATATGATTATTCAGATGTTCAGACCAGATACCTGAGGCACAAAATTCATTTTATAAAGTCATCATAGTTATGCTAGCAATGAAATCTCACATCTGTTTTTAATTTTTTTTTCCTTTGGTAGTTGCCATCAGTTATTGTAGGTGCTTTTCTCCCTATGTATTTGATATCCACAGGGCAAATGTTTTTACTCTGCTCAGTGAACTGTGCTGAAACGTCTTTCTGAAACCCTTCATTATTACCTTTAAAGGGATATAAGCCTTTAAAGTCTCTTTAAAGGGAACCTATGTGGGGAAAAAATAATTCTCATCCTTCCATTCGCACATGACCATCATAAGCCCCCTGCTAAGTATACACTAACATCTCATAGTTAACAAAGACAATGCCTTATACTTGCCTTTTTCCCACTTCCATAAAGATGCTGGTTCCGGAATTTTCTAACACACTGAAGAGAATTTTAAAGGTATTACTGAATTGTGAAGAAATACTGATCTTGGGGCGCCTGGGTGGCTCAGTCGGTTAAGCTGCTGACTTCGGCTCAGGTCGTTATCTCAGGGTCCTGGGATCAAGCCCTGCATTGGGCTCCCTGACCAGAGGAGAGCCTGCTTCTCCCTCTCCCTCTGCTTGTGCTCACTCTCTCTCTCTCTCTGTCAAATAAATAAATAAAATCCTAAAAAAAAATAAAAAGAAATACTGATCTTAAGGTGTTGTGGTTTTTTGTTTTTGTTTTTTTTCTATTGTCTTATTTGTATTAAAAAGAGTTTAAATAGAGAATATATGGCACTGTAATCAGAGGGGTAGAATAAATTGCTTCTAAGGAACTTCCTCAGTTTAACTGTCTTTTCCAACCTCACACTCTTCCAGATCATCAGGCAAAATAGGGTATCTATGCCAGATAGCCCTAACCTTACACATACTTCCTTTCCTTCTGAAACTTTCTTGCCTGTTATCCTGACATTTTTAACTGATAAATGAGGAAAAACCCAAGTGTACATTTCCAACACCTGCCTGGAGAGTATATTCTGTGCTCATTCTAGAATCATCCCATGTTATGATGGGAGGTTAGACAACACTCTCCTAAATATAGATGGCAAACGGTAATCTGTTTTAGTGGTTGGGAGCAAATTATTTAGATTTAGATACCAACCCCAGTCCCAGATTTCAACTAAGTAAACTTGAAAAAGGTTGTTTCATTTTTTTATGTTCCAATTGTAAGCACAAACTTTCAAGTCAGTCAAACCCAGTTTCAAAGAATATTATGTATAAGATGTCTGCAGTAGCATTCACCTTTCTGAATCTCAGTTTATTCATCCATTTTCTCAAAGGTACTTTGAGTATTAATTAATGACCATAAAGTTCCTAACATATATACTAGAGCTTAATACTCTGTAAGTGGCAGATATAAGTGGCAATTTCCCCATTTCCATTAATATATATCCCAGCTAATATAAAAGTGTTGTCAACATATGATAATCATAAATCTGAATAATACTGTTGACTAGTCTATTCTTTACCTTTCATTACCTGCCTACACTGGAAGGCCAGTTGGAAACATAATGGTCTTGGTGTTGGCAAATAAGATACTGGGATAAGTGTCCTGGGAAGCCTTTCTGGAAGGCTTTTGCATTTCCTAATAAAAGGGACAGAGGAGGCTGATTCTATTCTTCCCCCCGCCCCCCTGCCTTTTCATGCTTTAACTGCGTCCATGATTTCTGGACCTGCAGTAACCATCTTGAGACCAAGAAAGAAAGGCCAATATAATTTCACAGATAGCAACCCTGGCATTATTACATAGATAAACCAATGCCAAGAACTGCCTACTCTGCATTCCTTGTTAACCAAGATAGTAACAGTATAGTTTGGAGAAGTGGAATGTTGTTTGGGTTTTCTACTACTTTTAAAGTGTTATATCCTCGTAGAGATACTAAGCCTCCTCTTGTCTACAAATTAGCCCCAAGAAACTAAAAGAAAAGAAAATATAAAACTTTTACCCCTGCTAACAATTTGAATCTAAATTCATTTTACTATGTATGCTCCTGGCCAGATGCTTCCTTATTCTTTATTCTAACATTTCTGAGAATTGGAATACAAAGTGATGCATGTAGGTAATGGTTTATTTAGTTATCCTTTTTAACACTTATACTTCCTGAATTCTCTTGTTCTTACACTTTGGAAAGAGGGAAAACTAGATACATAAGTACAAGGATGTAATGAATTTTAGAGTGATTCTTTGAGGTAGGTTCTATTATTATCATTCCCATTTTATAGATGAGAAAACAGGAATTGAGAGGCCTAAATTCCCTTATTTGTGTATTATACTATTTATGCCTCATGTTCTTTATCAATAAAATATGATGGTTTTACTGGTTGGCTCCTAAATTTCCTTTCATGTATTTTCTACTTCTTTCAGAATATTAACTGCCAAATTTCTCTCAAATTAACTGCCAAGTCCTGCTGTCCTCACCACCACAATTAGAGAGAAGCACCATCAATAGGGAGACAGTTTGGTACAGACTATGGATTTAAACATGGCCTGTCTTAGCCACTTGTACAATGGGAAATTTACCTAACTTCTCAAGCCTGGTTCTCTCATTTGTGAAACTGAATGTGATATCACATAGTGATTTGATCGGAGACTTCAATGAGATCATCCATATAAAGTACTTATTCCATAGGGCTTGGTACATAATGCTCCACAAATATCAGTCAACATTTTTATTGTTATTGCTATTAGGTTAACCTCCGAAAACTTGATTTCAAGCAAGCTGGTGAGGATTTTCCTGTGAATTAAAATCTTTTGTCATAAGAAAACCATCACTGACATATTTGATAAATTTCATTAATCTTATTCATAATATCACATTATGAAGTATTTTATTTGATGCATGTTCTCGTCTTGGGAATCCTGAGAAATAAACTTGAAAATTCACTTTCATTTTACTAGGCCTATAGCAAAAGAAAAAAAAAAATCTACCGATGAGACTAACAAAACAAAAGCAACCTTCCTTTAATTTCCTATACCTGTCAATAACTAGATATGTGATAGGGTGGTAAAAGCAGGACAGCTTCATATCAAACATTACATTAAAAACTGGATTCCATCCAATTATCAGATCCTAATAACACACATCCCAAGCTTCTTAAGGAATTGGCTGAAACAATTACTGAGCTACTAAATATTATTTATGAGTTTTTGAAGGACATAGTACCTCCGATAGCAATAACTTATCATCTTTCTTTTAGAAAGGGAAAGGACAATTCTAAAAGGAATAAGGCAATCACCTTGACCAGTTGACCAGTGGATTTCCAACCAGGCTCTTCAGAGCCTTCAAAAGAAACTTTCTCACACGCTGTTATCTATATCCCTCTTTTAGCTTCAGTTGAAGTATACATATATATGAAATTTATATGAATATGCACACACAATATGTGTTTTACAAATTGGACTTTGTTTTTAAGAAAAGTCTTAAGGGCTAAGAAGCCAACGACAAATGAAATTTTTAATTACTATAACTTAGACTTAAAAGAGACGAGAAAAAAATCACCAAATTGTTTAAAATAAATTTAAAAAACCATATTTTTTATTTCTAAGGCTTTAGATTCACCCCAAGGCTTTAGATTCACAACCTCATGTCATGTGAGAGTACGCACTACCAGGATGTTGGGATATTGGAAGTGGGGTTTATTCTTTGCTCTTTAATTCTGCCATTCAGAGTATTAATGCTTAGCTATTACTGAAATCAACAAAGCCCAAAGTTGGGATTTATTTAGTTAAGGAAAGAGCATCCCAACCATGATCTCCAGACCACAAGAGTGACTATTAGTGAAATAAGGCATTTAAAAAAGAATGTGCTGTTGGGAAAGTGTTCCTGGCTCTCCTGACAGGTATGGTTAGAGGAATAGCTGAGCAGTTTGTGGTATTAAATGAATTCAATATTGCTATCTGTCTAGGACTTTTAACTCCTTCTTTTGCAGTATACCAGGTAAATTCCAGCTTTAACATTTTTTTGTTAATAGGCCACCAATGTCTCTAGCCTACAATTAGCCAACCTAATTGATTAAAATCACTCCTAGGTGCTTATACCAGCACATTAAATTCTGTAACTTTTTTGGGCATATGCATATCAGTCATTTTTGTCCAATCAAATAACATCCATAGAATCCACACTTACAATGCTTCTGATTCCTGCTGATACAAACTAATGCGGTCCTACAACCCTTTGGGTATATAAGCTATACCCTTTGGAGTAGGCTTTGTATGTCTCCATCAGGTCCATGTCTGGATCTAACTCCTATGGGTAGAGGAGCCATGAAGGGCAGTGGTGGTCGGTCCCTGGGAGAACTGGCATTTCTTTGTGAGACATCGCACCCAGCAGCAGTCATTAAAAGTTTCATTTCAAGGGGAATCTTTTCCCTCAGATGGGATAGGGAGGTAAGAGCCTTTGTCCCATAGAATTAAGCCTTGAACTGGCACTAAAACTCTGCAGCCTTTATAAGCAGGCCTTGGGATTGGTCCTCAGCCATATCTGCCCTGTGACTACAGGAATTAAGAGGCCTCCTCCAAAAATGCCCTTGAAGATTTCTGGTTTGTTTGTTTCTTGTTTTTAAGATTTTATTGATTTATTTGACACAGAGAGAGGGAACACAAGCAGGCAGAGGCAGAGGGAGAAGCAGGCTCCCCACTGAGCAAGGAGCCCTATGCAGGACTCAATCCCGGAGCTGAAGACAGAGGCTTAACCAACTGAGGCGCCCTGAAGATTTCTGATTTCTATCTTGTACTCCGGGTTATATTTTTATGACTTTGAATTTTTCCTTTCTGTATGATTTCTAGGATCTTCCAAAACAGCCAACCAATCCATAATCTTTATAGTCTCTCTTGTTACCATAAGACCAAGTGCCGCAGCACTTGATTCCACTGCCTTGCTTTCCACATTCACTTAAGCCTGTGCCATATGGGTGGCATTTTGAATAATCATAAAGACACCATAAGCCATGGACGATTAGGGTCCTATTCCTCCCTACCAAAAGATTATCTATGTGTTTCTCAAACTTACGGAGCTACCCAATCCATTTTTCAGGCCACCCCCACTACCAGAGATTTAATCAGTCATGTTCCTAACAAAAAAGAGATGGCACATATAATCTGGTTAATTTGTAAAAAGTTTAATAAAAGACTACTTACAAAGGAGTGGGCAAGAAGCAAGGAAATAAATGAGGAAAGATATAGTTCCTCCAGAGCTAACAACCAGTGGAAAACCATTACCACCTCCGGGCCGGAAGGTGCAGGGGAGTGAGCAGTTATGAGAATGTGCAATAACTAGCTGTCCATCTGAAAGGAGCTGGGGTAACCAACTGCAGGAAGTTAACAGTCTAAATGCCCTGACTTCACTCTGTTCCCACTCAAATATCTGAATCTGAAGAAGTAAATGAAAATTATCCATCAAACATAATCATAATGGGGAAGACATTTCAACTGGGATCTTGTAGCCGAAAATTAGGAGTTTGGATTTCATTCTAACTGCAACGCAAAGCCACTTAAAATTTTTAAGTTGAAAAATAGCTTGAAATTCAATCGATGATTTAAAAATAACCCTCTGGCTATTCTGTAAAAACTGGATTGGAGAGGGTCAAGAAAGAAAATGGGATGATGAATTTGGAAGTTATGCAGTGGTTTAGGCAAGAAATGATTGTCTTTTTGCTTGTATTACAGAGGTAGCAGTAGAGATGGATATAAAGGAGTGGCATGAAGCACAATTTGGAGGGAGAATGCAGATGATTTAGTGGTAAATATAATATGGAGAATGAGGAAGAAGATGTCAAATATAAATCTCAATCTTCTGGACTCACTAACAAGCTAGAGAGTGGTATAATTTACTGAGATCTGTTCAGCATGAGCTAGTTGAAAATTAAGTTTGAGAAGAATCCCTGAAGAGAGAAGAAAAAAAAATGTAGTGTATAAAAAGTCACACAAGCTGCATAGTTTTCTAGGAACAAAGCACATTTTATTATAGTCTATTTCAGCATTTTGGAATATAACCACAAATAAAAAAAGTCGGCTTTATGGCTGTCTTCTGTCACTGGCAAACAGGAGCTTTTAAGGACATCTGCTCACCTCTTTGAAATAAATGATACTACTAACTGAAGACAATAAAGTTATTTGTGACGAATGAATTGAATATTGATTTTATTCTATTTTCCTCTGGTAATTTTTTAAAGAAATATTCATAAGAAGCTAGGTTCCAGGCCCAATCAATTGAAAATAACAAAATCAATTTATTGTTAACTAACCCATTCTCAATATTTCTAGAATCTGTGTTTATTTGGCTATAGTTTATACATCTTCCATCAGTCAGAATTTTATTAATTCTTTCCAGGATTATGTACTACAAAGAAATTCTAAGGAATGATGCAGAGTTTAAAGTTTCAATATATGCCTTATCTTCTTCCCAAAATTTCTGAACATTTTAACAACTTTCCTAAGAGAAAACTAGTCATACCTTCTAATGTGAAAATCTTGAAAGACCAATGTTCTTCTCTTTTTCATACTGATTAAAGTCACTTACATTGGATTATCAGAGAATGGCAACCCTCAAACCTTATAGTTCACCTGCTACTTCCAATGATGATTTCTTCTGGTGCCCTCAAGTAGGTAACGTTGTCACTGGCTTTTGCAGGGCTTTTCACAGAAAATTGTGGCAACTATAGTGCCAACTGAGACAAGTCCTGCTTCAAGTTCTTAGCATTGGTGCCCAGAAAGAATGAATACAGCCTGTTGTAAGCAGCTCCCACAAGCCACTCCAGTTAACTCCAGTTAAAAAGACTAGTACCTAGAACTTTGTGACACAAATGTCCAGAAATTGATATGTCCAGAAAATACATCGTTTGATAAGTCCTTTGCTTCCTTGGAGTCTAGAATGCTCTGGAACAGTTCCTGTATTTAAAGTTTCAGTATTAAATAATCCATGATACCTTGACTGCTAACCCCACCAAAAGCTGCCATGTGAGCAAAATAACCAAGGGCTGGTCCTTTGGAGTTGATGGTCATGATTTTGTGATGTGACCTGAAATTCTGGATTGACTGGACTAAGAGTGGGTGCTGACCCCTAGAGGCTGACAAATGAAGGCACTCTCTGTGGGGTTTTGACAAGTAGACCAAAATCAGACCCTCTCTCACAGAGTTTGTATATGAGACATGTGCAAGAATTCAGACAATAGAGTAATCCACACACCAAGAGTCAGCTATTGTTGGTAAGAACACAGAGGTAAACTCATAGTAGATACTAAGGACAGAAAGTGACTAGTCAAAAACAAGACAGTTTTCTAAAGCTACTGTTGGGCCACTAAATCTATTGTGGTAAACCCAAAGATAATCTATTTATCCATAAATTCCAGCCCTGAAACTATAGAGGCTGGTTCCAATTCTTTCTTATTTTCCAGTTTATCTTTCCAATGAACTATCACCCAAAGTATTAAAAGCCTATCTTGATTCCTTAACACATAAATCTCCTAACACAAATCCTTATTTGATAATCATTTTTTAAAACTTATCAATAAATTTTCACTTTCAATGTAGTACGTGAGCACACTGTCTTTGGAATAAAATAACCTTAATTTGAATTGTGGCTTTTTTTACTTACCTATGTGACTTTGCCTAAATTATTTAACCTCTCTGATATTACAGGTTTCTCATCTATAAATGGAAGATGGGACCGGTGTCATAGTTGTGAAGTTTAAAATGTTGCATGTAAAGTATTTAACAAAAAGTAATTTCTTATTGTAGAATATTACATTTTCAAACGATGGCTGTCTGTTCTAAAGAAAATATTCACAACAGCTGTGTTTTCAGTTTTGAAGGGGAAAAACACTTTATTGATATTATAAAGTAAAAACCTAGTGGAAATGAAGAGAAGGAAAATCTATGCATAGATCAGGGCAATAGTAAGCAGTAAAAGAGAATAAGACAGAGTTACATCAAACTAGGTACTTAGAACATCCAAACACATTAGGTGGGGAAGCCCCATGGAGTTAGACAGGCTGGAGTCCTGATTGAGAGGCCTGAGTGGAGCATCCTCCCCTCAGGTGAGAATTCCAACTGACCATCCCCATAAGGGCCATATTTATAGGGCAAATGACAGGGTCTGAAGTTAAACATTTGTTTGCCTACATGCAGTTTGGAGTGAGCTGCATTTCTATGTTATCATGTCTTTACATCTTCAAGGAGACTGGGACGTATGTGCTTGCCTCCCCACCCAGATTCAATCCTGGGAGGGCCAGCCCAACCTAGAGCCAGAGAAGATAAAAGGCAAAATTTATAGCCATTGGCGTCCGGACCAGAAGGGCTAGTTCTGATCTAGAGGCCAGCTAATAATCGATTAATCAGACTCCCAAGGTCACTTATGCAGCACAAGTCTCACAAATGACATTCCTTAGCCTGCCTGCATACATGTAGGTCTAGGTGGTCAGTTATGCAGGACAAATCACAGAAACCTCCATCCATACAATACACATAATATATATACATATACATATGTATATATACACACAATATAGTATGTTATATACTATATATCTCACATTCTACACTGTCTTCTTATAGTATGATACTGACACTCTTCCATTAGGAGGTAGGCCATTTTACTAATTCTTAAAACTGGGTAAATCTTTGTAACTGCATCAACACAAAGAATGTAGTAGAAGTGATGGTACTTGACTTCTGAAGCTAGATCATAAAAGATGATATGGCTTCTGTCTGGTTCTCACGCTCCCTTTGAACCTAGCCACGAAGTTGTGAGGAAGCCCAGGACACATGGAGAGGCCATGTGTAGGCATTCCAGCTGAAAGTCCCAGCTAAGGTCTCATTTGACGGCCATCATTAACCACCAGACAAGACATATGAGTGAAGAAGCATTAGATCATACCATCTCAGCCTTGGAGTCTTTCAGCTGAGACTTCAGCTATCCTAGAGCAGAGACAAGTCATCTCTACTGTGCTCTTTCCAAATTCCTGGCCCAAACAACCTATGACCACAATGAATCATTATTTTACATCACTAAATATTAGGGTTATTTATTACAGCATAGTAACCAGAACACTTGATAAATGATAATTATTATATGATATTATTGTGTCAGAACCCCTAAAATGTGATGCAATAACATTATTATAATTACCATCATTTTCATCATCATCATCATCATTACTGTATTGTGAGGCTCCTACATATTTTATTTCTATAAATATATAGTCAAGAGGAAAGTATGACTCAATTTATTTAAAGATTCTTTAAAATTAACTTTCCTGGAGCACATATTCCCTTAAATGGAGAGCACCTCTAGTGTTTATAACATGTTCTTGCCACTACAGGCCTGAGTCAAGAGAAACTTCCAGAAGTGTTTGACAAACTGTTTGTGTTTGAGAGCTTTATTTTAATTGTGCTGAACAATCAAGAGAATTGAAATAGAATGCTGTAAAGACAAGCATTTTTTGCAAGTTCCCAAACACAGTGCATGTTTAATATGCTTAACTTTTTACACCAGGTATAGGAAGAAAAAAATGATCTAGACAAGCTCTTTCAACAGCAAAAAGAGGTAGGTTTTTTTTTTTTTGATAGTAATTGGCAGGAAGACAATTTGCTGTAGTTTATTTATAGTAAAATTGTAGAATTGTTTTTAAAGAGCAAAGCTTTACTCCTAGCAGAAAAATGTATACAACAGTATTGTTTTGTGGGTACCAAGAAGTGACAGATGCTAGTAATGTGGTCAGCTTCCTGGATGAACCTTAGTTCTTTGTTGGGTTAATGAACTTTTTGTGGTTACACTTTCTTCTCCCATCTTCTACCCTTAAATGTCTTTCATTTCTACTTTGCTGAAACTTATAAAGGTGAAATGTCTTTTAAAATATGTGAAATAAAAATAAAATAAAATAAAATATGTGAAATAGCCCTTTTTCATTGAAGGAAAAATGCCAGTACCAAGAAAGAACAGGAATCAATAGTTGAAGCAGAAACCTTGAATTATTCAATAGATGCAATTCTGAAAAGTTTAGCATAACTTGGATTTTGATAAATTATATTTTAGGTATGCTATCAGAGTTTGATACTGAAAAAACTTCTTATTAAATCTTAGTGTATTTGTTTTGTAAATATAAAAGTTCAAATATTATTTTTATTTATAATAAGCAATGCCTATAATAGAAATTGGATAGCATATATAAATTTAATTACAAATGAATAAAAGTCAATGCTAAAAATAAAATTGAAAAACAAAAAGTATATTTTATTTCAATATGGAAAAATATTTATCCATTTTTGGGTAATGAAGAGATTCTTTTTAATGTTTATAACCATAAAGAGATCTTTATGGTGAAAAATAGATTGGTAAGTTTGGTTTCATAAACATTTGAAACCTATATCCATAGGATATAACTCAAATTAATTTTAAAAGTAAAGTGAAAAGGTAAAAAAACAATTGCAACATATACAATAAATAATTTCAGGTATATGAATATATGTAAATACAGAGAGACAGAGAGCCAAGACAGAAAAAGAGCTCCTACAAGTCAAACACAGTAATAGAAAAAGGTGTCAAGATGTAAAGAGGCAAATGTAAGGGATAAGCAAATAGTTTAACTAATTAAATTGTTTAAACATACATGTAACAAAATATATAAATATCAAAACAAAACCATAATGAGACATATTTTTAAATCTACCTAATATTCAATCACTGAAATAGGGAAATCAATATTCTCATACAATTTCATACATTGTTATTAGAACTATAAATGTATGCCACCATGTTGAAAGGCAATTTTGCAAAATCTACTAAAATTATGTTTTGTATCATTTGACACATCAACTTCACCTAGTGAATTTGATAAAATTGATACATCCCCACCAGTGAGTGAAGATACATGTATAAGATATAAATTTTTAAAATTTCAGTAATAGACAAAGACTGAGGAAAGAACATCTGACAGCAAAGAATCAGTTAAACAAAGGTATACGAATACACCTATTAAAAAGAATAAAGTGGGAGGGCGGAGCAAGATGGCGGAGGAGTAGGAGACCTGGATTTCCTCTGGTCTCAGGAATTCAGCTGAATGGGGATCAAACCATTCTGAACACCCACGAACTCAACAGGAGATCGAAGAAGAGAGTAGCAACAACTCTCTGAACAGAGAAGCGACCACTTACTGGAAGGTAGGACATGCGGAGAAGTGAATCCGAGGCGATATTCGGGAGGATAGACGGCGGGGGAGGGGTCCTCCATCGGCCGCTTCTGGCAAGTGATAGAGCTGTGGAGCACAAAATCGGACCTTTTAGAAGTCGGCTCCACTGAGGGACGTCGCTCCAGTGGCTAAGCGGGGGGGTTGGAACCCTCGCGGGACAGTGTGGTCTCAGGACCCTCAGAGTCAAGAAAGATCGGGGGTGCCCGAGTGCAGCAGAGCTCCCAGGTATCGGAGCGGGGAAGCCGGCTGCAGAGACGGAGCCGAGGTGTGGGCTCTCAGCTCGGGGTTGCCATAAACTGTGATCCGCGGCCCAGTCGGGCCACTGCTCCTCCAGCAGGGACCCAACAAGCGGCAGATCCGGGGAGACTCCCCTTACTCCCCTAGGAGGAGTGGCACGGGAGTGCACCGCAGGGATCTGCTGGGTTTGGAGACTCCACACGGGGTCGGGTGCCAGAGATACAAACGCTCGGTCACAGGCCGGGTGAGCACGGAGTGCGGCAGGAGACCAGGGAGATGGGAGTGACTGCTTTTCTCTGGGGGCGCACTGAGGAGTGGGGCCCCGAGTTCTCAGCTCCTCCTGGTGGAGATTGGGAGGCCAGCATTTTCACCCTGGTCCTCCAAAGCTGTACCAGAGCTTGCAGGGAACAAAAGCTCCTGAGAGCAAAACCCAGCAGCTTGCTTAGCCCAGACGACAAGGGCGGGGCAATTCCGCCTCCAGCAAAGACATTTGGAAACCACGGCAACAGGCACCCCCCCAGAAGATCAGCATGAACAGCCAGCAAGCCAAGACCAGGTTTACCGATCAAGGAGAACGGGAGAACTCCAGTGCTAGGGGAATACTGCACATAGAATTCATGGCTTTTTTTACCATGATTCATTAGTTTTTCAAAGTTAATTTTTTTACTGTTTTTTTTAATTTTTCTTTTTCCCTTTTTCAACCAATATCTTATTAATCTCTTTTTTAAAAAAACATTTTTTATTTTTCATTTTTAGAGTCATATTTTATCCCTTCATAGTAGTTACCTTTATTTTCCTCATATATATATATATAAGTTGTTCTCTCTTTAAAATTTTGAGATAGTTTCCTCTAACAGATCAAAATATACCCTAAATCACTAGTGTATGGCTTTGTTCTAGTCTCCTGCCTGATCACATTCTCTCCCTTTCTTTTTTCTTTTTTTTTTTAAATCTTCTTTCTTTTTTCAAACAACTTCTTATCTTATCAATTCCTTTTATAAAATCTTTTATAATTTTCATCTTTACAGTCATCTTCCATCCCTTCTTGTATAAACCCTTATTTTGTACATATATAAGTCTTTCTTCCTTTAAAATTTTAGGAGGCACTTTTTTCTAACAGACCAAAATACGCCCAAAATCTAGTGTGTGGCACTGATCTATGCACTAGCCTGATCATATTTGATCATATTCTGTTTTTTTTTTTGTATTATTCTGGTTTTGTTTTTATCTTTTTTGTTGTTGTTGTCTTTCTTTTCTCTTTCTTTCCCTTTCTTTTCCCCTGTTTTCAGGTCTTTTCTGATTTGTATACAGCATATTTGCTGGGGACGTTGTTAACCTGTTAGCATTTTGTTCTCTCATTCATCTATTCTCCTCTGGACAAAATGACAAGACGAAAAAAATCACCTCAGCAAAAAGAACAAGAGGTAGTACCATCTGCCAGGGACCTACTCAATACGGACATTAGTACGATGTCAGACCTAGAGTTCAGAATCGTGACTTTAAAGATACTAGCTGGGCTTGAAAAAAGCATGGAAGTTATTAAAGAAACCCTTTCTGGAGAAATAAAAGAACTAAAATCTAACCAAGTTGAAATCAAAAAGGCTATTAATGAGGTGCAATCAAAAATGGGGGCACTAACTGCTAGGATAAATGAGGCAGAAGAGAGAATCAGCGATATAGAAGACCAAAGGATGGAAAATAAAGAGGCTGAGAAAAAGAGAGAGAAACAACTATAGGATCACGAGGGCAGAATTCGAGAGATAAGAGATACAATAAGAAGAAACAACATTAGAATAATTGGGATCCCAGAAGAAGAAAAAAGAGAGAGAGGGACAGAAGGTATATTGGAGTAAATAATAGCAGAGAACTTCCCTAATGTGAGGAAGGAAACAGGCATCAAAATCCAGGAGGCACAGAGAACCCCTCTCAAAATCAATAAAAATAGGTCAACACCCCGACATCTAATAGTAAAACTTATGAGTCTCAGAGATAAAGAGAAAATCTTGAAAGCAGCTCAGGAGAAGAGATATGTAACCTACAATGGTAGAAGTATTAGAGTGGCAACAGACCTATCCACAGAGACCTGGCAGACCAGAAAGGACTGGCATGATATCTTCAGAGCACTAAACGAGAAAAATATGTAGCCAAGAATACTATATCCAGCTAGGCTCTCATTGAAAATTGAAGGAGAGATAAAAAGCTTCCAGGACAAACAAAAACTAAAGGAATTTGCAAACATGAAACCAGCGCTACAAGAAATATTGAAAGGGGTCCTCTAAGCAAGAGAGAGCCTAAAAGCAGCATAGATCAGAAAGGAACACAGACACTATACAGTAACAGTCACCTTACAGGCAATACAGTGGCACAAAATTCATACCTTTCAATACTTACCTTGAATGTAAATGGGCTAAATGCCCCAATCAAAAGACATAGGCTATCAGATTGGATTAAAAAACAAGACCCATCAATATGCTGTCTGCAAGAGACTCATTTTAGGCCCAAAGACACCCTCAGATTGAAAGTGAGGGGGTGGAAAACCATTTACCGTGCTAATGGACACCAAAAGAAAGCTGGGGTGGCAATCCTTATATCAGACAAATTAGATTTTAAAACAAAGACTGTAATAAGAGATGAAGAAGGACACTATATCCTACTTAAAGGGTCTATCCAACAGGAAGATCTAACAATTGTAAATATCTATGCCCCGAACATGGGAGCAGCCAATTATATAAGGCAATTAATAACAAAAGCAAAGAAACACATTGACAACAATACAATAATAGTGGGGGACTTTAACACCCCCTGACTGAAATGGACAGATCATCTAAGCAAAAGATCAACAAGGAAATAAAGACTTTAAATGACACACTGAACCAAATGGACTTCACAGACATATACAGAACATTCCATCCCAAAGCAATGGAATACACATTCTTCTCTAGTGCCCATGGAACATTCTCCAGAACTGATTACATCCTAGGTCACAAATCAGGTCTCAACTGGTACCAAAAGATTGGGATTACTCCCTGCATATTTTCAGACCCCAATGCTTTGAAATTAGAACTCAATCACAAGAGGAAAGTCGGAAAGAACTCAAATACATGGAGGCTAAAGAGCATCCTACAAAAGACTGAATGGGTCAACCAGGAAATTAAAGAAGAATTTAAAAAATTCATGGAAACCAATGAAAATGAAAACATAACTGTTCAAAATCTTTGGGATACAGCAAAAGCAGTCCTGAGAGGAAAGTATATAGCAATACAAGCCTTTCTCAAGAAACGAGAAAGGTCTCAAATACACAACCTAACCCTACACCTAAAGAAGCTGGAGAAAGAACAGCAAATAAAGCCTAAACCCAGCAGGAGAAGAGGAATAATAAAGATCAGAGCAGAAATCAATGAAATAGAAACCAAAAGAACAGTAGAACAGAGCAACGAAACTAGGAGCTGGTTCTTTGAAAGAATTAACAAGATTGATAAACCCCTGGCCAGACGTATCAAAAAGAAAAGAGAAATGACCCAAATCAACAAAATCATGAATGAAAGAGGAGAGATTACAACCAACACCAAAGAAATACAAACAATTATAAGAACATATTATGACAAACTCTATGCCAGCAAATTAGATAACCTGGAAGAAATGGGTGCATTCCTAGAGATGTATCAACTACCAAAATTGAACCAGGAAGAAATAGAAAACCTGAACAGACGTATAACCACTAAGAAAATTGAAGCAGTCATCAAAAATCTCCCAACAAACAAAAGCCCAGGGCCAGATGGCTTCCCAGGGGACTTCTATCAGACATTTAAAGAAGAATTAATACCTATTCTCCTGAAACTGTTCCAAAAAATAGAAATGGAAGGAAAACTTCCAAACTCATTTTATGAGGCCACCATTACCTTGATCCCAAAAGCAGACAAGGACCCCATCAAAAAGGAGAATTACAGACCAATATCCTTGATGAACATGGATGCAAAAATTCTCACCAAAATACTAGCCGATAGGATCCAACAGTACATTAAAAGGATTATTCACCATGACCAAGTGGGATTTATCCCTGGGCTGCAAGGCTGGTTCAACATCTGCAAATCAATCAACGTGATACAATACATCACCAAAAGAAAGAACAAGAATCATATGATCCTCTCAATAGATGCAGAAAAAGCATTTGACGAAGTACAGCATCCTTTCTTGATCAAAACTCTTCAGAGTATAGGGAGAGAGGGTACATACCTCAATATCATAAAAGCCATCTATGAAAAACCTACAGCGAATATCATTCTCAATGGGGAAAGGCTGAGAGCTTTCCCCCTAAGGTCAGGAATGCAGCAGGGATGTCCACTCTCACCACTGCTATTCAACATAGTATTAGAAGTCCTAGCCACAGCAATCAGACAACAAAAAGAAACCAAAGGCATCCAAATTGGCAAGGAGGAAGTCAAACTCTCACTCTTTGCAGATGATATGATACTGTATGTGGAAAACCCAAAAGACTCTACCCCAAAACTGCTAGAACTCATACAGGAATTCAGTAAAGTAGCAGGATATAAAATCAATGCACAGAAATCAGTGGCATTCCTATACACCAACAACAAGACAAAAGAGAGACAAATCAAGGAGTCGGTCCCATTTACAATTGCACCCAAAACCACAAGATACCTAGGAATAAATTTAACCAAAGAGGCAAAGGATCTGTACTCAGAAAACTATAAAATACTCATGAAAGAAATTGAAGAAGACACAAAGAAATGGAAAAACGTTCCATGCTCATGGATTGGAAGAACAAACATTGTGAAGATGTCAATGCTACCTAGAGCAATCTACACATTTAATGCAATCCCCATCCAAATACCATCCAATTTTTTCAAAGAAATGGAACAAATAATCCTAAAATTTGTATGGAACCAGAAGAGACCCTGAATAGCCAGAGGAATATTGAAAAAGAAAAGCAAAGCTGGCGGCATCACAATTCCGGACTTCCAGCTCTATTACAAAGCTGTCATCATCAAGACAGTATGGTACTGGCACAAAAACAGACACATAGATCAGTGGAACAGAATAGAGAGCCCAGAAATGGACCCTCAACTCTATGGTCAACTAATCTTTGACAAAGCAGTAAAGAATGTCCAATGGAAAAAAGAGTCTCTTCAACAAATGGTGTTGGGAAAGTTGGACAGCCACATGCAGAAGAAGGAAACTGGACCCATTTCCTTACACCACACACAAAAATAGACTCCAAATGGTTGAAAGACCTAAACGTGAGACAGGAGTCCATCAAAATCCTAAAGGAGAACACAGGTAGCAACCTCTTCAACCTCAGCCGCAGCAACTTCTTCCTAGAAACATTGCCAAAGGCAAGGGAAGCAAAGGCAGAAATGAACTATTGGGATTTCATCAAGATAAAAAGCTTTTGCACAGCAAGAGAAACAGTCCACAAAACCAAAAGACAACAGACAGAATGGGAGAAAATATTTGCAAATGCCATATCAGATAAAGGGCTAGTATCCAAAATCTATAAAGAACGTATCAAACTCAACACCCAAAGAACAAATAATCCAGTCAAGAAATGGGCAGAAGACATGAACAGACATTTTTCCAAAGAAGACATCCAAATGGCCAACAGACACATGAAAATGTGCTCAACATCGCTCAGCATCAGGGAAATCCAAATCAAAACCTCAATGAGATACCACCCCACACCAGTCAGAATGGCTAAAATTAGCAAGTGAGGAAACGACAGATGTTGGCGGGGATGCAGAGAAAGGGGAACCCTCCTACACTCTTGGTGGGAATGCAAGCTCGTGCAACCACTCTGGAAAACAGTATGGAGGTTCCTCAAACAGTTGAAAATAGAGCTACCATACAATCCAGCAATTGCACTACTGGGTATTTACCACAAAGATACAAATGTAGGGACCCGAAGGGGTATGTGCACCCCAATGTTTATAGCAGCAATGTCCACAATAGCCAAACTGTGGAAAGAGCCAAGATGTCCATTGACAGATGAATGGATAAAGAAGAAGTGGTTTATATACACAATGGAATATTATGCAGCCATCAAAAGGAATGAGCTCTTGCCATTTGCAATGACGTGGATGGAACTGGAGGGTGTTATGCTGACTGAAATAAGTGAATCAGAGAAAGACATGCATCATATGACCTCACTGCTATGAGGAATTCTTAATCTCAGGAAACAAACTGAGGGTTGCTGGAGTGGTGGGGGGGTGGGAGGAAACGGGTGGCTGGGTGATAGACATTGGGAGGGTATGTGCTATGGTGAGCGCTGTGAATTGTGCAAGACTGTTGAATCACAGATCTGTACTTCTGAAACAAATAATGCAACATATGTTAAGAAAAAAGAAAAAGAAGAAGATAGCAGGAGGGGAAGAATGAAGGGGAGTAAGTCAGAGGGGGAGACGAACCATGAGAGACGATGGACTCTGAAAAACAAACTGAGGGTTCTATAGGGGAGGGGGGTGGGGGGATGGGTTAGCCTGTTGATGGGTATTAAAGAGGGCACATTCTGCGTGGAGCACTGGGTGTTATGCACAAACAATGGATCATGGAACAGTACATCAAAAACTAATGATGTAATGTATGGTGATTAACATAATAATAAAAAATTTAAAAGAAAGCATAAAGTGGATCTATACAAACAGCTATGTTCAAATAGAATGTATGTTAAAATATAAGTTTTAAAACCATATTTATAGCACGATTTAGTTTCATATAAAATAATATTAATAAAAATAATATATAGAGGGGTGCCTGGTTGGCTCAGTCGGTTTAGTGTCTGACTCTTGATTTCAGCTCAGATCATGATCTAGGGGTTGTGAGATCAAGCCCCATTGGGGCTCCATGGTGGGCTGCTTAAGATTCTCTTCTTCCCTCTCCCTCTGCCCCACCAGCCCCGCTTGTGCATTCTCTTTCTCAAAAAAAAAAAAAATATATATATATATATATTTCTATATTTTCCATATATTCTATATTTCTATATTTTCTCTACGTAATATATAGAAAAAAATTAAAGAGTATGCACCAAGCAGATGATAAAATTTATCTCCAAAGATGGAATTATGAAAACTTTTACTTTCTCCAATCCATATCTTATGATGATCAAACTTTTACATGATGGACATGTATTATATTTCTTAATTAAAATATGTAATAAATTATAATAAAACAAGAAAAGAGAAGATTGAATTTTACCTGTTTATATGCCACCTACAAAACAAATTGATCTAAAACTCCAAGGAACTCTTTGGCTCTTTTTGTTTGAGTGAAACTTCCTCTCATTAAGAGTTGCAAGAGGAAGACATCAACAAGATGGTGAACTAGCAGGCTCCTGACTTTCCTTTCTCCCATGGAGCTCCCTAAATAAACAGCTACGTACAGATCAATGCCCTCTGAAGGAAATCCATAAATTAGTTTGCTGACTCCTACTGAAAAAATACCCATATGAAATGGGTAGGAAAAGTGGAGGCACACTCACATCATAAATCCTACCACCAGTCCAGGACCTTACAATCAGTAGGGAACCCCCAATGTCCAGTTTCTTCTGATGAGTAAAGGGTTTGTGTCAAACATCTAGTTCCCCAACTTTAATTGTACCATCCAAGAAATTGGCTCCCAAATCACCCCACTCTGGGATCCAACAGGGCTCAGCATTTGCAAGCCCCCAGTGTCACAGAAAACAAGGTGATTTTAAAAGGACTTCTCACTGCTTTTCCCCAGGCTCAGCACAGAGTGAGCAGACAAAAACACCTGGCTCTGTTTCTCCCAGAAAGGGGTTTAACTATATACCTTCCCAACTGCTATCTGGGGTATGCTTCTAATCACCTTGCGTCTGGGAGCTCACTGGGCTTCCCTGGGAGCCTGAAAGAATTTGTGGGCACTTCCTACATCTTCTCCCCCGACTTGTTCCAGAGAAAAACAAGTCTCCAGCTTTTCTCTAGAAGATCAAATTCATTCATCTAACACCTCTAGTTTTATGGCTGCCACCTAAGGGACTGGCTCCAAAAATCATCTAGCTCTGAGAGCTGTTGGGGCTTAGCATTCATGAGACCACCTTGGCCACAGAAAAAAAGTGGCATTTTTTTCTTTTCTTTTTCTTTTTCTTTTTTTTTTTTTAATGAACACATGAGCATTTCCTAGGGCTATCCCTCAGATTCAGCATAGAGAGAACAGGCAAAAACCTAAGGCTCCCAGTCTCTCACTGGAAGGAGTTTAACTACATACTTTCCCAGCTGCTGCCTGAGGGTCCTTCTAATTTGTGTGCCTCCTTACCCCAGCTTGCCCCAGGATAAAATCAATTCTCCAGCTTCTCTCTGAAAGGTATTGGTCCAGACATCTCTTGCCCCAACTTCTACAATTGCCACCTGAGACTAGCTCCTAAATTACCTATTGGAGCTGACAGGGTACAATTAAGGTAAGTCCTCCAGGAGCCTAAATAGGCATATAGGCATCCCCCACCCCCCCATTCTGGGCACTGACAAGACTTGGCATCTAATCTCCTGGGGGCAACTAAGAACAAAGATGGCAACTTCCAGGGAAGATGGTGTAATAGGAGGACCTTAGGCTCATCATCAGTGTAAATAACCCAGAAAATGACCTGAAGACTGAATAACACCCCCCCTCCCCTGCCCAGTGCAGCCCACCTCAGTCTGGAGAGAAATGGTGATGCAAAGCTTACTTGCACCACTGTCATCACACGGCACCACTCCCCAGCACTGTGCTTCAGTGGATCTGCCCTCTCCAATACTCTCTTGGCCAGCACCCATACAGGGAAGTGCTGCAGGCCTGGCAATATGCAAGCAGCCCCTACAGTGATCAATACCACTCCACAGTGACTCCTGCCTCAGAGAGAGGAAAAGATAGACAAACACACCTGTCAGAGCCCCGGCAGTGGGCTGGAGGTAAACAAATGGTCTGACTACAGGCCCTGACCACAAACAAAAGCTTCTTAGGGGACAACACAGGAAAGCACCTGGCAGTTTGGTGCCACTGCATCTCTGGCAAACACTTCTGTGACTCAACTCAAGCCCAAGGCATACCCAGACTGGCTCACTAATATTACAGGAAGGAAACACTGCTCACATCAGGCAAAGAGAGACATTGCAGATGACTGAACTGAAAGAGAAAGTGGCTCACCCACAATAGCAGGGCACACTCATCACACACATAGGAAACACCCCTGAGGCACTAGGTTCTGTAAACAGGGAGCACTGCACAGCAGGGCATTACAGGAACTATTCTTCATAAGGCCACTACTTTCAAGTGCAGGAGATGTAGCTGTCTCTCCTAACACACAGAAATAGATGCAGAGAGTTAGACAAAATGAGGAAACAGAGGAATGTGTCTCAAATGAAAGAAAAGGACAGTCACAGGAAGAGACCTAAGTGAAATGAAGATAAGTAGTATGTCTGATAGAGAATTCAAAGTAATGATCATAAAGGTACTGAATGGACTTGAGAAAAAGAGTGGAGGACATTAGTGAGACCCTTAACAATGAAATAAAAAAGAACCAATCAGAGATGAAGAACACAATAAATGAAATTAAAAATACACTAGGTGGAATAAATAGTAGACTAGATGAAACAGAATGAACCAGTGACCTGAAGAACAGAGTAACAGAAAGTAATCCAGCTGAGCAAGAGAGAGAAAAAAAAGTTATGCAAAATGAGAATAGACTTAGGGAACTCAGTGACACCATCAAGGGTAATAACATTCACATTATAGGGATCCCAGAAGAAGAAGAGAGAGAAAAGGGGGCAGGAAATGTATATGAAGAAATAAAAGCTGAGAATTTCCTGATTCTGGGGAAGGAAAAAAATTCAGATTCAGGAAGCACAGAGATCCCCCAACAAAATCAACCCAAATCCATCCACACACAGTAATTAAGACAGCAAAAGTAGTGATAAAGAGATAGATTTAAAATCAGCAAGAGAAAAGAAAGCAGTTACATACAAAGGAAACCCCATAAGGCTATCAGACAATTTTTCAGCAGAAACTTTGCAGGCCAGAAGGTAGTGGCATTATATATTCAAACTGAGGGTTGCTGGAGTGGTGGCGGGTGGGAGGGATGGGGTGGCTGGGTGATAGACATTGGGGAAAGGTATGTGCTATGGTGGGCGCTGTGAAGTGTGCAAGACTGTTGAATCACAGATCTGTACCTCTGAAGCAAATAATACATTATATGTTAAAAAAAAAAAAGAAAAGAAGATAGCAGGAGGGGAAGAATGAAGTGGGAGGGATTCAGAGGGGGAGACGAACCATGAGAGACTATTGACTCTGAAAAAAGGAACTGAGGGTTCTAGAGGGGAGGGGGGTGGGAGGATGGGTTAGCCTGGTGATGGGTAATAAGAGGGCATGTTCTGCATGGAGCACTTGGTGTTATAAGCAAATAATGAATTGTGGAACACTACATCAAAAACTAATGATGTAATGTATGGTGATTAACATAACATAATAAAAAAAACGCTGAAAGGAAAACATCTGCAGCCAAGAACACTCTATCTAGCAAGACTATCATTCAGCATAGAAGGACAGATAAAGAATTTCCTACACAAACAAAAGTTAAAGGAATTCATGATCTCTCAATCAGCCCTAGGGGGGAAAAATGTTAAAGGGAACTCTGATTGGAAAGAAAGGCCATAAGTAAGAATAAGGAAAGTAGAAAGCATAAAAGAAGTAAAAATAAGTATATCAGTAGAAATCAGTCAAGGGACTCACAAAATAAAAGGATGTAAAGTATGACACCATATACCTAAAACGTGGGGAGTAGAGGAGTAAACAATGGGTTCAAACTCAGGTGGCCATTAACATAATATAGACTGCTATATACAGAGGATGTTATATATAAACTGAGCGGTAACTACAAATCAAAAACCAGTAATAGATATGCAAAAAATAGAGAAAGGAATCCAAGTATATTGCTAAGGAAAGCCAGCTAATCACAGAAGAAGAGAGTGGGAGAAGAAATGAATGGAGAAAAACTACAAAACCAAAAACAACCATAAAATAACAAAATAGCAATAAATACATACTTATCAATAATTATGTGAATGTAAGCCAAATGCTCCCATGAAAAGACATAGGGAGACAAAATGGATTAAAAAAAAAAAAAGATCCAACTATATGCTGCCTACAGAAGACTCATTTCAGACCTAAAGACACCTGTATATTGAAAGTGAAGGGATGGAGAAGTATTTATGTGCAAATGGTTGTCAAAAGACAAAAGAAAGCCAGGGTAGCAATACTTATATCAGACAAAATAGACTTTAGAACAAAGACTGTAACAAGAGACAAAGGACACTATATAATCATTAAGGGGACAATCCAAAAAGAAGATATAACAATTGTAAATATTTATGCACCCAACATAGGAGCAGCCAAATCCTTAAAGCAGTTAAAAACAAACATAGAGTAAGTAATTGATAGTAAAACAATAATAGTATGAGACTTTTACCACCCCTACTTACATCAATGGACAGATCATCCAAACAGAAAATCAACAAGGAAACAGTGGCTTTGAATGATAGATTGGACTAGATGGATTTAACAGACACATTCAGAACATTCCATCCTAAAACAGCAGAATACACATTCTTTTCAAGTGCACATGAAACATCCTCCAGAATAGATCACATATTAAGCCATAAAACAAGCCTCAACAAATTAAAAAAGATAGAAGTCATTCCATGCATCTTTTCTATCCACAACACTATGAATTAGAAATCAACTGGGGGAAAAAAAAAAGGAATGATCACAAACACATGGAGGCTAAATAATGTGCTACTAAACAATTAGTGGCTCACCCAAGAAATCAAAGACAAAATAAAAAAATACACAGAGGCAAATGAAAACACTACAGTCCAAAATCTTTGGGATGCAATATAAGCTGCTCTAAGAGGGTGGGAATTTATGGTAACACAGCCTACTTCAAGAAGCAAAAAAATATCCAATAAACAACCTAACTTTACATCTAAAGGAGCTGGAAAAAAAAAGAACAAACAAAATTTCACATCAATAGAAGGAAGGAAATAAAGATTAGTAGAGCAAAAATAAATAAAACTGAAATAAAAAACAAAAAATAAGAGAATAGATCAGTGAAACCAGGAGCTGGTTATTATTCAATATAGTACTGGAAGTCCTAGCCACAGCAGTCAGACAAGAAAATGGAATAAAAGGCATCTAAATTTGTAAGGAAGAAGTAAAACTTTCACTATTTGCAGATGATGTGATACTCTATTTAGAAAATCCTAATGACTCCACCAAAAATCTACTAGAAGTGATCAATAAATTCATTGAGGTAAAGGATACAAAATCAATGTACAGAAGCCCATTGCATTTCTATACACTAATAATGAACCAACAGAAAGATTTATGATTTATGATCCCATTTGTGATTATAATAAAAATAATAAAATGCCTAGGAATAAATTTAACCAAGGATGTGAAAGATCTATACACTGAAAACTATAAACCATTGATGAAAGAAATTGAAGACAACACAAATAAATGGAAAGACACCCTACGCTCATGGATTGGAAAAATTAATATTGTTAAAATGTCCATTTCCCAAAGCAATCTACAGATTTAATGCAATTCCTATCAAATTACCAATAGCATTTTTCACAGGGCTAGAGCAAACAATCCTAAAATTTGTATGGAACCACAAAAGACCCCAAATAGCCAAAACAATCTTGAAAAACCAAAGTTAAAGGCATCACAACTCCCAATGTCAAGTTATATTACAAAGGTGTAGTAATCAAAACAGTATGGTACTGGCACAAAAATAGACACATAGATCAATGGAACAGGATAGAAAGCCCAAAAACAAACCCATAACTATATGGTCAATTAATCTTTGACAAAAGAGGCAAAAATATACAATGAGAAAGACAGTCTCTTCAACAATGGTGTTGGGAAAACTGGACAGCTACATGCAAAAGAATGAAACTGGACCATTTTCTTATAGCATACACAAAAATAAACTCAAAATGGATTAAAGACCTAAATGTGAGACTTGAATCCATAAAAATCTTATAAGAGAGCACAGGCAGTCATTTCTCTGACATCAGCCATAGCAACATTTTTCTAGCTATGTCTCCTGAGGCAAAGGAAACAAAAACAAATATAAACTATTGAGAGTACACAAAAATAAAATGTTTCTGCATAGTGAAGCAAAGAATCAACAAAACTAAAAGCCAACATACTGAATGGGAGAAGACATTTGCAAATGACATATCTGATAAAGGGTTAGTAACCAAAATATATAAATAACCTAATACAACTCAGTACCAAAAAACAAATATTCAAATTAAAAAATAGGCAGAAGACAGGAACAGACATTTCTCCAAGAAGACAAACAGATGCCAATGGATACATGGAAAGATGCTTAATATCACTCATCATCAGAAAGTGCAAATCAAAACTAAAATGAGGTATCACCTCATACCTGTCAGAATGGCTAAAATCCAAAACACAAGAAACAACAAGCGTTGGCAAGGATGTGGTGAAAAAGGAACCTTTGTGCACTGTTAATGGGAATGCAAACTGGTGCAGCCACTGTGGAAGACAGTACAGAGTTTCCTCAAAAGTTAAAAAAAAAAAAATTAAAAATAGAACTACCCTACAATCCAGTAATTGCACTACTGCATATTTACCCAAAGCATACAAAAACGCTAATTTGAAGGGATATAGATATAGATAGATTAGATAGATAGATAGATAGATAGATAGATAGATAGATAGATGATATAGTAAAAGGATAAATGGACTAGATACAGATATAAAAAAGAATAAAATCTTACCATTTGCAACAACATGGATAAAGCTAGAGAGTATAATGCTAAACAAAATAAGTTGGAGAAAGGCAAAAAACATGATTTTACTTATATGTAGAATTTAAGAAACAAAAAAGAACAAGATAAAAAAAAATAGGGAGAGAGATACAAACCAAGAAATAGACTTCTAACTATAGAGAACAAACTGACGGTTCCTAGAGGGGAGGTAGATGAGGAGATGCGTGAACTGTGTAGTGGGGATTAAAGAGTACACATATCATGATGAGCATTGTAATGTATAGCATTGTTGAATCATTATGTTGTACAACTGAAACTAATATAACACTGCATTTCAACTACACTGGGATAAAAATAAAAAACTTAAAATTAAAAAAGAAAAAAAAAGAAAGAACAAAGATGGAAGTTTAGATAAACACAAAGGTTTGAGAAACACCCAGAATCTCAGGCCAGGTTGATTGGCAAGATTTATCTGTTACATGAGGCCAGTCTTCCAAGACTAGGAGGGGTAACTATTTCAGGAAATGCACAGAAACCAACACAGAGGATCAAGGAAAATGAATAGGAGAATATGTTCCAAACAAAGAGCAAGACAAATCTCAAGAAACCAACCCTAAGTAAACAAAGATAAGTGATTTACCCAAAAAAGAGAATGCAAAACAACAATCATAAAGATTACTGAGATTAGAAGAGCAATGCATGAACAAGCAAGAATTCCAATAAAGAGAAAGAAAATATAAAAAGAGTAACAAACCAAAATCATAAAGCTGGAGAATATGATAAATGGACCAAAACATTTAATAGAAGAATTCAACAGCAGACTAGATCAAGCAAAAGAAAGGATTAGCAAACATGAAGATAGGTTAGTGGAAATCATTCAATCAGAGGAACGAAAAGACAAAAAAAATGAAATCGAGTGAAGATTGTTTAAGTGACTTATAGAATACTATTAGTGGAACAGTATACACATTATGGAGTCCCAGAAGGAAACAGAAGGGGAAAAGGGGAAAAAACCCATTCAAAGAAATAATGGCTAAAAATTCCCCAAACCTGGGGAAAGAAATAAACATCCAGATTCAGGAATCCCAGAAGAAATTATTAAAATGAATCCAAAGAGACCCACACCCAGTATAGGTTATAATTAATTGTCAAAATTTAAAGAGATTAACACAAGTTTGAATATAGCAAGAAAAAGCAATTTTTGCATATAAGGAAATCCCCATAAAACAGAAGATTTTTTAGCAGAAACTTTGCAGGCCAGAACTGAGTGGGAAGATATATTCAAACTGCTGAAAGTAATAAACTGCTAACCAAGAATATTTTATTTGGCAAACTTGTCATTCATATTTGAAGGAGAGACAAAAGCTAAAGTTCATCACCCTTAGACATGCCTTATAAGAAATGCTAAAGGGAGTTCTTGAAGCTGAAATGAAAAGGTTACACTAAGAAATATAAAAGTATATAACTCAGTAAATACAGTCAAATTCAGAATACTCTTATATTGTAATGGTGGTGTGTAAATCACTCTTAACTCTAGTATAAAGGTTAAAACACAAAATATTAAAAATAACAATAACTACAATATTTGTTAGTGGTACACCATATAAAAGGATGTAAATTATGAAATTAAAAACAAAATGGTGGGGGAAGAGTGTAAAAAATGTAGACCTTTTGTATGTATCTGAAGTTAAGTTGTCATCAGCTTAAAATAGAATTTTATACCTGGTATGTTTGTATGTAATCCTCATGGTAACCACAAAGCAAAAATCTATAGTGGATATATAAAATATAAAGAAGGAATCAAAGGAGAAAATCATCAAATCACAAAGGAAGACAGCAAGAGATTAAGCAAGGAACATAAAAATCTATAAACACCCAGAAAACAAATAAATGGCAGTAGTAAGCTCTTACCTATCAAATCACTTTAAATGTAAATGGCCTAAGTTCTTCAATAGAAAGATATAATATAATGTGAATAGGTAAAAAAAAAAAAAAAAAAAAAAAACCCAGCTATATAGTGCCTATAAGAGACTCACTTCATGCATAGACTGAAAGTGAAGGTATGCAGAAAGATGGTCCATACAAATAGAAACCAAAAGAAAGCAGGGGTAGCTACATTTATATAGGACAAAATAGACTTTTAAATAAAAAACTGTAACAAAAGACAAAGAAGATCATTATATAATGATAATGGGTTCAATTCAACAAGAGCATATAACAATTGTAAATATTTATGCACCTAACATCATAGCACCTATATATATACACAGCAGATATTAACAAGTATAAAGGGAGAAATAATAGATAGCAATACATGAATAGTAAGGTACTCCAGTACCCCACTTTCAACAATAGATCATCCAGGCAGGAGATCAGTGACAAAACATTGGATTTGAACTATATGATAGACCAAATGGACACAACAGACATATATAGACTATTCCATCCCACGGTAGCAGAATACCCATTTTTCTCAAGTATTACACAAACATTCAGTAGGACAGATCATGTGTTAGGTCACAAAACAAGTATTAACAAATTTATGAGACTGAAATCATCTCAAGTACCTTTTCTGACCACAATGGTATGAAACTAGAAATCAATATAACAGGAGGAAAACTGGAAAATTAAAAAACAAAAAATGTAGAGAATAAACAACTTGTACCTGAACAATCAATGGGTCAAAGAAGAAATCAAAAAGAAAATCAAAAACTATATTGAGACAAAAAAGATGGAAGCACATCGAACCACAACTTATGAGATGCAAACAGTTCTAAGAGTTTAGAGTAATAAGAACCTACATTAACAAAGAGCTAAACAATTAAGTAAGAAAAACAAAGCTGGAGGTATCACATGTCCCCATTTCAAACTATATGACAAAGCTATAGTAATCAAAATAAAATGGTACTGGCATAAAAACAGACACATAAATCAATGGAAGAGAATAGACAGCTCAGAAATAAGTCCATACATATTTCGTCAGTGAATTTTTGACAAAGGCACCAAGCAGACATAATGGGGGCAGGACAGTCTCTTCAATAAATGGTGCTGGGAAAACTGAACGGCTACATGCAAACAAATGAAATCAGATGCTTATCTTACACTATATGCAAAAATAAACCCAAAGTGGATTAAAGATTTAAACATAAAATCTGGAACTATAAAACTCCTAGAAGAAAACATGGGGGGAAAGATGCTCAACATTGGTCTTGGCAATGATTTTTTGGGTTTAATACACAAAGTGCAAGCAAAAACAACAAACAAACAAAAAAACCAAATGGGACTACATCAAACTAAAGTCTCTGCACAACAAAGGAAACAACAAAATGAAAAGGCAATCGGCAGAAGGGAAGAAAATATTTGGAAACCAAAATATATAAGGAAGTTTTACAACTTAATGGCAAAAAAATAAAATAAACTTTAAAAAATAACCCAAATAAAAAATGGGCAAAGGACTTGAATAGACTGTTTTCCAAAGAAGATATATAAATGGCCAAAAAATACATGAAAAGATGGCCAAAATCACTAATCATCAGGGCGGTGCAAATCAAAACTACAATGAAATACAACCTCATATCTGTTAGGATGGCTATCATCAAGAATTCAAAAGATAAGTATTAGCAAGAATGGGAGAATAGAGAACCCAAACCTTATGCACTGCTGGTAGGAATATAAAATTGGCACAGGTATTATGGAAAACAGTATGGAAGTTCCTAAAAAATTAAAAATATAACTACCATATGATCCAGCAATCCCATTTCTGGGTATATATCCAAAAGAAAAAAACCACCACCTCAAGGAGATATCTGCACTCCCATATTCATTGCAGTGTTGCATTATTTACAATCGTAAGATATGAAAACAACCTAAATGTTCATCAATGAATGAATGAATAAATAAAATGTCACATGCACCCACACACAGAGAGTAGAATATTATTCTGCCCTTAAAAAGAAAAAAAATCTTGGGCGCCTGGGTGGCTCAGTTGGTTAAGTGACTGCCTTCGGCTCAGGTCATGATCTTGGAGTTCAGGGATTGAGTCCCACATCAGGCTCCCTACTCAGCAGGGAGTCTGCTTCTCCCTCTGACCCTCTTCCCTCTTGTGCTCTCTATTTCTCATTCTCTCTCTCTCAAATAAATAAATAAAATCTTTAAAAAAAAAAAAAGAAAAAATCTTCCTTTTACAACATGTGTGAAACTGCAGGACATTATGCTAAGTAAAATAAGTCAGACACAGAAAGTCAAATATTACATGATCTCATTTACACGTGGAATCCAAAACAAAAACCAAAACCTGAGCTAATATTAACAGAGAGTACAATGGTGGGTTACCTGAGGCTGGGGTGTGGGGGAACAGAGGCATTTAAAAAAAGAAGAAGAGAAGAAAGTAGAATGGTGCAGGGGCTGGGGGTACAGGTCATGGGGAGTTATTGTTTAATCAGTTCAGAGTTTCTGTTTTGCCAAATGAATAGAGTTCTGGCACGGATGGTACACTGACAGTTGTGTGATAATATCAATGTATTAAATACCACTGAACTGTACGCATAAAAATGGTTAAAATAGTAAGTTTGATGTCATGTGCATCTTATAATTAAGAAATTGGAACAAATTGCTATTAAAAACGCAGGAACTACAGAATTAATAGGCGTAACAACAACAGCAATGATGATGATAATGACAATAATAATAATACAACGTGAGTCTTCATTTTAAAAAATGGAGAGTCTCTGATAATCATTTAAAAATTTTTAATTCTAATTTTAATTAAAGAAAAGAGGCACAATAAATAGACTTGTTACTGATTAGAGCTTGTTTTATTAGGATTTAATCCATATTTGATGCATATATCATGTCCATCATTACCCAGGCCTGTACTCCATAACTACAGATAATAAATAAACAAAAATAAAATAAATAAATGGAAGAAAAAAACAAAAATGAAGATCCTGTTTAGAAGTATGTTACAACAGTCTTTAATACAGATTCCATAGGCTCAGATTCTTGGCGTTTAGAACAAAACTTCCCCTCGACAACTCTATAAAGAAAACAATTGATCAAATTCACAATGCTAAAAAAGGAGGATATTTAAATTATTTCAGAAGAAAGTTTTAAGTATATTTAAATAATCCATTTACAGATAAAGTAAATGCTAATGAAACAATTAGAAATTTTGCACATGTTGTATTCTGCATATACTCAGTACTTTAGAACTTGCCACCAGTTCATCTGGCCTCCTCATTCCAACCAGTTCAACTCTGAGATTTTTTTTTTTTTTTTGAACACTGATAATTCAATAATTCAAACACTGCTTCTAGGGGTGGATTCTGGTTTTGTGCAGCTTCTACAATTTAGAGAGCCCTCTCAAAGAATAAGATCAAAAAGGAATAAGTCTATGAAAATGCATTGCTAGTGTCCTTCTTGCAAGGATCATTAGCTGCATAGTATACCTGTCTCTCCTTTCCTCATTTTATTATCAAGGAAGAATAGTTTTCTTCTGCTTTAGTGCAATCATTCTCTCTGAAGAACTAAGAGAATACTTTTCTTTTCTAACAGATCTTAATTTACCATCCAGACTTTTTTTTTTTTTTCCAGCAGGGGTTCCCTTCTTTCAGCAGGAGGCCTCTCATGAACCCTTTTCTGCTTCATGTTTTTGAGAACAAAGCCCACAGTTCATTTTTCCTTATAATGACATGTTCTTGTGACTGCAGAGATTCCCCTTTAACCATACCCCCACTTTCTCCTAATTTTGTAAAATGAAGATCACAAGAAAAGAGCGAAGCAAATGTTTCTATGAGTCCCTCCACCAATAAGAAACAAGTTCAGCTGTTTCTCAGAAGATTACAAGGCAAGCAAATGGCCTTTCCCTATGTTAATATGCCAGGATATAGAATTTTACTACCTTGTTAAAACACTATTAGTAAACAGGATGCAAAAATGCAACAGATTTATATTTGTACTTGGATAGCTATAAATGGCAGTAGAAATTGCTCAAGGAATTGCTCAAGGAATCTGAATCACAAAGGAGAATATAAAATCAAGAGAATATAAAGACAAATATAAGCCAGAGTAAGACTTGCAACTTGTCTTTGTTCTCTAGTTGCAGTGTCATAAACCATGAGAGAGATGAAAAATGGAGAATGGAAAGAAATGAGAGTGGATAAGAAAAATTACTACTGGGGGCACCTGGGTGGCTCAGTAATTAAGCATCTGCCTTCGGCTCAGGTCATGATCCCAGGGTCCTGGGATCGAACCCTGCATCGGGCTCCCTGCTCCGCGGGAAGCCTGCTTCTCCCTCTCCCACTCCCCTTGCTTGTGTTCCCTCTCTAGCTGTCTCTCTCTTTGTCAAATAAAATATTAAAAAAAAAGAAAAAGAAAAATTACTACTGGCAAATATTGTTAGTACTTTAATTTAGTACAAATTATTATCACATTTAAGTGAGTGAACCATGCATGTACAACACATTTTGAAAGTTCAAATCCATTAAAATGAATTTTAATTCAACATTTTATTTTTCTTTATTCAGCATTTTCCTACATGAAAAGCTCTCATGGAAAGTCTGGCTACATATTTCCAATTTTTTCAGTTTCTCACCCAGAAATCAAGAGTATATGCTCATTCAGGGAACCTGGGTGGCTCAGTCAGTTAAGCATCGGACTCTTGATTTTGGCTCAGGTCATGATCTCAGGGTAATGAGGTCAAGCCCTGTGTGGGGCTCCGTGCTAAGCACAGAGCCTGCTTGGGATTCTCTCTTTCTCTCTCCCTCAGCCCCTCCCCGGCTCATTCTCTCTCTCTCTCTCTCTCTCTCTCTCTCTCTCTCTCTCTCTCTCTCCCCCCTCTCCCTCTCTGTCTCTCTCTCTCAAAAAAAAAAAAAAAGAGTAAATGCTCATTAATTTTAAACCATTGATTCCAGACTAACAATGAGTCAACATACTGTATGTGCTAGAAAGGTTGACATGGAAAGAGCTTTATTCAATATTTGTTTTTATTATTATCTCCATACCGTCTTACTAAATAGACTACTTATGAATATGGTAATGAATAATTTGTACTCATAGTTTGCTTTTGTTAAACAAAGCAGCAGACTCTACCTCAGGGGAATCCTGATTTAAGTCTCAGCTTAAAATATCCCTGTCAGTTAGGAAGCTTTAGACTCCAAGTTTCCTCCAAGCCCCTGAACTGAAACTTCATTGATGTTTTGTCATTTCCTTGAGAGACAAAGAGGCTACCTCCTGAGAAAACAACTGTAAACGGTTGAGCAAATAATCGCTGCCTTGTAATACTACATCATGCTTCAGGATCTCAGGGCTTATGTCTAGGAGATAACACCTGAACTGATGTACCGGCCAAAATCCATAAATTCTAGGGTGAAACATAGCATGTGCCATCTATTTCCTAAGAATTACTAATTTTATAAAAATAGAAAAAAACACTACTTCCATCACTCTAACAATGCACATGACAGCCCACATGCAGACCCCCAGAACATGTGTGGGGAGCCATTTGGGATGATCTGTAGCAAAGAGATAGAGCCACCTCTCCTTAGAGCAACCCCACAGGAAGCATGAGCTAGTTACATACATCAAACCAGGGGCTGCTAAACATCCCTTCCTATGGCTTCGTCTCTCCCACTCCTTCCCTCTCAAAGAAAAAGGTTATAATTTTTTTAGTGTTTGCAACTAAACTATTGATTATTACATTTCATCAATTTCTGGACCCCATCAAAGGCAATATAAATTCTATTCTACTTAAATGTAGAGCAGTTTATATTTTGGCTCCTCCTAATCAACCTTTGGGAAACCAAATCTGTTTACCAACATTAATTACAAAATAGATTTTCAGGGAAAGGGGTGAGAAGATCTCCCTCCTCTGACTCTAAGTATTTGTGACTTCTTGAGCTCTGTGACACGATATTACAACCTTTGACCATGGTTCACACTCTGGAGCATAAGGATGTAACACAGTGTGGTGGTTGAGAGCGTGACCTCTTTGGTCTGATCTCAGTGCTGATGCTTTGTTACTGAGTAACATTTGACAAACGACTTAACTTCCCAAGTCTCAGTCTTCTCATCTTTAAAATGGGAATAATAACAGAACAAAAGTGAGATTGTGATTCTGGGAGTATTAAATGAGTTAATGCAGGTAAAATATTTAGAATAGTAACTTCCATGGGATAACACTCTATAAGTACCAGCTATTGTCTTTAGAGAAAGATTCTCTTATAGGAAAAGCATATGGCCTAAAAAAGATTTTATGCATATTCAGGGACTCCACCACATGTCCACCCCCTTCACTTGAGACATTCAAATTCCTGCCACTTTCTTTTTTAAAAATTTTTCAAATTCACAATATGTTCTTCTCCAAATTCCAAAATCCCTTTGATATCTAAAGACAACCAGGAGCTATAGGACAGCTTTGGCCCAAGTGATCTTACTTATTTGTTCTTAGAGAAAACAATTTTTAAATACATACTATATCCATGCATTGTGTTAGCCATTCAGATTGTAGCAAAAGAAATGAAAGACATTGTCTCAAGTCTCCTAATTGAGGTGAGGAATGGGAAGATAAACAAGTGAATCAATAACAACAAGCTTTCTGCCTCATCCTTTCCTTTAGCATATAAGTGATAAGAGTCCAAATCATTATCCTGTCTTGTGTCCTATATTCTAATTTGTTGTTTTTGTTGTTGCTGTTGTTTGGAGAATTTCCAGTAAGTTAGCATACCCCATGATTCATTTCTGATTGCCATCAGTCATCCCTCCCTCAGACTGCTGCTCTGGCTTCTATCTTGTGGAGTGTTCTCCAAGCCACTTTGTTTTCTAGGCTCAACTCTCTGATCTGCTTCATCTCCAAGCATGAATAGAGGTAAAATTGAAGGATGTAAGAAGGCAGGGACCATATATGGGGATTTGTACATTATTATAACCCCAGAACCTACAAGCACAATGCCTGGCCTCTAGTAGGTGCACTATAAATATCTATTGAATGGACGAAGGAATCATGAAAGAATTAGTGAACAAATACATAAGACAATAAAGAGGAATTTTATTTTTCTCTCTTCTCTCCCTAAGTCCTGGGCCCCCATACATAGATGGTCAAGAAGCATTAAAAAACATTAAGTTAATATATTAATTTCTGGGGCACCTGGGTTGCTCAGTCAGTTGAGCCACCAACTCTTGGTTTCAGCTCAGGTCATGATCTCAGAATTGTGAGACTAAGCCCCGAGTACGATTCTCTCTCTTCTTCTGCCTCTCCCGCCCCCTCTCCAATAAATAAATAAATCTTTAAAAAATATATCTTTTAATTTCTATAATGCTACCCTCTGCCCCTAAGGGAAAAAAAGACAAACTTTGTTTTATATTATTTAATGGTATTCTAATATCAAACATCTCAGTGTATCTGAGGTCTTGTATCTGTATAATTCGAAAGGTTCTCCAAAGTAGTTCTTTTTCTGTTTTGTTTTTAATTTTTTTAAATTTTATTTTATTATGTTATGTTAATCACCATACATTACATCATTAGTGTTTGATGTAGTGTTCCATGATTCATTGTTTGCGTATAATACCCAGTGCTCCATTCAATACGTGCTCTCTCAAAGTAGCTCTTCTCAAAACAAAGGTAGTGCTCTCTTCTTCTCCTCAAAGGATGAATTTCAACTTCCATTTCCCCCTCTCCTCCAATGTAGAAACAGTTGAAAATTTTAAAATAGTTCATACTGGTCCCTGTTACAGGATGGTGGTAGTGGTGATAATGTTGACCATACAGTTAACTTTTATGTAAGTGCTTTAAATATAATATTTTAATGCTCCATAACAAGCTGTCCATGAACTAGGAACTATAACTCCCATTGCATTCAATGGGAAAGTCCCATTAAAATCTCACAACTACTCTACCTAACCCTGCCTCTATTACAGGTGACAAAGCTGAGACCTACAATGAAGTCATGAAGCTTGTAAGAGCAGAGACAAGATTTCAATGCAATCAGTCTAGCTCCATAATCTGTGCATCTGAATGCTCAGTAATGTTATTTTCTTGTTACAGGAAAAGTGAAACTTTTTTTACACTGAATGAGAAAGACTGTAGAAGAGTTTGAACTTATACAGATCATCTTGTGAGTGGAGAGGAGGTTAAGGATGTTCTGTCTGATATCAGTGGTTCTCTTTGAAAGGTGATGTGAGAGACTGAGGGTGCTGGTGGGAATGTGGGATTGTTAGTAGGCGGAAGAAGAGAGAGACTTGCACATGAAAGGATTCTAACACAAAGTGGAGAAGCCAGCAGTGATACCATTCTGTCTAGTGATGCCACTTCTTCTAGTAGTGGCTAGAAACTCAGGTATAAGAAATGCACACAACTGATGATGGGCCTGATTTAGAGTTGAGCGCCCACAGGGCAGGTATAGTGGAAGAACAAGGACATGAAGAGCCAGAAGCCTTGAGGTATAAGAGGAAGAAAGCAAAGCCAGAAGAGATGAGTAAATACTCCTCCAAATAGCCATGGACAGTTATTTCCCCTTTTTTTGCCCAGGTAAGAGGTAGAAGTCCCATAACTTTTACCCTTATATTTTCCTCTATTATGTAATACTTTTCCTCATATCCCTCTCTTTTGGTTGTGTAAGACAGAAAGGTATTGATTTTGTTTTTGCTTTTTTCTCTTATTTATTTCTAAACCTATCTCTATAATCTTATGACATTACACAGTAAGTTACAAGATGAGGTTTAGGCAAAATTACTCTGTAGGCTCTGGGAGATAAATAAGAAGCATACCCAGATCTATGCTTACAAAAATAAACAAAACAAAATAGCCCAGCAAAAGTCAAGAATTGTTTATTAATCAATCCACAGAAATATCACAGGTAACTGTATTTAAAACATGTCTTCTAGTAAGTTGCAAAAATGATACTAATCCTTCACTCCAATCTGAATCCACAACCTTCTCCCATCAAGAAGGGGACCTATTTCTCCTCCTCTTGAGTTTGTACCTGCCTTTTGATCTGCCTTGGCCAACAGAATACAGCAGAAGTAATGACATGTCAATTCCAAGCCTAGACCTCAAGAAGTTTTGCACACTTCTTCAATTTCTCTTAGAATCCTAGCAGACATCATGGAAATAAACCCTGGCTTGCTAACTAGAGGATGAAAGACAACTTGGAATGGAAATGAGTCATATCAGCTGAGAGCATCCCAATGAGCTGGCTCCCAGCCAACTGGACATATACGCATGAGTGAGCCCTGCTAAGACCAGAAGAATCTCCTAGCTCAACCCAGCCCAAGTTGTTGACTTGCAAAATTATGACATAAGTAAACAAATACCACTAATTTCAGAGTAATTTGTATGCAGCATAAGTTAACAGATTCTTGGAAACTATTGATTGGGCCTTTTGGCAGATCCTGGATCTGATCCCTTTTGGCAGGCCTGGAGCTGAGGAAATATGTCTTGGTCACTACTGGTCTCTCAAGTTTGAATTGGCAGTAGTCCCAAGGCTACAAGACAATGCCTGGCAGATCTAGGTTAAGAGGACAAGTTATGTGGATTATCCTCTGCTATCCTGAAGTCCCAAAGCATACAAATACAGCTAATTATGTGATCTGCCTGTACTAGAAGAGACTGTTTCGCCTTGCATTTAGGTTTTCATGGTCTGGAACTTAGTGTTATTATCTGTCAATTCTCATCTATTGTTGGCCCAAAAGTCGACTAGGCAAGGCCAAGGCGTTCCTTCCCAAGGGAAATTATGACAAGTCCATTTTCAAGAGAACTATATGAAACAGGGATCAAATGCTGATCATGTCCCCAGTGACAAGGTATGAAAAAAAAAAAGACATATACTCCTCACTTTGGATTATAGAACATATCAGGGGTCTGGTAAATCAGCGGCAATGCCTAGGAGCAGTGACAGAATAAGAGATTGACAGTGATGTCTGGCTAAGGAAGGTAGAGGCTCTGTGGAAAAGGTAGGCAACATGGTGCCCAGCTATAAGGAAACATTGGTGAAGATATATTAAGTACTTCCTGAAAACACCAAGAAATAACCAAAGGCAACATATGCAGAGAGTAAACCCTGAATAGAACTATTAAAGTGGTCCTACCTGGATGCACAGGCTGGAGCTAAGTTCGGAGAAATTTGTGGTACTTTAAATATTATGAGACATGGGGCACCTGGGTGGCTCAGACGGTTAAGCATCTGCCTTCGGCTCAGGTCATGGTCCCAGGGTCCTGGGATGGAGCCCCGCATCAGGGTCCCTGCTCAGTGGGAAGCCTGCTTCTCCCTCTCCCACTCCTGCTTGTGTTCCCTCTCTCACTGTCTCTCTCTGTCAAATAAATAAATAAAATCTTAAAAATAAATAAATATTGTGAGATATTACATTTGCGAACGTCAGTCAAAATAATTTAAAATATTACCAAAGTCTGGAAAAGAGGCTGTGAATCAGGTTTCTGATTTTCAAGATCAACAGCTTGCCAACAACATGAGAAGAACAGTGATTTCTTGCCTTTTGAGGAAACATGAACTCTGTCTCCATATCCTCTCAGCCACTGCAACCTCTCCTGGCTGCCCCTGTCAATCTAACTGATAACGCCACAGTCGGTGAAGTCAGCTGGTGTCCCCCATGGTGAAATCTTTTCTTCAGTTTCTAATTGGGCCACTTACTTTGGCATCGGTGCTGCTCTCCTAGGAAAATGATGGCTGAGCCGTCCAAGAAGGCTGCCTTTGTTCCCATCGCGTGACTTGACACCCCATAGTAAGAAGACCACCCGCTCAGATGCCAAGCAAATGCTCTCAACCTGAAAAAGACAAGGATGTTTTCACTGACCTCTGCAATCAGCTTGTCAAGTTGGAGGAGAGGAAGTTGGGGGAGAAAAGGAGAAAGGGCCTTCCAGAGCACACCCTTCCACACCTTCTTGTCAAAAGAATTGTAACTGCTCTGTTTGTTTACTAACAAGGATGCCAAAGGCCTCTTCGTGCCTTGGGTATTACATATTGATAATATCAGGAAGAAAATAAGGTAAAGAAAAAAGACTGGGATTTTTATTATTATTATTATTATTATTCTCTTCTTTGCCTAACAGAATGTCATCAAAGAAGCATGACTTGTTACTCAGGAAAGTGAAGGTATTGCTGATATGGCCCGAGGAGATTTTACTCTTTGCAAATAATCACACCTATGAGGTGTGATTACAGGTTATTACACAGGCTCATTTTCAAAATTCTCTTTTTTTAAATACGACAAATGCCAGCAGAGACAAGGATCTAGGATTTCTCTGCTTTTGCAATACATAATAGTAATGTATTTTTTTTTCCTTTACATTCTTCAACACCAGACTCCAAAGTGATTTAAAACACACTGAATTCACAGATTCCTTTGTCCAGTACTGAAATGCACAAATAGGACAGACAAATATATACAGGTAAGATTATTACAGTTTCCAACCAAGAAATAATTCAATAGGTTGAATTTAAATTTTATTAGCATCATCCTGTTGGACCCTTTAAGAAGCAATATGTTTCCAGACACAGAAAGGATCCATGTGTTGATATAGGATACAATTGACCTCTGCCTATCAGGGGCAGGAAAAGGTTAAGAATACACACTCCTAGAACCAGAATGAATCAGCTGGTAATTGGTTACAGTTACCAGTACTTTAAATAGTCCCCCGAAAGATCCTTACTTAATAAACCAGATGCAGTCTGCTGTATCTGTGACTGAGACATCGTCAGACACCAAGATGTTATGAAGGCAGACACTCAACAACTGAGCCACCCAGGCGCCCCCACCAAGATGTTATTATAATGTAGCTTCTTTCTGTTTGTTTGTTTTGCAGTTTTAAAAAATGAAATGCCTATGTTTGCAAGAGCTATGGGAGTTGGAAAAGACAACATCCCTGCCTTCTAGAAGCTTTATAGTAGATACCCCTGATGCATATGAACATGTAAAAATCATATTTGCCCACAAACGACAGGTGAGCTCTAAGACACTTGATAACGGATAACTTGATTCCTGAAATGAAATTGGCAGTTGGTAGTGGAAAAATGAACTGTGACTTAACTTTCCCTAGTGAGGAAATCATTCCCCCAGGAGGACTTCAGTGTCCTTTTCAAGGAGATGGGGAAGTGTGCCTGACAAGTTTAGCCATATAAGGCTTGGAAGATGTAATGGACAAAAGAATAGGGGCTCACAGGAAGAGTCTCAAAGGAGAACAAAGGCAGATAATACAGCAGCTATTCACCGTAAAGGGCTTTGAAAGGTTCACGAAAACGTATCACAGTGGAAAGGATCTGACAAGGGAGCAGAAGACTCAGATTTCATGGTGATACCAAGGTTGTCGTGGGGGGAGTCTTAGTGCCCCTACTCCCAATTTCTACCAACCTCCCAGCTGCCCCAGGTGTTTTTAATAGTAACGACATCCTTTAATATGGACAATCAACAATTCTCCCCCTTTAAGTTAACAATGAGTAAATCATCTTTAGAAGACTTTGCCATTTTTCAGGGCACCTGGGTGGCTTAGTCGGTCAAATGTCTGCCTTTGGCTCGGGTCATGATCCCAGGGTCCTGGGATCAAGCCCTGCATGGGGCGCCTCACTCAGCAAGGAGCCTGCTTCTCCCTCTCCCTCTCCCTCTCCCTCTCCCTCTGCCTGTCACTCCCCCTGCTTGTGTGCTCTCTCTCTCTCTCTCTCTCCCTGTCAAATAAATAAATAAAAATCTTTAAAAAATAAAAGAAAGAAAACTTTGCCATTTTTATTGATCTGCAACATAAATCTAATTTTGAGAATACATATGCTGGACATAACAGAGCTTCAAGACAACCTCCCTCATTTTCCTTCTCATTGACTAAGCCCCCTCTAAATGGAAACATTGCTTTTGTTTTAGTTCTGACTTAGAAAAATTTCTCATTCTCTTTGGAATTTTTTTTCACCCAACAGAAACATTCAGGGTTGGTCTGTGTGACTTCTATCACCATAGAGCTAAAATATTATACTTTTCTTATTCTCATGCTATAAAATATTGCACTTTGTTATCACCAAACCAAAACCCCAAATCATCTTATGCTGTGCTCCTTAATTTGTCATGAGACTCTGCTTGTTCTGATTTGATCTCTTGATACTTGCTAATCTTCTGATGGAGGAAAAAACATTAATTCCATAAATGGGCCTCTGGTGATCTGGGGCTCTGAAATGCTAAGTTTTATTTGTTAGCAACTCCATCCTCAGCATGAGTCGATTTTTCTCTTTGCACATACCACAAATTCTATGTCTGTTTCTGGGCCAGCTCCTGGCAAACACCCACACCACCCTCGCTCACTATGATCAAGTTAAAATGTGTATCAAAATAAACCCTAAACATTGAAAAGTCTCACAGAAAATTTTCTCCATCTCTATTTTTCTGAGTTTTGCTAATACTGTAAATTTTGTTTTTAACTGATGGATGCCATCCTGTGGGGAAACGTGGTAATACAGAGCCATTGCTAACTCGTCTCTGGTCAGCTCTGATGCAATTAGCAATAGGCCAGGATGCATTTTACACTCCACTAGCACTGGGATTGGGCTGGAATAAACTCAGGATGGTCCCCACCAAAAACCCTGACTCCCATTGGTGATTGCAGCCTAAATTATTTATTGAAAGGCTGCTAGCAAACTCAATAAGGGAACTGGTTTCATTCCACAGATGATTATATTTCCTACCACGAATACAAAATCTTGTGTCTTCACAACGTCCCCTGAAAAGTCCGCATGGTGATTTCTTTCCTTCAAGAAGAAGAAAGAAAAAAATATGTGAGGTTATATCTCAGTGAGGTAAGAACTCAATTTTGTTTTATAACTGAGCTTACTGCCCACCTCACCAAATGAATCAACCTGATTAGCTGTCGAGTACAAACTGCTGAGAGCCCACCACGGAGCGGTCACCTTTACACTTAACAGCACAGGAAAATTACAATTTAAAAAAAAAAAAATTTAGTCACTTACTCTAAAATAGCAAATCCAGTCATTGTCATGAGTGTTGCTTAACACAATTTCATGCCCTCTCAGCCTTGCTGAGCTGTGTTTTCTCTTCACTGTCTCTGCACCGGGGAAGGTGAATGATTAAGGATTGGCAGCCTCACCCCAGGCAGCTGCTGGCAAGCCCCTAAAAACCCACAAGAAGTCTGCTGTCTTAGAGATGCCACGAGAGGAAAGTGACAAGCTGGGAGTGACCGTTCCGAGGAGCCATGGTTGTGCAAGAGCATTTACCCCAGGGGTAGGTCAACTGTACGTTGTCCCTGGATTCTAAGTTTATCTTCTTTGTCCTGTGCTTGAGTAGCATTGTGGTGATGCCACCATCACACATGAGAGCTACCCCTTGTACTAAAGAATCTGAACGTTTTCCCATCTCCACTATTAGATTACGAACTCCTGCAAAACAAGAGAAAAGCCTTATACACCTTTGAATCTTTCAAAAAAAATAACTAAACAAAAAAACAAGTAGTACTTTGTAAGCATTCATTACTTAGAAGTTGACTTTAAAGAGAAAGAGATACACTTAAGGATAATGCAGTCACCTCTTGGTTAGGGAATATTTCTCTAAGTTGTCTGATTGCATCACAGGGAAAAATTATGCTAATTTTCAAAATTGTCAATTTTCCCCAATAACAAAGAAAAATCAAAACCTTAAACAAGAAGCTCTTCAATAACTGTAAACACCCAGCTCACCCAGCACACAGAAGAGGGACAAACAATAAAAGACGGAGCAAAAGTGAAAGAATGGGTGACAGCTAGATCATCAATTTCATTTGCTACTACTTTATATGGTTAGAACAGGGTTTTTTAAGTTTGGCACTGTTATGAACATTTTAGGCTGGATAATTCTTTGTTGTGAGTGGGGCGGGCGCTGTCCTGTGCATCATAGGACCTACCGTAGCATACCTAGCCTCTACCCATTAGACACCAGTAGCACCTCTCCCACAGATGTGACAACCAAAAAATGGCTCCAGACCATGCCAGATGTCCCCTAGAGGACAAAATCAGCCTGGTTGAGAACTCTTCCAGAAAGAGTACTGGAATTCAGTCAAGATGGACCACTGAAGTCAAGTTCATCCCTGAACCTTGTAGTGACGATGGCTATAAGAATGAAAATGCTGACTAGTTTGAGCCATCCAGGGCTAGTCCTGTATTGAAGATAGTGGGCAGATGAGTGATGGATAGAGACAAAATAAAATCTGGCTGTTATTTGAAAGGGAAAAGGAAGGGAGTGCGTTCTAGAAGTGCTACTAATACTATCTGCTACTACAGTTAATATTTTTAATGTTTACATTAAAAAATAACATTTAAAGCAAAAGTTACAGTGTAACATTTTGCTATTTGAAAGGATTAGTATTTTGCAATACTAATATTTTGAATACTAACTAAAATTAGTATTTTAGTATAGGATTAGTATTTTGAAATAAATAGCAATTCATAGTGAAGTGGGAGAGTGAGGTTCTTGTCTCATGGAGTCAAAGAATGAATCCCACGGACAAAGGAGAGTGAGCAAAGCGATAGAATTTTATTAAGCAAGGATACGGAAAAAGCTCTCAGGAGTGAGAGGGATCCTGCCAGGGTTGCCACCATGGATCTCCACTAACAGTCTTTTACTTAGAACTGACCAGGGAGCTTGTGGCCTTACCATTTTTGTGACATCTTGGTTCAAGTAAGGACTGGTGATAACATCTTTAATGGCTTAATTCTTCTTTGGGGTCTGGTTATTCTTTGCTGGTCACAATGTGACTGCCATAACAAGACCCCATCTCTGACACCCAGGGCAGGGTAGTCTGGTTTGTTCTTTTATCTCTGGTTTCCTTACACCTCAGCATTTTTGGGATTTCCGTGAGCCTGATCCCATAGCCCCCTACTTCTCTCTCCCTACCTCGCCCCGCCTGTCCCTTACTCAATGAAACCCTTCAGATGCTTCAGATGTAATACTGGTGGGTCATATACTTGGGGGACAACTGCCAACATGTATCTTGGGGGGGTGGTTAGAGATAAAGGAAGTTTCTAAAGGAATTTTTATATGTTAAAGTAGACTTACAGAATCCTGGGGATCAGGCTAAGATTGCCTGTTGCCTTTAGCAAAGTATCAACATCCAGGCAGGTAAGTCCCTAGGGGAATGTCACTCTGCCTCTTTCAAGGGCTTGTCAATGGGCTGCAAGAAGTAAGGAAAAGTAACAATTGTTCTTCTGCCTCTGTTTCCCACATCATTGGGAAATGATGCTACATTGATTTGACTTAGCAATGAACACAAGTTTGAAGGGTAGGTTGATCATCTTTCAATCATTTATGTATATAATTGCATATTACTTCCTCATTTTGAGATTATAGCAAGAGCTATAAATTTGAGACCCTCTCTGGATGTTAAGGCTCTGGCCAAATGGCCAAATGGCCAAAGGCAGCCCGCACCAACACCACCATCGCCAAGGTTTCCATCCTCCTTTTGGCCCTTGCAGTTGTATTAGGGAGCTTTCAAAGATGCTCACAAAATTAGAAATAAGTTCACGTTCAAATGATGAAATGAAATACAAATAACCCTGCCTGCAGTGTATTCAGAAAAGTAAACTCCCTGTTAGGGAGAATTACTTAACAATTTCCATGAAGGTAAGTGCACACTGCAGTAAAGAGCTTTAGAAACTGGGGAAAGGCTAAAGTTAAGCTGAGCTCCCTGGAGGATTATCGGAGCAGTTTATTTTAAATATGCTAAAATGTTAGGGTATTATCTTTCTAATAAGATGAGATCAAAGAGGAGTCAACAAACAGAACTGAGAAAATAGATGCTGTTTCAGAGTTCAAAAGTTCAAGGGTGTGTGTGCCTTCCAGCTTCCTGCCGACTTCTAGTAGGGCTTGTTGGGACGTTCAAGAATTCCGAGAGAGCTTGGAGAGAAGCCAATGAGGACTTCTTTGATATTTCTAAACCTAAAGGCACCCTCCAGCTTCCACATGGACTATGTTCTGAGAGTTTAGGTTGTGAGTTATTTATTTAAGACCTAGTTTGCATTTTCCCTAGAGACAACCAGAGAGCTAAAACCAACCACTGAAGCAAAGTTCTGTCCTGAGCATTTTATGAAACCATGCTGCAATGTTCCTGCTAGAAAATGAATCCGAGTCGCAGCTTGGAAAGTCAGGTCATATTTCCCATCAGGGTAAGTTTAAGTCCCTGGGCCAGGGGCCTGCGCTCCAAAAGAGAAAAAAAGAATAAAATATGGGAATGATAGGGAATCTAAAGGTGGAAACCTCTGGACGTTAGAGAGTAGGAAATGTTCCTCTCTCTTCACACTTACCCCTTTGACCTCCACAGCCCTGAGCCCTTCTCAAACTGAGATTTGAGAAGTTTGCTTTCCTATATGACCATTTATAAAATCATGCTTATCTCATCTTCCTTGCTTTTTATTTTGTCACAAAATAAACACATTACCATTTGGAGATTTCATACAGGCTTATATTTTAGGCAAAAGTAGACAGCAGCTATTAAAAACAATATCTCTGGGGGCGCCTGGGTGGTGCAGTCGGTCGTGTCTGACTCGGTTTCAGCTCAGGTGGTGATCGCGGGGTCATGAGATCGCGCCCAGAGTTGGACTCCATGCTCAGCACAGAGTCGGCTAGAGTTTCTCTCTCCCTCTTCTTCTGCTCCTCCCTCCGTGCGCTCTCGCTCTTGCCGAAATAAATACCTCTTTAAAAAAAATGTTTTTTAAATAAAGAGAATATCATCTCTTTTGCCTTTACTTTTTATTTTTTTACTTGGACCACAGAAATCTGTAAAACTGCCATGAATTTTTAAAATATCAATTTTTCACAATGTTTGAGGTAAAACACGCTGTAAGAAGTCCCTTACTAGCCTTAGAGCCATAAGATGGTTAACAAATCTTCCAAAGTTGCCAGGCTTCTAAAATATAGTTAAATCACAGGAGAATACAGGTTAATAATGCACTACCTATTTCTATTACTGGGTTTTAAATGGTTAAAAGTCATTGGATGTTGCATAATTCAGAGCTGAAATGAAAATTTAAAATTGGATATTTGATATAACTGCGAATAGATAATATACTCAAGCCAACTCCAGAACTGATTATGCTAATTTGCCAATGAGTCCATAAGAAATAGCCAAACGAGACAAGAAATGATGCTCAGGTTAAAAAAAAAAAAAAGCTGACGAAAAGGACACTCATGTTGCACAGAGAAGGAGTATAAAAAAAAAGTGATTAAGAAAAACGATTGTTTTCCAGAGAGAGAGAAAGGGTAACTAAAAGAAAAGGGCAGGATTTCTCTCTTTTTCAGAGGGGTATTTGGCAAGGACTGTATAGATTTCAGAACTGTCAAGACAAGGAGAACAAAGTAGATGATTTAACTTGGCTCCCATCCTTGGGATGGGGGCAAGTATGCCTGGAATTGGTACAGGAACATTAAGGATGACACACGCATCATCAGCCAGACACCGTGGCCAGTGTTTTGGCCACTCTCAAAATCTGGAGTTGGCTGTCTTAGGGGAAGTAGAGGCTATTTACCAACCACTGACTTGCCGTTATCAGTTGTTTCACAGTAATAAGCATTAATGTTATTTTCTCAAAAAAAGTGTTAATATCCCTGCCTTGTATTAAAGAAATTATCAGGAACACTAGAAAAAGAACATGTGCCAGGACTGAGGATCCATAAAACTAATCTGGGAAAATCATGGAAGAGAGGACACTAATGCAAATGATACTCATATAATAACATTAAGGAGCGTTTTCCTCTTCCTTACTCTGAAAGCACTCCCCAGATTAAGGCATAAAATTATTTCATGTTTGAAAAAAATCTTGGGGAATTTCTTCACTATGACACAACCAACTACTTTCTGAAATTTTCTGTAACATACAGAACTTTTTATCACAGACAGCTTACTGAAGCTGGCTTTCCACAGTCAATGAGAAGCTAGGGTGAGATGAGAAAGGATTTATAGGTCTATTTTATTATTAAATGGAAGCCACCAGATGGCACTGTGTCAGGCTTTATCCCAGTAATTTTCATTAGGCAATAAGGTGTTTGTGGTTGGACCTTGGGGAAATGCAAGATAGCACTTTGGTGTAGTATCTTATAGGAAATAAACATGCCAGTAAAGCTTGTTCTATTGCTGAATCTGTGACTACGATCATTTCTTTGCTCTCTGCTACCTGCAGTGTAGAAATCCAACAACCACAACTCTCTGTGCTACTAACTGCCTAACCAGAAAAGGAAAGAACTACTTTGGGTAGGTGGGAGGGGAGTGTCTTGTGGTTGTTGGATTTCTGCACTGTGGTCAGCTGATGGCGAGAAATGATCTCAGTCACAAATACAACAGCGCTATGGGCATCTTGTAGTTTATCTAAATAATGTTTATTGTTTCACATTGTGTACTTTACAGACATGATTACATTGATCCTGAAAATATCTCTGAGAAATGACCAAGTAGAGATGTTGCTACGATCTGTTATAGAGAACTGTTTGCCAAGCAACAATTTTGATAAGAACTCAAGTATTGACAAAACATAAATTCTGATATTTAATTATTTAGATTAGGACTTGGTAATTTTGGGGGATGTCACGCCTGTAAGTGGAATTAAATTCTACACAGTGCCACGACGTGTAGAGAATCACAAAGTATTTCAACACACTACCTAAAGCCCTGACTAAATAATTAATTAGTTTTGTGACTTTGGGAAGTTCATGTAACCTCTGGTCCTAAACAACTACATTGTGAAATCAGTAGGGTCGAACTAGATCCACATGGTGTCTGCAGTATAGTGAAGTGTTTGCAAGTATGGACTTTGGAGTTGGAAAGACTCCCATTTGAATTCCTGCTCTGTCACTCAGCTGTGAGAACTTGAATATGTATTTAACCTTTTGAGCCTGTTTCCATACCTTTAAAATGAGGGTAATAATACTACCTATCTCAGTTTTCTTGTTGGGAAAATTAGGTGCAATAAATAAAATATTTAGCACATTTCCTGGCCTATATTAAGCATTCAACGAATATTAACTATTATTACTGACAAATAAGGTTCTGCCTTATACTATGAAAGAGCTTCTTTTTGGATTTTACTTATTGGGTGAAACATGCTCTAGGTTCTATAGCTGATCCAGGCTCTGCCAACTCATCATGTAGTGCTACTTAGTTTTTAATAAACGTAAGAAGTATTAGCTTTCTTTGTCAGCTCTCTCTATCCCTCCTATTTTGAAAGGGGAGTGAGTAGGTCTAGACAGAAAGTTAAGGCAGATATCCAGAAATGCAGAATAAGTGACTTAATCAAAGTCACAGCTGGTATGAATGTCAGAGCTTTATCTACCATTCCAGAAGTTTTTGACTTGCAGTAATGTCCTTGGTCCAGGCTGCATCTTGCCAACCCAAGTAATATTTCAAAAGTTGATTTAGATTTGGCTGCTCAAAGCATAGATCACTACTCCAATCTTGATGACGTTTCCAGCCCAGGGCCAAGATTCTACCATTCTTAAAAGTTATAGCCATAAACAAAGCAGTGGTACATTGCTAAATTAAAATGGGGAAGGAATTATTATCCACATGGAAGTGTATTTTAGTTATTGCACCAAACTTAGATCAACCCAGTTGATTTGGTGGTATTTCTCAATAAGATCTGTATTTTGGCAGTAGGGGAAAAGTTCAAAAGTGGCCCACAATGGTCTAAATCACCTCTGACAAAGAGTAATATCTAGCTTCTCTACTGTGCCCACTAAAGTACCTATGAAGATTCAGAAGAAAACACACAGTAATAAACATAAAGACTTAAAGCCAACATTCAAATCAGAAGCTGACTAGAATTTTCACATTGTATCAGAGTAGGGGATACAAATGAAAATCACAATTAGTAAAAATCCCAGTGTGGTAGATGCATGTTCTAAAGATGATCACACCAATTTATTCCATCCCATATGTTCTTACAATGTTACCTTGACACTCCTTCATCAAGAGGTGGGGTTTATTTCTCCTTCCGTTGAATACAGACTTCCTTAGTATTTTAAGTATTTGCTTTTTTTTTTCTTTTTTAGAGAGAGAGCACAGGTGTGTGAGCAGGGGATGGGGGAGGAGAGGCAGAGGGAGAATGAGAGAGAGAATCTTAAGCAGGCTCCACACCCAGAGCAGAGCCACACACAGGGCTTGATCCCATGACCCCAAGATCAGAACCTGAGCTGAAATCAGGAGTCGGATGCTTACCTGACTGAGCCACCCAGGTGCCCCTAGTATTTGCTTTTAACAAATAACATATAAAGGAAGAGACACTGTGTGACTTCTGTGGCTAGGCTGGAAACATCAATACTGATTCCACCCGGCCGTCTGTCTCTTTCTTTCCGTACCTCTTCTTTGTAATCCAGCCACCATGTTGTGAAGAAGCTCAGACCACATAGGCCACCAGTTACTGTTCTGGCCAACAGCACCAGCTAAGGTCTAAACCAATAGCCAGTGCGGTCAAACACTAGATACATAAATGAGTAAACCTTCTGATGATTCCAGCCCCCAGACTCTGAGATGCCTTAGTTGAGGCTTAGTGGAGAAGGGATGACCTACCCTATTTCTTTGCCTAAATTTCAGATTTGTAAGCACAGTAAATGTTTTTTTAGCCCACTCAATCTGGCAGTGGTTTGTTATACACTAGTAGATTACTAGAAGACCCGGACGCACATTTTGCCACATAAAAGAGAGGGATACTGGGCACCTGGGTGGCTCAGTCATTAAGTGTCTGCCTTCGGCTCAGGTCATGATCCCAGGGTCCTGGGATCATCGGGCTTCCTGCTCAGCAGGAAGCCTGCTTCTCCCTCTCCCACTCCCCCTGCCTATGTTCCCTTTCTTGCTGTCTCTTTCTGTCAAATAAATAAATAAAATCTTAAAAAAAAAAAGAGAGAGAGAGAGAGGGATCCTGCTTTCTTATGCTGGAATCTGAGATTCTGTGTTCTTTCACCACTGGTCCCATTGTTCAAACAACCAGATTCAACCGGAAAACTGGACTGCTCTCCCTCCATTGGCATAGTTACCGTGTTTAGAGTTTAGCAGAATATTAGTAAAAGCAATTTAATACCAATTATTAATATTGACTGAGTGATTATGATTAACTAGGCATGGTGTTAATTGTGTGATTTAGTGATTTTGCCTTCAACTTCTCATTTAATACCTTCAACAACCCTGTGAAGTATTTAAAACCAGTAGGCTTAACCACATGGAAATTTAAAACTATTCTCCTAAACTCTTGTATCAATGAGGAAATAAAAACTTCGTTGGGAGCCCCCTTGGAAAATACTGATAAAGAGAACGTGATAAAATGAAATAATACGTCAAAATTTATGGGACGTGGCCAAAGCTGTACTCAGAGAACCAGAGTAAAATGTACTCAGGGTAAAATTAATAGATTTAAGGGCTTTCACTTTAAACAAACAAAGAATAAAAATAAATCAACCAAGTATTCAATTCAGTAATTTATGAAATCAATCTAAGGAAACTAGACTGGATTATTATCTTGGTTAAAGCATAGATTATACAAAATAAAAAGGCTTGTGGTATTAAAAACATACAAAATAAATCTAGGAGCAGTGTATCATGAAAAAGCAAAAGTTGTAAATATTGGGTGTATCAGTCAGGGTAGGCTAAGTACTAGGAAAACAAAACAAAAAACAAAAAAAACAACCCAACCTTAAAGTTTCAGTCATTGAATAAAAGCTTATTGATTGTTTATGCCATAATCTAATGAAAATGGTGATGGGATCGACAGGGCTTTGCTTCACAAACTTGACTCCTAACTCCAAGGATGCCCTCAAATAGGAAGAAAATGAATAGTTGTTCATGGGCGATTTTTATGGTCTAGACCTAGAAGCTGTACTTAATACTTCTGCCCACATTGCTTTCACCAGAATCCAGTCATATAGCTTTATCTATCACAAGTTGGTGAGGAAACTTAGTACATCAACATGCCCAAGAAGAAAAAGAAATGGGTTTGGTGAACATATTCCATTGTCTCTGCCACAGTCCTCTGCTGTGGTGAAGAAATACCCATTTTGCTTTTCATCCCACCGTGTAAAACACATTTATCCACTCCCAAGGAAAACTCAAAGTCCTAAGCATTCATTGCAGTCAACTGAAAGTTTAAGAACTCCTGATGATGCAAAGTCCTTTTTAACTTGCCTCATATTGTTTCTCATAGTCTGGTGAACCAAAAAGATAAATTATTGGCCTCCCTCTGACACTCACTGCACAATGGTGGAGCAAGGGCAACGTAACCGCAATAAACATTCCCATTCAGAAAAGAGAAGAATGGAAATCACAAAGCAGTATTGGTACACAGCAATTCTGAAATCCTATGGGACAGATTTTACAAACCTGATTGTGTTCTTTGGAAAGAACATCTCCATCCATTGTTCTTTTGATCCCTGGCCTTCTGAGTTGGGGGAGATGATTCTTTCATGTCAAAATACTCCACAGCCATATTTAAAATAAATTTTGGATATTCTCCTCGCTCTGGAGGCAGAAAAACTTTGGAAACCTGCTTTCTGCTCATTGAAGGCTGACGTTCCAATACTTGATTTAAAGTTTAGAGAGTTTTAGTCCCAGCTTATTGCTTTTTTAGGCTTCTAAATTATTTGTTATCAATTGGTATGTTAGCATCTGACCAACTCGTATGATGCACAGCAAACGTAGCTGATGTCCCTTTACGGACACAGTTCCCAAATCCGATGTATTTATTTGCTTTTTTTGCCAACAGGCCACTCCAACCTTAATGGCTGCTTTTTTGAGTCTATCAAGCTTGACTAAGAAGACCATTTTCAATAGGCTTCTTTTGCTCACAATCTTTCTCAGTTACATATGGCATCAAATCTTATATCCAGTTGTTTCAGAGCTAGAAACAGTCAACTTTTCCAACTCTTCAAGGAGCTTTTTTCTAGACTTTCTCTATTTCCATTCATTTATGCTTACAAGTTGGCCAATTCTTTCCTGAGGTCACTTCATCTTTGTCAACATGAATTAATATGAGCCAAAATACACTAACAATTTTATTCTTTTAATTCACTTCCCTTACGCCTGTCAGCTGAGCAGGCATATGGTCTGCCTCCCACATGTGCTATCAGTACTTTATATGAATCGCCGTATTTCCAGCCTTCAATATGTGTTTCTTTGAATTCCGTCACCCAAATGTTAAACCATTGCCATGTATTTTAGATTTTTATGATAGCCACAGCCCACTTATGAATAAATTAACGTAGGTTGTTGCTTGGGGAAAAAAAAAAATAGACAAGCCTCCAAACCTCAGAGGCTTAACATATCATACTCCAAAGCAGATTGACAACACAGTTTTTGCTGCATGCAATCATTCAGCAAAAGAACCTTGTTCAGTTCCACTCTCTCCAACACATGTTTTCACAATCAGTCTAGCATCAATCAGCCAGCTGAGAGACAGGACAGAGAATGAGTGAGCATGAGCTTAGCGAATACACATCTGCTCTTAATTGGTTTAAACTGAAATGGGCACATTACTTTTGATTAAATTCTATCAGCTGGGACTAGTCTTACTGTCCCACATAAATGGGAAGATCTGTGAAGTACAGTTCAGTTGTGGAGTCAGGCAGAGGAAGTGGGTTTGGTAAACTTTTGACCAATATTTCCAAGTGGAGAAAGCACATACATCTGCTGCTCTTACAGAGCTTACACTCTAGACAGGGAAGATAAGGCAGGAAATGGCTCTACTCAAAATAGGGTGGAAATTCTTACCAGGAACAAATATTTGTGGAACAGATATTTAAGACAGTGATTTGTACAACTGGAATAACTGGATTTAAGGCCTTGATACCTAGTCAGAGAAACAGAAAACAAAATTGCTCACTCTAGAAGAATGGAAACTAGAAAGAGAAACTCAAGTTCCAGAAGACTGGATCACCATAGACAGAGTAGAATCACCATAATTTTATTTTAGTTTGAGGTATGTAAGGTTTTTTGTTTGTTTGTTAAATATTTTATTTATTTATTTGAGAGAGAGAGAGAGAGCACAAGCAGGGTGAAGGGCAGAGGGAGAAGCAGACTAACCGCTGAGCTGGGAGCCCAATGTGGGACTCCATCCCGGGATTCCGAGATCAAGACCTGAGCCGAAGGCAGACGTTTAACCGACTGAGGCACCCAGGCACCCTAAGGCATGTAAGTTTTTAAGTAGGCTTATATATTACCACTTAGAACACTCCTAAGATGAAGATGGGTTCTAAAGTATGCAGAACAACTAAGCCTATACATAGGGGTTAACCTGACAAATTAGGATAGATGTAGAGATAGAAACCAAAGAACTACGCTAGTGAGACTGAAAAAAGAAAAAAAAAATCAGAGACAAAGTGAGAGGGAAGAGAAGATCTATGGAAGATGGTACTCAAATTTCTCTAGTCCCTATTTTTTTGAAAATTTACCAACGCTGAAGACCCAAAGGTGACTAAAAATCATAACGCTATTCTCAGGGTACAGCTGACATTCAATTGCAACGCAGAGACTAACTGAGGAAACAGTACACAATCCAATGGAATCAACCTATTTCTTCATTTCCCCATTGGTTTCCTTCTATGATCATTTCATTCAAATCAGTCTCTAAAGCTTTGACACGAACATCAAAGAGCATTAGACAGTGTCACATTTTAAAGGGCACTAACTTTTATTTGGGGAGAGGCTGTACTAAATATAAAATAATTTTTAATGCTTTGAATCCCCAGTTCAGCTCCCTGTAGAATGGATACTTGCTTCTACTTGGGCATCCAGGCTTTTGCCATTAACATTTGTTCTACTAATTAGAAAAAGGGTGTGCATCAAAATTAATAATGTGAAGTAAATAGGTCTATTTTATTCTGTATTTTATGAATGATATTACATTCTCATATGTTGTGACTTGCAATAATCATGTAATCTATTCTGCATCAGTAAATAGTGATTTATTTTTCTGAGGCTTTAATATGATTTATTTTTGCTAGTAGTTTAAGTACCCATTAGTTAATGCTTTGCTGCTGCTGACCTCAGTAGATTTTTTGGTAAAGCTTTATATAGCATTTATAGGTCACAAAAATGCCAACAGTGTTCATTATGGTCATTTTCCAAACTACCTGACAGCAAAATGTTTTCCCTCAACTCATTTGTATGTATATCCCTTAGTTAATGTTTCACCTCATGCCAAATTATAGTGAAATTCTTGTCACTTTACATGCAGCATGACATTTACACAAATATCTACTGAATTTATCATGAGCAATGCACACAGAATTTGTATCCTGTGGCTTGAGGGCAGACAAACCATAAACCTGGATCCAAAAACCTGCAGACTGAAAACATTAGGGAAATTAGAAAAGTGAGAATCTTTGAAAAAATGGAAAAATGTCTCCTTTGCCATCCTCAAAGGCATCATGACTACTAATTGATGTCAACAAATATACCTTCTAAAACCAGTATAAATAATAATAAAATAATAAATAAATAAATAAATAAAACCAGTATAAAAACTCTTTTAGGAGTATTTTCAGAAGTTGATATTTTGTATAAGAAATATTCCTCATCTAAAAAACAGGTGGATTTTTTTTTTTTTTCAATCAGAAAAGGTGTTTGAAAGACTCCTCAGGACTCAAAAATGGAGAGTGCATTAATCCATTATGGAACAAGTCCTGTCTGGAGATGAAGGGTATTTCAGTGATGCTATTTGACTATTTGTGGAATAAATATGCATTGGAAACATAAAAGAGTTCAATAAACAGAATTCTAAAATTTTAGTCCAAATGAACTTCTGGGTTAGGAACAATAAAGTGCTTTCTGTCATAAGGTTGATTACATGAGCTGCATCTAATATAAGAATTTTCCAATAGCCCCACTTTATTTAATGTCTTAAGCACAGCAAAAGCATAAGATGTAGGGTTTAGGAGCATAGGCTCTGGAGCTCAGTCATTTGGTTCTTGGTTTTTCCCCAACTCACTGTGGTACTTTGGGCAAATGATCTAACCTCTTTGTTGCTTCAGTTTCTTCATTTAGGAAGTAGAGGAGGGCTTATAACAGTAATGACCTTGTGAGTTTTATGATTAAATGAGTTAATACACGTAAAGCAGTTTAGAATGATGCCTGGCACACAGTACATATTCAATAAAAGTTGGCTGTTACTAGTATTCCTAATTTACAATGAGGTAACATTAGAGATATGAAGTGACTTCCAACGTGCACAGCTGCTTACTGGCCATCACAGTCCCCTGAATTCCAGATCCCATTTTCTTGGTGGCTTTCCCCTGAAACTTCTCACACAAATTGAAATAAAAACAATCTGGGTTTCAGCAATATTACTAATTTTCAATTCCATTCATATTCAAACTATTATTGGCTAGTTGTACTTGGCAAGTAAATTGCAGTTATTTCCCAACTCACAAAATTTTTTCCCAGCCTTCTTTTCCTTTACCCAAAAGTGTCTGAAAACCCTTTTTCTTAATTAAAATACAATCAATTACAACTCAGACCAGGCTCCGGATTACATTTTACCTTGACCTTGCCAAAGATCAACACTTACTCAGGGAAGGACTAAACCACAAAGACCAAGCTAAATGAGCGACCTTTTATGGTCCAATCTTAAGTTACTGGATGACATGTTAAGGATTAAAACTCCAAGCTCTACAACTGGGCATCACATGCAAATGAAGCCAGACAAGATGTTAATAGACCATCCATCCTGAAAATATCTGACCCCAAAATGTCTGACTGTAAAGATGCCATACAGTTAAATAAGAACAGTATAAAATCATGTAAAAATGACAGATTTGACTCCTAGCTTTGGCTCTACCTCCAACCAGCTTTCTGTTAAACAGAAAAAGTTGGAATAAACAATATGTAGGTCTTTAAAGATTTAAGATTCTAGCATGATTGTGGGTTGTTTTTGTTTTTCTTTTGGAGGTATGTTTAAAGACTCTATGTTGCTTCATGGTGATCTCACATATCTTTCTCAAATATTTTAAACGTAATGGTTTTCTCCATGAAAGGAAAACGATATATGGCTCTCCAAGCAGGAATTAGTTTGAAAATAATCGTCTAATAAAACAAACTATTATGCAGAATACTCATTAGCTGAGGTTTTCACATAGGACTCTTTAAAACACCTACCTAAAGAGAAAATTTAATTTTGCTGATAAAATTAGGTCAGTTCATCAGTTAGCTATGCAATGGATATGTCTCACACATGAGGGAATATCAGCTAAATGATCTTAAAGAGTTTTTTTAAAAAAAAACAAGACGTCTTGCTAGATCTCCTTAGGGGAAGAAAAGGCAAGGCCGTTGTTCAATGTTTTAAAATTTATTGAGTGTCTTTATAACACTCAATATATTTGCCATTTATCAAAATTATTAAGATGAAGTCATTAACCTGATGACAGTTTAACAATTATTCTTTTTTATATTTTCAAAAATGACAGACTCCCTTTACAAACCGAGTTTCCCTTTTGTGGGCTGTGCTCATCATATGCTATGACAATTAATTGTATTTAAAACATATTCAGATGTTCCTAAAATGATCTATGTTGCTAACTCTGGGCATATTCTTTTTGGCAATGGTGCAATATTCCTTGGGTAGGTCCACTGAAACCATACTCAAAAGGTACTAAGGAAAGATAAGAAGGTAATAAAATTATGTATTTTCATAGTCAAAGAATTTATACAACATATATAGATATGTCCTGCTAGAATTCAGACACTGATGGCAAAAATGAGCAAATATACAGTGACATATGCCTTTTGACTCACTCCAGGTAGGAGAAAAATATAGCGATTATGGAGAACAAAACAAGAGAGAGACAGCTAAATTCTCTGAAAGTATATGTTATTACAGATTAAAGGAAAGATGATTGATTAAGCCTGGAATAACTTGAGAAGTAGACAAAATTAAAATGTTCCATTAAATGGTATGGAAATCACTCTAAATATTTATAACCTGTGTGCTAACAAGAACTAAAGATTTGTATCATGAAGCCTATAATCTATTTGAGTGCTAATATTTTATAAACCTGCAATAGACTCAGGAGTTAAGCATCCCTTTGAGGAACTGCTCTGATACCTTACCCTGAGACACAAAGACATGCATGCAGATGATACCTTCTTGCCATATCTTCACCTGGCCTTTCCTTCTGTGCACACGTAGTGTCTTTCCCTCTTCTTAGAAGGACACTTGACATATTGTATTGAGGCCCACCTATATGTTCTCATTTACCTCTTTAAAAGTCCTATCTCCAAAGACAGTCCCAATCTGTTATATACTGGGGGCTAGGGGACTTCAATGTATGAATTTTGCCAGGACAGATTCTGTTTATGACAGAATCTATGCCTCTATAATCACTGTTTTTTTCACCTATCTCAGTCTTTCTCAAAGATGTTCAATACTGAACATCCCGGGGCTCCTGGATGGCTCAGTCAGTTAAGAGTCTGCCTTCCACTCAGGTCATGATTCTGGGGTCCTGGGATCAAGCTCAGCAGGGTCCTTCTCTTCCCTGCTAATGCTCTCTCTCTCATTATCTCTGTCTCTCTCTCTCAAATTAAAAAAAAAAAAAATCTCAAAAAAAAAAAGAAAAGAACTGAACATGCCTTTGTGATGAAATTTGCCGGAAGATGGACCAATATCTTACCCACAATGTTTATCCAACAGTATGAAGGCTCATCCGCTTAATGCTCCCTTTTCTTTTGGCTGGTGTACGGCAGCTTTAGCTGCTGTTAAGGAAACTGAGGACTTGAAATTTACTACTGACTTAAATTTACTACTGGCTTGGTAGATTTAATCTATTCCTCAGACTGAAGTGTTTGAATTGGGGAGAGGCCAGAAACAGGAAAACTGGTTAGAATGCTGATGTTTAGCTGAAGAAATGGAAAAGAAAGAGTAAATTCAGGAGCTATTAGTAGATATCTTAGTTGGACATGCTGAGCTTGCAGATGCAGGAAAAGAAGACAGAATGAAAGTGGCCTTAGTAGGAGTCAAGAAAAACTAGTCCACCTATCCAGGGAAGACCAGATCCCACAGTTCCTTTGCAGAGGACTGCACAATGTTGGCAATGGAATGTTTGACAAAAGTAAATATTTATTTAAGAGTCAAAATAGAAATGAATCTGAACACCCTCACCAGCTTTAAAATGATATTTCATGAGGCCGTATGGTTCCACAGAGGAAAACAAAGGGAGAGGGACGTGGGCATCATTCATTGCCAAGGCAGCTCTGCTTTTCCTCTCCAGTAGAAACTTACTTAAAAAATTGGATTTGTTTCTACATTACTCTCCAAATTTTGAAAACCACTAGGCTACACAATATTTAAATTATCTTTCCTTTAAAAAAAAATCGGGAAATCCTGGATGGCTCAGTTGGTTAAGCATCTGCCTTCGGCTCCGGTCACCATCCCAGGGTCCTGGGATCAAGGCCCACATCAGGCTCCCTGCTCGACGGGGAGTCTGCTTCTCCCTCTCCCGCTGCCTGCTGCTCCCCCTGCTTGTGCGTGCTTTCTCTCTCTCAAATAAACAAATAAAATCTTAAAAAAAAAATCTCTGAAATCCTGAGTCTGAAAATACATTGAAAGTCCTAAATCAGAATTTTCAATGAGTAGTAACACAGCCCTTTTCAATAAAGAATTCTTAAAGTCTTGGTGTGCCTGAGTGACTTGGTCAGTTGAGCGTCTGACTCTTGATTTCAGCTCAGATCATGATCTCAGGGTTCTGGGATCAAGCCGCATATGGGGCTCTATGCTCATCGGAAAGTCTACTTGAGATTCTCTCCCTCTCCCTCTGCCCCCCACCCCCTGCTCTCTCTCTCTAATAAATAAATAAATCTTAAAAGAAAAAAAGAATTCTTAAAGTCCCTGTTAGTTGAATATATCTGGTCTGAAAATTGAGTCTTAAATTTAAAATGATCACCTCAATATTTGTGATGGAAAATGGAAGTTTAGGAACTAAATTTACTTCCCTAAGCAGCATCACTCATAAATAATAAATTGTCTCTCTTAACCATCAGATGAAGGAAAAAATACTTACTGTTTAACACTTTATACAGGTAAAATCAAGTTGAAAAGAACTTCAAGTGCAGCAGGAGGGGTAGGGTGTTGTAAAGGCAAGAGATAGGCCAACCTCTATGATGACCGTAGAGGTTTGAAGTGGGGCGGGGGGAGGAGATGTGAGAAGATGAACTGTGAGTTGGGAGGTGTGTGTGGCTGAGGACGGATGACAAGCAGGAGAAGGTCTGGAGGGATCCTCTGAGATACAGAAGGAAAAGTCCTACGAGGCTAATAGCTCCCAGAGCTCCAGAGCTCTTACCCAACAGATTACACTTGCAAACAGTAACTCCGGGCTCAGGAAAATCCTGATTTGCCATACCCTAAGAACTCAGAATCATTTACCATATCACAAAGATATAACATTTTGCTCTTTGAACTTCCATAAAGAACATAAAAGGCAATTTCTTTAAAAAAAAGAAGAAAGAGAAAAATGAGAAAGTACCATTAAATAACACATATCTTAATAGTCACACGCACTCACACTTTCTAAGCACTTGCAATCTAGAGCACTTTTTCTATCTAGTCCCTCAAGTGTAGCCAAAATTTAATAAATAAATAAATAGATAGATAAATAAATAAATAAAGGAAAGAAAAAGAAGTGGAAAGAAAAAAAGGGGGAACAGATTTAATAACCTTTAAGAGAGAACCAAGTGACAAACTACGGTCAGATACTACTTGATTTCTACTTGAAAGCGAACGTCAGATTGCAGCAAACTAGCTCCAAAAAAGCTCACACTACAGAACTGACATTTCATTCCTAATTGAGCTTTCAAGACAACAGAACATTTTCAAAGTCTGATTCCTATTTTATGCACTTATTTTTCCTCTGCATTTTTAACATGTCGAGATATAGTGAAGTTAATGAGGTCAACAGTATCAATGTCTGTGATCAAACTACTAATCAATTAGTGTTTAAACTAGAGAACGAATGTTTAAACTGCATTTTCCATGTACTCCTGACTACCCCAAATTGTCAGCTTGTGAGCATATTTCTTCTGCCATCAAATTTTATGCCAGCTACTAATTTATCTATGGTGACTGCTAGCATGTTTTGAAGTTTATATAATTAACCCTGCACTAGTGGGTGATACTTAGCAATATGGATCTTGAATTTATTTTTAATAAATTATAGTTTTGTGGGAGAAGCAAAGATTACACTCAGCCTTGTTGAGTACTTTACTGTATTGATTAGGTTCTAGCCACCAATTGAGCCAGGTTCTCTCGCTGAATAAATCCATGATTTTTTCTACAGTAAGCAAGGACCCTGAGAATAATTCAATTGATAATTCTTTTTCAAATATAACCTTAATATTATAATTTTAATATTTGAAAGCATTATGGAACTCTTCTTTGTGAACACTGTGCATACTTTTTTTTCCCTCTTCTTTCTCCTCTTTCTCTCACCCACATTCCTTCTATCCAAACAGCCTTCACGGAATAAAAAAGACTCAAAATTGTAGGAGAAAAGCACAAAATTATGCCTCGTTGATGACACTGGGGAACTACAGGATCAGTGTTTATCCGCCTCAGTCAGAAGCTGTTCCAGAATTTCTATAGAGTTGGCTTGGGAAAGTAGTCTGGTGGGAAAAAGGTAGTGGGAAAGGCCCAGAGAACTTACAGTCAGGTGGTATTTCGTAGTGATTAATTATTTATTTGCCCAGGCTCAGGGCTAATGCTGATGTAGATTTTACCATTCCCCCATTCCCCAAACCACTGCTATTGCTACCGCTACCTCGCACCACCAAGAATCACATGCCAGGGAGAATGGCTGGCAGAGACTGCCAAAGACAGTAAAAGCATAGTGAAGTTCAGTGTCTGTGTTAGACAGCAACAAATGAGCAAAGCCAGGAAAGTTAATCAAGAAAGTGGCACAATGGAGCCTCTGGGTGGCGCTGACGGTTAGGCCTCGGACTTTTGATTTTGGCTCAGGTCGCGATCTCAGGGTCAAGTCATGATCTCAGTGTCCTGAGTTCAAGCCCCCCATAGGGCTCTGAGCTCAATGAGGAGTCTGCTAAAGTTTCTCTCTCCCTCTCCCATTGCTCCTCCCCATGCTCGCTCTCTCCCTCTCTCTCTCTCTAAAATAAATAAATCTTGAAAGAAAGAGAGAAAGAAAGAAAGATAAAGAGAGAAAGACAGAAAAAGACAGAAAAAGAAAGAAAGAAAGAAAGAAGAAAGAAAGAAAGAAAGAAAGAAAGAAAGAAAGAAAGAAAGAAAGAAAGAAAGAAAGAAAGAAGGAGAAAGAAAGAAAGAAAGAAAGGAGCAATTACAATTACAATTGAAAAGTCCAGGATATAGTGAATATGTAAGAAAACCTAGACTAGGAAGTCAGGATGGAATTTTCTAAGGAAACATTTTACATTCACCTGTATGGTCCACACCTAAGCAAATGCAAATGAGTAAATTCGTTGATTCAACAAAAATTTCTTGAACCCCTACCATGTGCCAGGCACCCTTCTGAGTGTTGGGAAGATAGCAGTAAATAAACTAGACAGAAATCCCTGCCTCTATGTCATTAAATTCTGAACTAAAGGACAAAAGATGAATCAGCGGGGGATGGGGTTTAGTGCTCATCTTTAAGGAAACAAGGCAGGAGGATGATACTCTGCATCAGTCAGAAAAAATAAACATGCTTTACTGAAACATGTATAGATTTCTTAAAACACAGTATTGAGTTTAACAACAACAACAACAAAAAAGATATAAAATGAGCTCCAAAACATAATATCATCAAAGTAAATTAAAAAGACCTCCCACATAAAACGACACTACCCATATTCCAACGATTTATACCTATCTATCTCAAACCTTTCAGCACTGGTCACTGAGATAGGAGCAGAGTGGGAAAAACAATCAAGGATGACCAGGGAAGCAACAGTAAAGCCAATCAATAGGTAGATTTTACAAAGTTGATGGTAATGGTGTGCCCAGAACTTGGGGATGGGATTACCTTAACTCTTTGAATTCAGGATTCCAAAAACAAAAGGAAAAACAAAAAAACAAAAACAAAAACAAAAACAAAAGACAGGAAACAGGTATTGTTTCCTATTCCATATCACATCTTTCCTTGAGTTACTTTGTAACAGATGCAGTACAAAAAAATAGTTTAACCACACATTTTCAGTTTTCCCTAAAGTTGAGTAAGAAACTGGTCAAAAATTAAATTCAAAACTACAATTGCAAAGAGAAGGCCTTCCATGTTTCATGCAGATAAAATACAAGGATACAAAATGAGTTCGGGGCGCCTGGGTGGCTCAGATGGTTAAGCGTCTGCCTTCGGCTCAGGTCATGATCCCAGGGTCCTGGGATCGAGTCCCGCATCGGGCTCCCTCCTCCTTGGGAGCCTGCTTCTCCCTCTGCCTCTCTCTCTCTCTCTCTCCCTCTCTCTCTCTCTCTGTCTCTCATGAATAAATAAATAAAATCTTTAAAAAAAACAAAAGCAAAAACAAAATGAGTTCTGTTCTTGGAGGTGGGCATTAACTCCTTCCACAATTATGGTGTGTTTCTTGTACAGAAATCACTTTCCAAAGTGATAAATTATTGCTCCTTCATCTACAAAGTGTCCTAGTTATTTCCAAGAAGAATACAGACCTATTATCTAAATTATTCAAAAAATGTAAGCTGATTGTCTTAATTACTTCTATAATTCATGAAAACTCAATTTTGTGGGTCTCTCTAAATAAAGCTGTGCATGCATTTTTAGGTAATTGCTCAGTATCTGTTTCTTTGTATCATGAACAGAAGTATAATTCAGGATAGAGTTTTCTGGATGGCTAAGGGAAAGCTAGATGTGCCACATTCTGCAGTGACATCTTACAACTGGGTCATTCAGAGTCATATTTCCTGGCCACCACTGTTTTTCCGGGGGTTCACAGACCCAACCCTTCATTAAAGGTGGGAGAATTATTCCACCCCTTGATTAGCCGGAGGGTTGGGATTCCTACTGCCTTCCTGTAAGATGGGCGTATATATCTATTGCCTATTTAGCTAGTTCTTCAACCTATTTTACAGCTGATTAAAGATGCAAAAGATTTCTGTTGAAAAAGGCTGATTCTGCCACACATACCAAAAAAAAAAAATCAATTTCCTTTCATTTGGTTTTAGATCTAAAAGTCTTTGAATGGTATAAAATCCTCTAATAAGATTTTCCCTTTCTTTTCCTGTGGGATCTAAGCCTATGAGTTCTGAAATAAAGGAAGGGAAACCAGCAGAAATGAAAACAAAAAGTCCTGAGCAGCCTCCTCTTATGAGATATTCTGACCAATTTTAGAAGCTGTCCCAAACTCACAACTCCCAAATTTTTTGGTTCGAGTCACTTCATATTTTTAAAATAACTATTAAAGACTCCAATGAGCTTTTATTTATATGGGGTATATATATATATCGGTGATTAAAACTGAGAAGTAAGATTATTTATTTATTTATTTTAAAGCTGAAAAGTTTTTAAAAACACAAGAATGCACAAGCACACATTCTATTAGCTGTCAGATTGATGACATCATATATCATGTAGCCTCTGGAAAGCTCTACTGTGTGAAGATTTGAGATGTGAGGAAGAGAGTGAAAAAGGTAAATAATGTCCTAGCATTGTTAAGGAGACAGTTTTCACCTTGAAAATCCCAAAAGTGTTTTAGGAACCTACAGGAGTCACAGATCACATTTCAAGATCCACATTCATGAATGAATTATTGCTGAGATATATTACTGAAAGAATTACTTAGCTTTACATACAGAAATCTGCTGAATGTTTCCCCCCGCCAAAGTGATTAGGGTAGGACCAGATAGAAGGCAAATATGAAATCTACTTGGGGCACAATGAAACAAGAAAAGTATATATTGGTCTTTGCCCTGGTTCCTGACACAGAGGTCCTAAAACCCTTGTAATTTCCTAAAAAATAACAGCACTAGGAGTATCTTTTATTCTGGTATTTGGTCCCTGATTCTGGTTCCTGGTTCCTGACACAGAACTCCTAAATCTCTTGGAATTTCCTTAGTGTTAGGAGTTTATTTTTGTTCCAGGGAGGTGACTCTTAGCATCAGGGTGGAGTCTGGTCACCAGAAAGACCAAGTCATAATTAGAAGCTTAGAACTTTCCACCCCATCCCCCATCCTCCAGGAAGGGGAGAGAGGTTTTAGACTGAATTAATGATTGATCATGATTACATAATGAAGCATCCATAAAAATCCCAAAAGTACAGAATTCTGAGAGCTTCCAGGTTCGTGAAAACACCCACATGCCAGGAGGGAAGCTCACCCCAACTCCAGAGAGACAGAAATGCCCAGGACCCTTCCTGACCTTACTCATGTGTCTCTTTATCTGGTTGTTCACCTGTATACTTTATCATATCCCTTACTATATAGTTAGTCAATGTAATGAAGTGTTTCCCTGAGTTCTATAAGCTGTTCTAGCAAAGGATCAAACCCAAGAAAGGGGTCATGGGAACCTCAGATTTGGAGCCAAGTCAGACAGAAATTGCCGGTAATGTAGGAACTTACTACTTGCAACTAGTATCTGAAGTGGAGGGCAGTATTATGGGATGGAGCCTCTAACCTGTGGGGTCTGCAATAACTCCAGGTATTGAATGTCAGAACTGAATTGAATTGTAGGACACCCAGCTGGTGTTGGAGAATTGGTGTGTGGAAAACCCTCACATCTGGTGTCAGAATTCCTATGAGTGTGGTCATAGTATGGAGGAAAAAACAGAGTTTTTCCTACACAGGTACATTCCACCAATGGCATTCCATTCTGTCTGCACCCAGGTAGCCACTCCCTTCTTCTCCCACCAACTGCCAACCAGGGTAGCCACTCACCCTGACCTCCCTTGCCTCTCTCCCTTCGTCTCTTAAACCTACCTTCCTTTTGTACTGTTTCCTTCCGGATCCCTCCCACCCAAAGAAATACAATAAACTGCCTTTAAATGCTCACTGATAGATGGGAATAACATGCATTTGCATTTTAAACTGAGAGCTTTACAAAATGCCTTTAAGCTAAAGGAACAAATTTCTATTGATAAAAATTCATGAAGGCAGGGATTGGTGGAAAATTTCACCTGGCAGGAAATTTTTCCTGGCAAAAAAACATGCCAATGGCAACCACTTTTTTCCTAGATACAAGAACAACTCTGACTTGAAAGATGCTTTGATGTTTTCAAGTATCTACAAATCCAGCTCAGTGCTTGGCACCTAGCAAGTCCTCATTAATGTTAAAGTGAATTCCTCCACATTCACCATCAATCTCTTTGTGTACAAACAGAAATATCTGAAGGCTGATGGAATTCCCTTAAGCTATTAAGATGCAATCTACTGCTTTCAATGCATGAAAATGCACTTTGAGTGCATTTGCAAAGTCAAAGCAATTTCCGAAGGTCCTAAATTTAAAGATTTAGATAAATGAATCCATTTTTTTCATTCAATTCCTCCTACCTTTCTTCCTTCTATCTCCCCCCCGCCCCAACAAATAGTTATTATGCACTGTCTTACTTCAGGCTGCTATAACAAAAATATGAAAGCCTGGGTGCCTCAAAGGAAAAACATTTTCTCATAGTTCTGGAGGTTGGATGTTCAAGATCAAGGTGTTTCCCAGAATCACCTTCCACGTATGATATTGGTTAGGGTTGGCCCAAAGTCAACTAAGAAGTCCCCTAATCTGCTATCTGCAAGCTGGTGGTGTAAGTCTGTCTGAGTACAAAAGGCCTCAGAATTGGTGAACCAATGGAGTAAGTCCCCAATCTGAGTCCAAAAGCTCCAGAACCAGGGCAGGAAAAGATGGATGTCCTAGTTCTACCAAAGAATGCAAATTTGCCCTTCCTCTGCCTTTTGGTTCTGTGCAGGCCCTCAACAGATTGGATGATGCCCATCCACACTGGTGAGGGTGATCTTTACTCACTCATTTTACAGATGAGTAAGTTAAGCTTCAGGGCTCACACAATAATGACAAGCAAGTATCATGGAGACCCGGCCTTTCTGCTAACTTCTAATCTTCTATTTTTTTAGGGCATATATTAAGATCCAGTTAAAGGGCCCAAAATTGAAACTTAGGGATTGTCTTTTTTTTCTGGGCAGGACTATAATTAATACATTTATAAATAGATGTGGACCACACCCATGTATGAACTTCACTCTGCAAGCATCAAGGAGCCATGCAAATTTTACCAGTGTTTTGGTGGTGGGGAAGTGGATCATGTTTGTTTCACCAGGCACACCCCATCTGAGTCCTATTAAGTCCCATCCATCACCACATTCTACTCCACAAAACACCCTTGGTTTCCCCCTAGTTATTCCTTTTTCAACACCAACTCCCTACCTGTCCCACCTCCCACATCTGTACTCCAATTTTACAAATGTTTCCTCTAGGCTCTTGATATTTCACTTTGTTTCCAGAGCAGTTTGACACCATCCCTGCTTCTGAAATGTTCTGTAGTCATACATTCAACAGGCTTCTTCGGTTCTGTGAAGAGCCAGCAGGCCAAATCTCTCTAATACTAGGATGGAGATTGACTCTCTTTAGATGGTACAGAACATCATAAAACAAAGTTTTTCTGCAAATGTCTTCCCTGTTCTAAAGGTATCTTATGTGGGAAGATATAGAGCATATTGTAATGAGCACATCACTGGGAGTGGGGGAGTCAAAAAAAATCTGGATTCTAGTCCTGTTCCTACCATGTGATGTCATTACCTTCATGCAGGGTTTCTCACCCATAGCAATATTGACATTCTGGTTTGGGTAACTCATTGTTGTGGGGCTTTCCTGTGCATTCCAGGTTTAGCAGTATCCCCAACCTCTACTGACCAGGTGCCTCTAGCACCCCTCCCCTAGCTGTGACAACTAGATATGTCTCCAGACATTGCCAAATGTCCCCTCCGAGTCAAATCGCCCCCAGTTAAGAACCACTGCATTAGTGAGATAGGTCTGCTTTCATTTTTGTAAACTGAGGAGATCATAGTATCTATGTCACAGTGTTGTTCAGATCATTAAATGAGATTCTACATTTTAAATCACTCCACAGATACTAGTATTGACAAAATCCTTCATCAGGAATCGATTTTTCCCCTATTTAACCACTTGCTTGGGATTTTTCTAAGTCATCTAACCATAGACACTAATCAAATATTTCATCCAATATTTAGAGTTAAAATTTAATCTTTTTTATTTACAAGGTAAGGTAAATAATCTTGGTCTGTGCTCTTCTATCAGGAACAGAGTCTCATTTGCCATTCAATTCAACAGTTACTCGGTTTTAGAAACACTCACTGGGGTAGACAACCACCACTACATCTGACAGTGTCTTTTAAACTTGGGCAGCTCTAGCCCCCTTATCTGCATTACAATTCAGTAGAGGATGATCTACCAAAGGAGAAATGGTCTGGACAAACTTCTGATTAGCAGGAGGTTCCAAACAGCGGTGTCTCTGCCAGACAGATGTCAGCAGAATCCAACCTCCCAACCTTGTTGCAACTGCACATGGGAGCTGCCTAAGCAGCGGTGCTTTGACATGCCCCTCATTAGTTAAGATTTCATACAAAGGCTGTTTGATAATAAATCCATTTTTTTCAGAGGTCAGTATGTATTGGCCCCTCCAAAACCACCCTGGCATCAATCCCAGGACATAATTTATTGCCTGATAAGCAAGCAAGCTTTTCAATTATTTCCTCTCCCCCAAATCTCACTCCCTGTGATTTGACTGTCTTGCTGCCAAATCCCAGAAACCTGAAGCTAGGCGGGGAGGTGAGGGGGAGTCTTAAAGAGACAGTCAATTCTACGCAAAAGTTTGGAAAAAATGAGAGCACCTCTACCTGACTTGGTTGCAGTCACTGATCAATTTGCACTGTGTCATTCCAATCCCTCTTTCCAGAAGTCTGAGCGTGTGTGAGTAGCTTCCCAACAACAGCTGGCCTTTCGTTCCCATTGACTACTCTCTTTCACCCAGAAATTCCCCACTTCACTCCACCCACAGACCTGGTCTAGCCACCCTGGGGAAGTTCCTAAGTTAAACTGCAAGTTTTAGCTTCTTCTGACTAAGGCAAAGGCTCAGCCTGGAACAAAAGCCATCTTTGACTCCCTGCATCAGGTGTCCCAGCTAACTGCTTTGCTCTGCCTTCTCTCTGCAGATCTCCCAGATGCCACCAGGATCTGCAGTCCTCCCTCCATTGTTAGTTCTAACTTATGGCCTGCTCATTCCCTAACCCTTGTCCCTTAGGTACATCCTGACCTCTGGTTCTCACGAGTACTGACTTGGATGCCAGGTTCAAGTTACCTCCCTACATGTGATGTCATTGCCAGTCTGGTATCACAACATCAGAGGTGGTAGATAATGCTGAAATAGATGACGTTTGACAAGATCACATAGCTTCTGACCTTCTGGACAATTATGGGCCAAAAGAATTGCACATGAGGAGAAAAATAACTCCCAATTGATACAACTCATCCACTTTACAAGTATTTTCTTTCCAGCATTTTAACTTGTAATCATATACTAGAAACCACTAGAAGATGAAAGCTGGAGAGTGTGGGAGAATTTCTAGCTTAATGAACTGTTACTCATATTTTTCTGAAATAATCTGCTTCTGGAATAGAGGTTTTCCAAAGAATGATGATGGATTTGTACTGGTTCATCAATATTCTCTTTCCTCCCCAACTAGACTCCATGCCCTACTTGGAATCACTGACTGGGATGTAATATACACCTATAAATACAATCAAGCTTAACCTATTACTTTTAGGTTTAATCTGAATTTAATTACAATAGCACCAAGTGGATGCTTAAAGGACAGGACCAGTTTCTTCATACAGGGCTGTGAGGATGCCATGAGAAGCTAACACGATAATGCATGTCAACACATCCAGAAGATGGTATCTACAGCTCTGTCTATAACAGCTGGGTATTTTGGTTAATAAAGAAGTTCTGGGTGAAAGAGAGTAGTCAATGGGAACGAAAGGCCAGCTGTTGTTGGGAAGCTACTCACACACACTCAGACTTCTGGAAAGAGGGATTGGAATGACACATTGGAATGAAAAAGAAGTGTAAAAACAGACAATGAAAGAACTCTTTGATAATTAGCTGAACAAAAGGATAATGTGGGGGCAGAAAAACTGTTATTTTCATGTTCTGTCTTCTGGACACCAAAGAAAAATCACTGCACATGGTAATCTCTGAGGTGGGAATTTGAGACATTCCAGGTGTAGAAATTCAAAAGAAAAGAGGATTACCAGGCAACCAGTAGGAAAATGATGAGAGATTGCTTCTGCACTGCCTGGGGGATGAAGTAGGCTGTCTAACAAGAGGCTCACAGGGTGTCACTCATTAGCTTTGTGGGATAAACTTCTCCCCAGGTTCTAGTCCACAGCCAGTCCCCTTATTTTGTCAGAACATCAAGGGTAGATCCATCTTTCAGGACCACATTCTTATTAACAGGTTTATGAAGAGGATATATAAAACCAAATGCCAATATATTATTATTCGAACCTCGGTGATTTAGCTAAGCTGGCACTATATTTCCCATAATTCCCTCCCATGCTATCCCAAAGAGGCTTTTGGCACAAGTTTTGGAAGGCCTATTTGAAGCAGGAGCCACACTGCTCTCACCTTCAGGATGATTCAGGGGCACCAAGTGCTCTTCCATCTCAAACTCCTGGATGCTTCAGCTGGCCCTCGACTGACATGGGACACAAGTCCCCTCAGCTACTCTTCAGATTCTCTGTCTCCTGCCCCAATTATGTGTTTAGCTCTGTGATAAAGGGCATCAGATTCTCCTACAGATCACCCACACCATCAAAGTGGGAGGCAGTAAGGGACGCAGGTTCCAGTCCATCCTTGTGGACTCCCGCTTGTGACAATGGTTTCCAGCTTTTCCTTGCTCTCCCTCTCTTTACATCTTTTCTTGATTCCATGTCCTGCAGACTTTAAGCTCCAGAAAAGATGCAAAGACAACATCTTTAACCATCTCCCACAATTGCATAAGATAGAATCTCTCTAAAAACATCATGGTGGTTCTGTCTTTCTGACCCAACCCTGACTTAAGTAAAAAATAACTATAATCGATCTTGAGTTCTTAAAGCCTATGTGACCAGCACATTCCTTCTCTATAGGCAGAACTACTCAGGAATGAAATAGTAACCAGAAGTTCGCTTAGAAAGCTTGGAAACAGAGCAGAGTTAGATAATCAAATATTTAATGTAAATTAGATCTGTTTTAATATAGGATCTTCTTGCCATTCTAAAGAGATTCCTAAAAATTGTTATGTATGGCATCTTTTTTCCTGAACTCCTTGCTGAAATGAGCTTCTGTGACAGTTCTTTTCAATACTTTCAAGAGTGACCAGTCTCTAATTGAGAACTTTTTCCTTAAATGTGTTACTCATTCAACTGTAGTACCTTTTTTTTTTCCGGTCAGCTCTTTTCTGATCTATTATGATCCAAATACTGAAAAAAATGGAAACATCCAAATCTCTTTCCCACCATTGAAATTCTTTACTTCATTTCCTAGGTTCTGCAAATTAGAGATAAATTTAGCTTCTCAAGCAACCTCTTTTACAAAGCAAATACCCCCATGGAGGCTAGCAGACTTTCTCCTCTTGGTATGAATTAACTCCATCTGTTTGCTTTCCTCTTGCTGTGATCAGCTGTGCTGAAAGAATTGGTGTTTTAGCTGGCGATAGAAAGGAAGAAAATTATTTTAGAATATTGGATCTTTAAGGGAAGAGGAATCCAGTTGAGTCATCACAGGGGGAGCCCACAGACATAGGCAGTATAATCACTCAGGGCTTCTGAGGAAAAGGAGGAGAGACAAAACTGTCAAGATACTTCTTCCGATTCCAAATTCTGCAGTCATAAGTACTTCAGTAGACAATTTAGACTCAGCAATAGAGTCTTCCCAAATCTCAGACCTTGATTGAGAAAAATCAGAGAGTGAATTCTAGTTCCAATGCTAAGTATGTGAACAGCTCTCTCCCCAGTCAGATCTCAATGCCATCTACATAAATGGCTCTCATTAGGTGACATTTGAAAGGCTTTGGCACAAATGTATGGCTGTGAGAGATCTTGAAAATTTCAAAATAATCAAGCTGTAAGCAGCAATTATTGACAACATACAAAAATCACTGCATTTTTGTTGTCATTAACTTGAATACAACCTCCAAATTACATGCCAAATGGAAAGTTTTTCTACCAGAATTCCAAATATTAGAGTTTATCAGATTCTTAAAAATAATATTTTCAGCTTGAAAAGAGCCTGGAATTATTGGAATAAAAATGAAAGAGTAGAGATAACCGTATTTTCCAAAATTCCACTTTCAAGCAAACTTTATGAAGCATTTTATTTTGTATAGAAACTTTGAAATAGCCTAAAGGCTTTCTTTGACCAGCTGTATATTCTATCTGTTAAATGTCCTCAGAGTGAAAAGATTCGCTCAGCAGAGGCACCTGCAGGATGTGCAACGATTCATTTTTACTCCGCGTGTTGGTTCTGTGGAAGCATCCACTACACTGGCTCATCATTTACATTCACAATGGACATCTGGAGCCAGCAAAAGGGAACATTAGACTTGTTTGTGTTGTCAAATTAAAAAGGGAAAAGAGAATAGTTTAAAGTTCTGAGAGTCTCTGTAACATTTAATTATGCTTCTGACTGCAGTCCAATCAAAAATATGCTTTTGCAGGAAAATGGGCACTAAGAAAAAACCTGCTTTGCTATTCAGATTGTTGCCAGGTCAACCTCTCAATTCCTAAGCTTACAGAAAAGCAGCCATGACACAATTATAGGGTCTTTCCTCTGAGGAAGCTGAAGAGCTTCACCACAATTCTCAACAAAATTGTATTTCCTTCGCATTCCCATCAGATGTTATTATCCCTCTCTCCTGATTGAGGAACTAACAAACTGGTAAGCCAACTAAGCTTAAGAAGGTAACTAGATCTGCAAGTGTGTGCTGTCAATAAGCCTAACATCTCATAGAATAAATTCAAATCCAAGACGTATGACTGGATACATATTTGGTAAGGGGCAGTTACACAGCTCAAAGAGTAATGTTTCAATACTATTCTTATGGGAAGTTTGTTTTATTTTAGAAAATTTTAATATGAGAATTTTAGTAATTTTCAAAATCCCTTCTCTGAAAGAAAAAGGATTTGCCATACCAATAAATAAATAAATAAATAAATAAAATAGGGCAGTACTAACAACTGGCTGCTTCCCAATGACCTTTAGACTGACTATTCCTAGTGAAACTGTTTCAGATATTAGGCTGTTTCCATCCTAACCCCAAATTAACTCAATCATCTGTCAGCTGAGAGGCTGATAAGAAAAAGACTTCACTATACAGATGACGGTATTGGTGAAAAAAGTGGTTTTTCCCCCCCTAGCTTATCCAGTGATTGCATAACATTTAATGAGCCTTTACTCTATTTATTGCACTGTACTAAATAGCATGAGAATTAAAAATGGAGCTTACAACCCAGCTAGAAAGAAAGAAACAGAAATAACAGGATGATTTCTGAAACACTCATACTTCACAGAGAAGTTTTGTACAAGTGAATTTTAATTAGTGATATTTCTACCTCAACTCCCCCTATGCATGCACACACATACACATGAAAATCATAGATGGACCCAATGGAGAAGGGGGGATATTGTTCCTCTGGAAAAAAAAAAAATCCATTTTAACAATAAAATAAACCTCTTGAAACTTAGGTTTTTAAAGAAAATTGAAACATATTAATAATCAAGAGGTTATTAACATAAGCATAAAGTTATTAATACAATCTCATGGTTATTACTACCATAAGAGAACATGAACACCAGGCAAAACTTTGTTGAATCACAATTGTTTGTCTCATGTTGTTTATGTTTAGTATTAAAAGTACTAGCGCTTTTTTTTTTAAGATTTTATTTATTTATTTGAGAGAGAGAGAGTGAGAGAGAGAGAGCACACAAGAGGGGGGAGGGTCAGAGGGAGAAGCAGACTCCCTGCCGATCAGGGAGCCTGATGTGGGACTCTATCCCGGGACTCCAGGATCATGACCTGAGCCGAAGGCAGTCGCTTAACCAACTGAGCCACCCAGGCGCGCAGTACTAGCACTTTTAAATAAACTTTTCATTGTCCTGAATGACTTCACATCTTAATTTACATTTAATTCTAAATTCTTTTAATATTATACTAGACCTCATTTTTGAGGGCTTGGGATTGTGATTTTGCTTTTCACATTTCTAAAACCATTATACTTCATGTCACCTGGCAATATCTTTGTGAGGCACCATGGATTTTTATTTTTAACAAATGACATGGACTTGGTACAATGTTCCAGCTTGAAAATCTGTTCATTGCTTATTTGTATTTTTTGACATACTTACCAACAGCTAGTCCTTACTTTTTTTTTAATTCAGAAAAGTATTTAGAGTCTATTCTTAAAACTGTTTTTTTACTTAACTTTTACTCCACGTACAATATGGAGATAATAATATAGCAGAACATCTTTACCAAACTAGGATGTTGCTTGCGGTTATCTTGTTGATGCCTACATGTCCCACATCACGTAAGGGGTGTAACAAGTATGGAGAGGTGTCCCCTGGATTTTGTGGCCCCAGTCTCGGCACAGTTGATGCAGTTATCAGACCACCCAACCTGCATGCTTGCTGTCCAGGAAGTTCCAGCAAATGTCCTAGCAGAAGAACAGGTTTGTTTTTTTTTTAAGATTTTATTTATTTATTTGAGAGAGAAAGAATGAGAGATAGAGAGCATGAGAGGGAAGAGGGTCAGAGGGAGAAGCAGACTCCCTGCTGAGCAGGGAGCCCGATGCGGGACCCGATCCTGGGACTCCAGGATCATGACCTGAGCCGAAGGCAGTCGCTTAACCAACTGAGCCACCCAGGCGCCCGAAGAACAGGTTTGATAGACAAAATTTATCATAAAACATCATGACTTCATTTCCGTATGTAACCTCCAAATGGTTATATCATGAAGTGTAGATTGCATTTCTCCACCTTTTCCTGCATATTTATTAGCTGGATAGAAGCACCTGTAAAGCTGGAGCTGCCTCCCTCCTCTTGCTCCGTGATTCTCAAACTTCAGTGCACATTCCCTGGAGGACTGGCTGGGCCAGTCCTGAGAGTCTGGGGTGGAGCCTGAGATTTGCATTTCCAATGTGTTTTCATGTGATGATGATGATGGTCCAGGAATCAGGCTTTCAGAACCACTGCATGCTTTTTCTGCTTATTCTGAGATCATACACAATCCTTCAATCCATTTAAATCACAAAACAGTCCCAATACAGATATTAAAAGTATCCAAGTATCCAAGCTGAGATATAATCTCAGTTCAAGATAAGAGCTCTCTCCAGTATTCCCTCATTAAAATCTGGGACACCAGGGGGTGGGGGCAGGGGCGGGGGCCAGGCGCGGAATGGGGAGGAAGGGAGTTAAAATAGCCATTCACTCAATAAATCCAGTTCCAGGAAAAAAAATTAAAAATAATCAATCAATCAATCAATCAATCAATCTGGGACACCAGGGGGCTGTCTGCCTTCTGGAAAGGTGGTACTGCCAACCTCTGCTCTCTCTCTCTCTCTCTCTCCACTCACCTCCTCCCCACTTGCAAATCATTGGCACACATCCTACAAGCTGAGGGAAAGTCATAAGAAGTGAAAAAATAAAGGGAAATAAGATTAGAAAAGTTTTAATTGGTTGCTATCTGTTGCTATCCAAAGCCAGCTTTTTGCACCCTAGGCCTGGCAGATGTGGAAAGTTGACTCTGTTTCCTGAATACTTTTGGGGATCCTTTGGAGCACCCCCATAATGAACCTATCTGACTAAAGTCCCCATGACCAGGGTGATGGCACTTCTTTGACTAAGAGCTGTTATCTGAGCCCTGCGCCTTTGGAAGTTGGGTCCACTCAATTCATTCTCACATGCGAACTGCTCACTCTCCCTGCGGGTTCCTGGGCCAACTCTCTCTCCAGACTGGAGCCATGGAAAATAGTCACACACACCTTTCCCCCGTGCCAAGGAGGATGTTAGAACTTCTCTGAGCTCCTACTCTCTCCCTACCCTGCTGCCCGCCACATTGGCTTTCTCAGCCATCCATGGAAGCTATACCCTTAATGTAGAGAACACACGTCGGCCTCTTTGATTTGGTCCTGTTGAGCTTCTTCCTCACCAGGCCTTGAAGTGAAGTGATGGCCACCATCCCCCTGCCCATTTAGGAGTGACAGGATAGGGCAGGGCCCAAAGTGTAACGGTCTCTTATAAGATCCTCTCCACAGAAGTAATTAACTTCAACATCATTGTCCTCTTTCTTTGCTCCACTTCGTCTTTTCACTCCCTTCTTCCAAGGTCAGAGCCTTCTGCCCTGTCATTATTTTCTTTGAAAATCTGCATTTTGGTTGGGCGTTTCACTAGGAATTTCCTAGCTCTTGGCTGTCTGGGTGTCTCATCTCAAACTTTCTGCTTTAACATCCTGTAAACAATGAGAATCTTGTATCCTCTTGAGCTAACCTGGTTACAATACTCAGGACCAAGACTTTGTGTGTTCCAGACAATTCACTGATGCAAATGCCTTGGTGAAGAGTGTAGATTTTATTGAAGATGTTACAGGGACAGATGAAGGGCTAGATATGGGCTACACCACTGTGTGTCCTGAGGGCCTCCTCTCTTATTATTCCTCTCCCACCCTGGTTTCAGCTTCTCTTTCCCCTCCCTAAACCCTTCTGATCCCTCCACAAGACTATCAAACCCCTCTCTCCTGTATTATGCAGAGTCATTTGCTTCTTCTTCCTCCTGCAAGCTGGATCTAGCAGGCATCAGCTCCTTCCTGGCAATCATCTCTCAATAAAATCAAGTAGGAGCCTCTCTAAGTACTTTGTTTTTACTCTTTATTACTGTAACTATGTTATCATGTTTCACCTTCAGGAAAAACACTGTGAGTAAAATACTAGAAGGGTTCATCTTACAGATTCTGAAATTGGGATGCAGAGATCACAGGCTGCCTGCCCAACTTCACAAAGTAGAAAAATGGTTAAATGTCTTAGAGGGGTATTCTATCATAAAACAGTGAATTCCATGCCAGTGTGCCCTACCCATAGCCTTCCTCCCTAGTTTTCCCAAGTGTATCTTGACAGGCTGGTGCCAGAAGTAGAAATGGGTGCAAGCAGATAATCTGGCCGAGGAACACTGATGGCTTAGTACCAACCTCCCAGAATCAGCACTGGAAGGAGAAATGTCATTGCTTTTTAGCCAGTAACTGCTATCATCAACAACTGTATTGGCCGCCACTTCAAAAGATTAATTTTAAACTGCTTGTATTCCAGATTTCCACCAATTAGCTCGGACTGACACAGGTTTACAGCATATTGAAACAAGAGGGGGCAGCCATCCTCTCCTATGGAGGAACAAGGGATTTGCTTCTGAAGCTGCTATTAGCAGTAATGGGGTTGTGAATTTACCTTGTCTCATTTCAGTGGGAGGAGAGACCTAGCCGGATGATGAATGTAGATAAGATTATTCTATTCAAAGCATTGCTTGCAATTTCTATTAGTAGCCATGGTTTATCTCCTTGTATGTCTTTATGAACCAAATTTTGCTCCAAAGTCATAATGCTTTAGATTATCAGCCGTATCAGGTAATGTCACCAATGATAAGTGCCTGCTGCTAAAATAAATGCTGTGTTCTGTTCTGCATCTCAACTTGTTTTTAACAGACTCCTAGGGGCTTGTGCAACAGTGGGAATCCATTTATCGGCACAAAACAGCCTCTTGTTTACACATGATCACTTGGTAATCATGCAGCCTGTGTATAAGAAGTCAAGAAAAATAATAAGCGTGGCTCAATCTCAAGGCTGGAACAAGGGGGCTGTCTTTTGACAATCAAGCACTATTTATAAGGATTAATGTGGCTTTTGATAAACTGCCAAACAACCACAGAGACCAGATTTAGAACAAGGCCCACTAAAGACCTTTTGGGCTCTTCATTTTCATGAAGACTCTTCTTAGAGCATGCTGAGCAATTGCTTAATAATCGGAAATCAAATGTATTAAAAGAAAGCATAGCTACGTTCTCTCCCTGAAAACCCAAATAATCTCGTTTTATCCTCTTTTTCATACCAAAGAAATCATATTCTACAGTCATAAAAGGTAAAGATATTGTCTCCTTTTCCCCATAAAACCCAATGTCCCCAAAGCATATGCACACTTTCCCTGAATTAGAATTTATGCTCCTGGTATGAGTACAGCTCCACAGAAGAGGCTATTGCCTATGTGACATGACTTCAGAAATGATACAAAGCCCTGCCAACTCCAAAACTTTCTGTTCACCTTTTCATCTGGCTGAAATGGGATTAAAGTAATATTTTCAAGGTAAGTGTTGGGAGACAGTCCTTCGTGTTTTTCTCATGCTTCTATACGTCTTGCTCAGTGTGCCAGGAATAAAAAGGCCATGACTACTCTTTACACAGTGCTCTTTATCAGGGTCATGTTTGCAATGAGCAATCTTAGGGAATGAAGTAACATTTTTCCCAAAGGACAGACTTGCTTACTGCTTGCTATAAAAGTAGTGAATTCTCCCAAGTTACTATTTCCCAGGTGTGATGCAAACCCACCATATGTGAGGCATCCATCTGCCCCATACTGCATGAGACTCGGGGCAAGGGAAATTGATGCAGACATATGATGGTCATGCTGCCTGCTGTACCGTAAGTAATAAAGCCCTTGTCGCTGACAAAGGAGCCTCATGTCTTCTGCCAGCAACCATCAAACAATAACATGATAACACATTAGTCAGAAGTAGGATAAAATCAAACTTCAAGGCTGGAACTAAGATGTATTATCTGCATATGATAGAGATATCCAGAAGATTGCTGGTGAAAGAAGGAAGAATCTTTCCATTAACATATGAGCACATATTTCTTTATTGGATAGTCACTTCCTCCCTTCCTTCCTTCTTTTCCTTTCCTTCCTTCCTTTCTTTTTTCTCCTCTACTCTCAGTTCATGTGGTTCAGGCGGGTCCAACCTCTTTTCTCCTCCACTCCAGAACTGGACACATGGTCCAGTCTGGGTGTTTGGAGCATTCCATGCTCCTGTTTACACCAGTTGGTTCAGGAATATGGTGCAAGCCAAGTAAATGAGACTCAATTTATTGAGCACCAACTACAAAATAGGAACTATTCTGGCAGCTGCAAATATATTTGGAAGCAAACAGAAAAATTCCTTCTTTGGAAGAGCTTTTACACAAGTGGAATTTTCCTGTAATTATTAGGAAAGAATGGCTGTCTTTGAGCTGTGGTTGCTAAAATGGTAGAACATAAGACTAAAGTTGCAGTGGCTGGGGCGCTTGGGTAGCTCAGTTGGTTAAGCTGCCGCCTTTGGCTCAGGTCATGATCCCAGGGTCCTGGGATGGAGTCTCACATAGAGTTCCCTGCTCAGTGGGGAGCCTGCTTCTCCCTCTTCCTCTGCGCCCCTGCCACATTCGTGTTCTCTCTCTCACTCGCTCTGCTTTCTCTCTTAAATAAATAAATACATACATACATACATAAAAAAATATTTTAAAAACTATAAAAAAAAAATAAAGTTGCAGTGGCCATCCTTGTCTCCTCACTGGGAGATCCTATTTGATAATAAACTTACCCCAGAGGAGAGCAAATGAAGAGACCTATTTCTGATGATTTATGGGAATACTCTATGTAGCCATGTATACCTGAAGCCAATCTACCCCTGGATATTTTAGTCACATTAGCAGATCAATTCCATTTTTAAGTCAAGGCATTCTGAGTTGTGTTTCTGCAACTTAAAATCAAGAGCCCTGATAATACTGGAATTAAGCAAATTTGGGTAATGCTGCATACTACACCAGGGATTTCTAATGCAGATAAGCATATTAAAGTCATGAGAAGTCCTGCTGTAATAAAAGAAAATGTTTAATTTTAACTTGGGATTTCTCATACTATTTTCCATAGACTTTCTCTCACTTTTTTTTTATTTTAAGTATCACCAACAGTTTATTATAAAACCAATGTTCCATAAACCTCACTTGGAGATTACTAGAATATTTTTCTCTCCGAATGCATTAGAAACTCATAAATCAGAAAATCAAACAGAATAAACAAAAAATCTGTGCAAATATTAAAGCTCTCGTCTATACAATCTTGTACTTATTCTAGCAGCATTTAATTAAAACCCACTGTGTCAGAAAGTGTGGAAGACATTAAAAACATCAACTCAGAAGGGAAATTAGAGGAGAGTATTACACAAAAAATCAATGCCTTCCCATTGAACATTTTAAGTGTCTAAAAATATTGGCATGTTTCATTTCAGTAAGGAAATTTGATATCAAGCTTTATCATATGAAGTCCATATTAAAACACTGAAAAGTCAATCTATTTTCTTGATTTTTTTTAGGAATTATAAAGCAAATTTCTCAGCATATATATGGTCATGATCTCTCAGAAGACAACTAGAAATGGCTGAAATAGTTAACCTATTTAGAACGTGAGGACAATGTAATTTTGCGATAGGAAATCTAATAATATCAGATTTACAACACAATTTATAGTCCAAATGGTTCCAGTCTGGTCAGGAAATAAAACAAGTCAATAAACTGATGTGTTAAATATTTTAAAAAATGAATGGAAACTACTTTGCAATGTTATAAGATAGAAAAAAAAACACATAAAGGAAAATATCTGTGTAGCACAATGTAATCTTAAAACTAGACTTACTGGGAAATGAATTATTTGAATCAATTAGATTTAACACTTAAAATGGGGGGATGTACTACCATTTGTCTAGTCCTATGGTAGGCAATTGGGGATTTTTGTTTGTTTGTTTGTTTTTAAAGATTTATTTATTTATTTTAGAGAGAGAGAGAGAGAGAACACATGTTAGCAGGGGCAGAGGGAGAGAGAATCTCAAGCAGACTCACTGCTGAGCATGGTGTTCAATGTGGGGCTCTATTCCACAACCCTGAGATCATGACCTGAGCCAAAACCAAGAGTCAGACACTCAACCGACTGAGCCACCCAGGTGCCCCTGGGGGATATTTTAAAACACGAAAAATAATACAGCATTCTATGGCCATCTTATTTAGTTTGAGTAATGAATTTGTAAGGTAGATATCATTTTTGACTTGCCCTTTAAGTGCCCACAGAAAATCAGAGAATAGAAATACATCTACACAATTGCAAGCTGTCAATACAAGAGGCTGAGGAAGGGAGAAATGAATTAGGTCAGAAAACTTCAAAGAGAATCTCAAGAGAAGAAATTAATATAAACAAAATCATGAGAAGTTTTATTTTGATTTGGTTTTGGTTTTAGTTTGTTTATTTGTTTTTAAATGACAAAGTGTACATAGCATTGCTTTGAATGGGGCAGAGGGAAAGCATTTATAAGTAGCTAAAATTAAGTTTGGACACAAAGTATAGTATCAGTGACAGATAATAAAAAGAAAAGAGAAATATCTTATGCATTTATTTCAACAAATATTTCTTAAGTAACTACCATGGGGAAAAACATTGTGATAAGCCTTTGCAAATATATAAAGATTAATAATATCCAAATTTGTCACCAAGAAGTGTCAATAAATCAGATACAGAAGAAAGCACACTGAAGGAAGCGTGCAGCAAAGGTCAAATGACTGAGACAACTACATGCTATTGGAGGTTCAAAATGGGTAGATTCCTTCTGGTTGAAAGGTAGGAAAAACTATATACTTTGAGTCTTAAGAAATAAAAGATTTTGACAGGTGGGAAAGCATATGAGGAAGCAGAGATAGAACTTGATAATCTGTTGTATAGAGAGAACAGAGAAGTCTTTCTCAAATGACATTAATGTTTCTGAAATCATTTTGAATTAGTCAAGCACAACAGAACTTGTAAAGAATTACACAGTGGCCTGGGTCAACTCACTTAATATGGTTGAGCCTTGGTTCTCCAAATGCAAAATGGGAACAGTCATGAGTCCTCTACCTTTTTCACATGACTTTTTTTGGAGGCTTAATAAGAAAATGTACCAGGAAATCTTTCCGTTTGTCACAACATGGACCTTGAGGAGATTATGCTAAGTGAAATAAGTAAAGAAAGACAAAAACACCATATGATCTTACATATATGTAGAATCTAAAAAAACAAGTAAGCAAACAAACTGAATGCATAGATACCGAGAACAGATCAGTGATTACCAGAGGGAGGTGGCAGGAGGGGCTAAAATGAATAAAGGTGGTCAAAACGTAGAAACTTTCAGTTATAAAATAAATTAGTCCTAAGAATAATGTACAGCATGGTGACTGTGGTTAATAATACTGTATTGTATACATGAAAGTTGCTAAGAGAGTAGATCTTAAAAGTTCTAATCATAAGGGGGGTGTCCAAGATGGTGGCATAGGAAGATCCTGAATTTAACTTCCTCCCACAGATATGCCAAATCTACAACTGCATATGGATCACCATTTCCCTCCGAAAAAGATCTGAAAACTAGCTGAACTGCTCTTCACAACAAAGAATAGAAGGACCTCATTGAGACAGGTAGAAGAGGCAGAGACAAGATCTTATTTAGAGAAAACAAAACAAACAAACAAACAAACAAAAAACATGCCTGAATCAATGACACTCAATAAAAAGGGATCTCAGCATACAGGCACTTCTTCTGTAGTAGTGAGGAGTTGGTACCCCATATTGAGCACCCTGAACCCTAAGATTAGCAGTGGAAAGATGAGCCATCGTTACATCTATCTTGAAAAACCAGTGGGGCTGATGTAAAGGGGCCCCAAAGTGTTATAGGAAACTGAGATTCCCCTCTTGGAGGCCTCCCAAGTGGTCTCACTTGCCCCAAGACCTAGTGTAAAAAAAAAAAAAAATGCAGTTTGAAAGTATCTAGATTATATGTGAAGGAGATTTATTTGCTAATTTGAGGCATCGGCTGGAGGGGTGGGGAAGAGTTGAGATTGTCCCCAAAATGGAGGTGCTGGCAGATGCCGTTGTTGCACTTGCCACTTAGCCTGCTGGCACAGAGAGATGAACTTGGATATAGCCATCTGGTTGGGACCAGCAGTGGGGGCAAGACCAGAGAGCGCAGGTTGTTGCAACACTTCCCTGTCCCCTGACTGGGTCTGGTGAGCACAAGTGGTCATAGCATCTTCCTACTCCAAGCTTAAAGTTGGCCCTAGTACACAGATAAGGCTCTTTGTTGTTGCACTGCTGAAGCCTGAACATTCATGCAGACTAGATATTTTCCAGCTATTTTTCAGAAGCCAGCAAGCATGTTTCACCCATTACATTTCCCAGTTGCCTTGCTAAAGCCAGAGGACACATGCCATTCACACAGGGGATACTCCTTGAACGCTCTGCCTGGGTGACCAAGGGGACAGGTGTTGCAGAGCTCCATGGGACTATAAAAATTAGAAAGACAGCTCTTAGCAGGCCATCACCCCTAGGACACGACATAGATGGCAGACTGAAACACAACTACAGGCTTCCTGTGAAAAAGTTTATTTACTTGGCCTGGAGCTTCAGCCTGAGGGACAGGCTTCCAGTTTCCCACACATCCAGATGCTAAGGGGACACACCCAGAAAACATAAGCAAGGAGACACTATCCTTGTCCACTACTCTGACCTCACTACAGCTCAGCAGGACTTCCCAGAAAGGAGCTTATAGACTCTACTGGAGCTCCCAGTTTTGCAACTGTCACCTCCAGATCTTCTGGTATGGAGACCAACAGGGATTATACTCGCAGCCCCGCAGGTGTACATACATTTGCATTCTTTAAAAGACACTGCCTTAGGGTCTGGCTTCCAATTAGCTTGAAACTTGAAACTAGGTGCTAAATGAGATTCCTCCCCTAGCATCACTGACAACCTTTGGCATATGCTCAACAATGAGGGCATATCAAGAATACATTAGGCAGCTTGGACAATCACAAAGGTTTCAGAAGCAACCAAGAGCTAGGGCAAGGTTGAATGAGAAGGATCATCACCTACACGAGACCACTTATTCAAGACTGAGAGAGGTAGCTGTTTTGCCTAATACATAGAAATAAACATAGAGAACCAAGCAAAATGAAGAAACAAAGAAATACATGCCAAATAAAAGAATAAGACAAACTCTCAGGAAAAGGCCATCATTATACAGAGATAAGTAATCTACCTGATAAAGAATTCAAATAGTCATAAAGATGCTCATCAAACTCGGGAGCATAATGGATGAGCACAGTGACAACTTCAACAAAAAGACAGAAAACATAAAAAAATTACCAAACAGAAGTAGCAGAGCTGACGAACACAATAACTGAACTGAAAAATACATTAGAGAGGTTTAACAACACACTGGATGAAGTAGAAGTATGAATCAGCAAGCTGGGAGGTAAAGCAATGGAATTCATTCAGACCAGCAAAAGGAGAAAAGTATTTTTAAAAAATGAAGATAATTTTTTAAAAATAAAGATAATTTAGGGGAATCTCTATAACAATATCAACTAAAATAATATTCACATTATGGAGTCCCAGAAGGAAAAAAAAGGGAGAAAGGGCAGAAAACTTATTTGAAGAAATAATGGCTTAAAGCTTCCCTAACCTAGGGAAGGAAAGAGACATCCAGGTTCAAGAAGCCCAGAGAGTTCTAAATAAAATGAACCCAAAGAAATGAAACACACAAAGACACAATATAATTAAAATGCCAAAAGCTGAAGATAAAGAGAGAATCTTAAAAAGCAATAAGAGAAAAACAAATTGTTATGTACAAGGGAAACTCCATAAGGCTATCAGCAGATTTCTCAACAGAAACTTTGCAAGCCAGAAGTAACCAGCATGACATATTCAAAGACTGAAAGGCAAAAAAAAAAACTTCCAACCAAGAATACTCTACTCAGCAAAATTATCATCCAGATTTGAAGGAGAGATAAAGAATATTCCAGACAAGCAAAACCCAAAGGAGCTCAACACTATTAAACCAGTCTTACAAGAAATATTAAAGAGATTTCTTTAAGCTTGAGAGAAAAGACATTAATTAATAACAAGAAAACAAACGAAAGAAGAAATCTTACCGGAAAGGTAAATATATAGCAAAGGCAGTGGATTAACCACTTACAAAGTAACTAAGAAGGGGATGCCTGGGTGGCTCAGTTGGTTAAGTGTCCAACTCTTGATTTCAGGTCAGATCATGATCTCACGGCTGTGAGACTGAGCCCCACATTGGGCTCCACACTCAGTGAGGAGTCTTCCTGAGATTCTCTGCTTCTCCCTCTCCCTCTACCCCCACTGCCACTCTCTCTCTCTCATAAATAAATAAATCTTAAAAAAAGCAACTAAGAAGACAAAAGTAGCAAAATTAACTAAGACTATAATAATTAGTGAAGAAATACATAAAATAAAAAGATGTAAAAAGAAACATCAAAAACATGAAATACGGGTGGTATAAAAATGTAGAATTTTGATTGTGTTCAAATTTAAGTTGCTATCAACTAAAAACAGACTATAATAAATAATATATATAAATGATACATGTAAATCTCATGGTAACCACAAAACAAAAACTTACACACAAATAGACACACAAAAGAAAAATATAAAGGAATATAAACATAACACTATAAAGGAAGCCATCAAACCATAAGGGAAGAGTAAAAGATAAGAAAGAAAGAGAGCATGAAATGATATATTCAAAGTGTTGAATGGGAAAAATCTGCAGCCAATAATACTCTCAAGCAAGGTTATCATTCACAATAGAGGAGAGATAAAGAGATTCCCAGACAAATAAAAACTAAAGGAGTTTGTGACCACTAAACCAGCCCTGCAAGAAATATTAGAGGGGATTCTTTGAGTGCAAAGGAGAGACCAAAAGTGACAAAGACAAGAAAGGATCAGAGAAAATCTCCAGAAACAATGCCAAAACAAGTAATAAAATGGCAATAAATACATATGAATAATTACTTTGAATGTAAATGGACTAAACACTCCAATCAAAAGACATAGGGTATCAGAATGGATCAAAAAAAAAATTTATATGTTGTCTACAAAAGACTCATTTTAGACCTAAAGACACCTTCAGATTGAAAGTGAGGGGATGGAGAAACATTTATCATGCAAATGGATGTGAAAAGAAAGCCAGAGTAGCAATACTTATAATGGACAAATGAGACTTTAAAACAGACTGTAAAAAGAAACAAAGAAGGGCATTATATAATCAAAAAGGGGACAATCCAACAAGAAAATATAATAATTATAAATATTTATGCATCCAACAAAGGAGCAACCAAATATATAAAATAATTAATAACAAATATAAAGGAACTAATTGATAACAACACAAAATAATAGTAGGGGACTTTAACAACCTACTTACATCAATGGACAGATTATCTAAACAGTTAATAAACAAGAAAACAATGGCTTTGAATGGCACACTATAACAGATAGACTTAACAAATATATTCAGAACATTCCAACCTAAAATAGCAGAATGCACATTCTTCTCAAGTGCACATGGAACATTCTACATAATAGATCACATACTGTGTCACAAATCAGGCCTCAACAAATACAAAAAGGTTGAAATCATACCATGGACCTTTTCTGACAACAATGCTATGAATCGAGAAGGCAACCACCAAAAAAATTTGGGAAGACCACAAATACATAAAGGTTAAACAACATGCTACTAAACAATGAATGGATCAACTAGTAAATCAAAGAAGAAATTTTAAAAAAATACATAGAAACAATTGAAAATGAAAATATAACAGTCCAAAACCTTTGGGATTCAGCAAAAGTGGCCCTAAGAGAGAAGTATATAGTAATACAGGCCCACCTTAAGAAGCAAGAAAAAATCTCAAATATACAACCTAACCTTATACCTAAAGGAGCAAGAAAAAGAACAATTAATGAAGCCCAAAGCCAGCAGAAGGAAGATAATAATAAATTAGAGCAAAAAAAAAAAAATACAAACTAAAAAACCGATAGAACAGATCAATGAATCCAGGAGATGGTTGTTTGAAAAAATTAATGAAATTAATACACCTCTAGTCAGACTTAACAAAAAGAAAAGAGAAAGGACCCAAATAAGTAAAATCACAAATGAGAGAGCAGGAATAACAACCAATGTCACAGAAATATGAACAATTATGAGAACAATTATGAAAAACTATATGCCAACAAATTGGACAACCTAGAAGAAATGGATAAATTCCTACAAACATATAAACTATCAAAACTGAAACAGGAAGAAATAGAAAATTTGAACACAGTGATAACCTGCAAAGAAATTGAATCAGTAATAAAAAACTCCCAACAAACAAAAGTCCAGGGCCAGATGTCTCCACAAGGTAGAAGTAGCAAATTCTACCCAACAGTTACTACCCAAACTATTCCAAAAAGTAGAAAAGGAAGAAAAACTTCCAAATTCATTCTATGAGGCCAGAATTATCAAAACCAGACAAAGACTCCACTAAAAAAGAGACACAGGCTAATATCCCTGATGAACATGGATCCAAAAATTCTCAATAAAATACTAGAAAATCAATTCAACAATACATTTAAAAATCATTCACCACGATCAAGTGGGATTTATTCCCAGGATGCAAGGATGTTTCAATATTCAAAAATCAATCAACATGATATACCATATTAACAAAAGAAAGGATAAGAACCATATGATCATTTCAATAGATGCAAAAAAAGCATTTGACAAAGTACAACATCTATTCATGATAAAAATCCTCAACAAAGTAGGTTTAGAGGGAACATAAGGGAACATAATAAAGGCCATATATGAGAAACCCACAGCTAACATCAGATTCAAAGGGGAAGAAACTCACAGCTTTTCCTCTACAGCCAGGAAAAAGACAGGTATGTCTACTCTCATCACTGTTATTTAACATTGTATGGAAATCCTAGTCACAGCAATCAGACAACAAAAAGAAATAAAAGACATCCAAAATGGTAAGGAAGAAGTCAAACTTTCACTATTTGTAGATGATGTGGTACTCTATATAGAAAACCCAAAATTCTCCACCAAAAAACTGCTAGAATTGATATATGAATTCAGAAGTCACAGGATACAAAATCAACATACAGAAATCTGTTGCATTTCTACACACCAATAATAAAGCAGCAGAAAGAGAAATTAAGGAATCAATCCCATTTACAATTGCACCCCAAAACAATCACAATCCTAGGAATAAACCTAACCAAAGAGGTAAAAGACCTATACTCTGAAACCTATAAAACACTGATCAAAGAAATTGAAGATGACAGAAAGAAATGGAAAGACATTTCACACTCATGGATTGGAAGAAAAAATATTGTTAAAATATCCACACTACCCAAAGCAATGTACACATTTAATGCAATCCCTATCAAAATACCAATAGCATTTTCCACAGAGCTAGAACAAACAATCCTAAAGTTTGTATGGAGCCACAAAGGACTACAAATATCCAAAGCAACCTCAAAAGAAAAAAGAAAAGCAAAGCTGGAGGCATTACAATTCCAGACTTCAAGTTATATTACAAAGCTGTAGTGATCAAAAGATATGGTACTGGCACAAAAATAAACACATAGATCAATACAACAGAATAGAAAACCCAGAAGTAAAACTACAACTGCATGGCCAATTAATCTTTAATGAAGCAGGAAAGAATATACAATGGGAAAGACAGTCTCTTCAACAAATAATGCTGGGAAAACCAGATGGCCACATGCAAGAGAATAAAACTGGCCCACTTTCTTACACCACACACAAAAATAAATTCAAAATGGATGAAAGACCTAAATGTGAGACAGGAAACCATGAAAATCCTAGGAGAGAACACACACAATAACTTCTTTGACATCAGTCATAGCAACTTTTTTGTAGATATGTCTCCTGGGGCAAGGGAAACAAAACCAAAAATAAACCATTGGGACTTCATGAAAATAAAAAGCTTCTGCACAGCAAAGGAAACAATCAACAAAACTGAAAGGCAACCTACGGAATGGGAGAAGACATTTGCAAATGACATATTTGATAAAGGGTTAGTATCCAAAATATATAAAGAATTTACACAACTCAACACCCCAAAACTGAATAATCCAATTAAAAATGGGCAGAAGAAATGAACAGACATTTTTTTTTCCAAAGAAGACATACAGATGGCCAACAGACACATGAAAAGACGCTCAACATTACTGATCATCAGGGAAATACAAATCAGAATTACAATGAGATATCACCTCACATCTGTCAGAATGGCTAAAATCAATAACACAAGAAAAAAGAGGTGTTGGCAAGGATGTGGAGAAAGAAGAGCTGTCTTGTGCTGTTGGTGGGAATGCAAACTCATCCTCAAAAAGTTAAATATAGAAATAACCTATGATCCAGCAATTGCACAACTAGGTATTTACCCAAAGAATACAAAAATACTAATTCAAAGGGATACATGCACCCTGATGTTTTGTTGTTGTTGTTGTTGTTTTTACATTTTTTGCAAATCTCTTTAATGGTTGGCTTAATTGGCACCCTGATGTCTATAAACATTATCTATATCATTATCTACAATAGCTAAATCATGGAGATAGACCAAGTGCCCAGCCACTGACGAATGGATAAAGAAGATGTGGTATATATACACAATGAAATATTACTCAGCTATAAAAAAGAATGAAATCTTGCCATTTGCAATGACATGGATGGAACAAGAGGGTATTATGCTAAGTGAACTAAATCAGTCAGAGAAAGACAAATACCATATGATCTCACTCATTTGTGCAATTTAAGAAACAAAACAAACAAGCAAAGGGGAAAAAAATAGAGAAGGAGCAAACCAAGAAACAGACTTTTTTTGTTTGTTTTTTGTGTGTGTGTGTGTTTTGTTTGTTTTAGAAACAGACCTATTGAGAACAAACTGATTGTTAACAGAGGGGAGGTGGGTGGGGAATGGGTAAAATAGGTAATAGGGATTAAGGAGTGCACTTGTTGTGATGGTAAGGAAGAAGTCAAACTTTCACTATTTGTAGATGATGTGGTACTCTATATAGAAAACCTCAAAAAGGTTTTCTATATAGAAGTTCCTCAAAAAATTAAAAATAGAGTTACCATAAAATTTAGCAATCCCACTTCTGGGTATCTAGCTGAAGAAAACGAAAACACTAATTCAAAAAGATTTATGTACTCCTATGTTCACTGCAGTGTTATTTACAATAGCCAAGATGTGGAAATCTAAGTGTCTACTGACAGATGAATGGACTAAGAAGATGTGATATTATGTATATACACAATGGAATGCCGCTCAGTCATAAACAAGAACGAAATCCTACCATTTGCAACAACACGCATGGACCTTGAGGATACTAAGTTAAGTGAAATACCTCAGAGGAAGACAAATACTGCATGATTTCACTCATATGTGGAATCTAAAAAACAAAACAAACAAAACAAAATAAAACCCAGACACACAGATAAAGAGAACAGATTGGTAGTTGCCACAGGGGAGGCCTGTTGGGAGGGGGCAACAAAATGGGTGAAGCTGATTAAGTACAAACTTCTAGATATAAAAGAAGTCATGAGGATGTAAGGCACAGCATGAGGAATACAGGCAGTAACACTGCATTAGCTTTGCAGGATGGCAGATGGTAACTAGACTTACTGTGGTGACCACTTCACGATGTATACAAATGTCAAATCACTATGTTATATACCTGAAACTAATATAGCACTTTATGTCAATTATACCTCAATAAATTTTTAAATAGGGGTGCCTGGGTGGCTCAGTCGGTTAAGCATCTGCCTTCGGCTCAGGTCATGATCCCCGGGTCCTGGGATTGAGTCCGGTGTCTGGCTCCCTGCTCAACATGAAGTCAGCTTCTCCCTCTGCCCCTCACCCTGCTTGTGCTCTCTTGCTCACGCTCTCTCAAATAAATAAATAAAATCTTTAAGAATAAATAAATTTTTAAAAAGTTCTCATCACAAGAAAAAAATGTAACAATGTGGTGATGAATGTTAATTAAATTCATTGAAGTGATCATTTGGCAATGGACACATCTGAAACTAATATAATGTTATATATCAACCATATCTCAACTTAAAAAAAAGAAGGGTGTCAGCATATTTTCCTCACCATACATATTTCTTTTTAAAACAGCTTTATTGAGATATCACTAGTATGTAAAAAAAAGACTAGATGTAATTAATATAAACAATTTGATGACTTTGGACATAAACACCCACAAACCATCACCGCAGTCAAGGTAATAAACGTATCTATCATCTTGAAAAGTTTTCTCATGCTCCTTTTTGTTGTTGTTGTTTTCTGGGGGTTTTATTTTGTTTTGTGGTAAGAACACTTAACATGAAATCTACCCTCTTAACAATTTTTTAAAGTGTGCAGTACAGAATTGTTAACCATCGCCACAATGTTGGACAGCAGATCTCTAGAACTTAGTCATTTCACAAAACCAAAACTTTACATACATCCAACTTCCCACGTCCCTTTGCCCCTCCGTCCCAGGCACCCCCCACCCCATGCTACTCTCCACTTCTAAAAGTTTGATTATTTTAGATACTTCATATAAGTGGACTCATGTGATATTTTTCCCAATAAGGTATTTTTTAAATTATAAATCACTTTAAAATTGAAGTTTATGAGTCCCAAACCCAAACCTGGACATTTAGGTAAGCCAGTCAACTTTAAACAAAGTTAAAATTAAAACAGAGGTGTCCTTTCCAAGAAAAATCCACATGGCCAAAGCAAAAATCTTCTGACTAAAGATGCAAATATGAAAACCAAAAAGAAATAGGCTTAACAGAGCAAAAATGAAAGATCTGCCTATCCAGTAGCTTACTCACAATACAGTTTTCTGCCATAGCCTCAGAGAAATTCTAATGTGTTTTGACATATTTATCTGCAGGAGACTCTGCCACTGCATTAGCATTCTTCAAATTATTTTTACATTTAAATTGATTTCAATTACATGGACATTTCAAAACATTAATATTCATTTGAGATATTTCTGATATCTTCTCAGTGTGCTAAACTTTTTTTGCCACTGGTTCATAATTAACCTACTCCACATGTAACTGCTAAAGAACAACCCTATGAAATTCTGATTAGTAGAAGAGCCTTTTTGCATATGCTCGAAGTTCCTAAATTATAAACATTCCATTGACAAAGAGTTCACACATACAAACTATGTCACCAAGATTTCACTTTCAGATTTCCCTCTCCCATTGTCTAAGAATAAGTAACTTGGATGAAAGAAAACCTCAAGCAATGAACACATTCATTCTGTTATTATAAGAGGGAAGGAGGCATTTGACTGGTCCTTTGGAGATTTGGGGGAAGGGAATAAAGAGTTTGGGGGGGGAGACAATAAACTGACCCCTTCGTGTAGACCCTAAAAGACTCAGTGTGAACAGAATGGATGTCCTATGGAAACTTAATAGAAAAACTAAACCGATTTCTGCAAATAGAGGCAGCATGGACAATTTCAGAAGCCATAAGCAAAGGGAACCATGGGCATTTAACACAGAGAAATTGACAGAATTTGTGGATTGGAGTCATGGAATTACTAACGTTTGAAATAATGCCTTCTAAATCTCACTGGGCAGAGAAACCTACATGTTATCTGGGCTACATGAGAATTAAATGAAATAATATATAAAATACTTGGCACTTAGAAGGCATTTAAAAAGCAGTAGTTGCAGCTATTATATTATCTTATTTAGGCTTCACAATTTATCTAAACCTGAATTCAACAAAAGATTTGGGGCTGCATTCCCCAAGAGTACTAGGCGGCAGTGCAAGATTAGGCAACACTGCCCCCTCGTGGTTTACTTTGTCCTCCCGAAAGCCCAACCTCATTAGCAGACACTGACCTGAATGTAAGGCTGCATTCCTGCATTTCGTTGAGGTCCAATGATCCATGGGAAAGAAGGTGTACTTATATTCCAATTGGAATGAGATCTTGTATGAAAGCCTGGAAGTTTCTGTAAAATTGTATTAGACAGGAGAGAACTCTTTAAACCAGGGAAAAGTGCACCGAGTTGAGAATGGTCCAGATGGCGCAGCAGGTAGAGATTTTTAGAAGAACCAGTAGTTCCAGGGGAAGGTCTGACCAGGCTTCATCATCCCTTGACCTGGCCTGCCGAAAGTTCCGTCCTCTGGGAAATAGAAAGGTGCGATATTAGAAGAAGTCAGCATCACCTGGGATGTAAGAGCTTTAGAGTTGAAAATAGCAAGGTAAGGTGATTTCCTGGCTAGTGGAAAAGAAATTAGTAAGTCAGTGGGGTAAAGGAGGTGGACAGCAGCACAAACAGGTTCTGTGAGTGGCACAGAGGTGGGCACCTCAGGGGATCTCAGCGCAAGCACAGGCAGAGGTTAAAGCTGGTCCAGCTGGTCCAGCAACAACAGGAGTAGAGAGATTGCTGCTCTGGAGGCAGAACTTTTCAGAATTGTCCTTGCTCCTCCTGAGCCAGGGATCCTAGAGGAAATGCCAAGGAGATCAAAAGAAGGAGTCTTTCATTAAGGCTTTGTCATGGAACACAGTCACTGGCCAGGTTACAGTTTAAATCCGTTTAATAGATATAGATTCAGAAGCTTGATCAAATTCACACAAGCACAAAGATAAGGACATGGATCTATGTGATATTAATTTATCTTTTATCTATACCAATCTGCCTCCTTTCAAAAAAGTCTCGGGTACCAAGAGATGTGTATATCTCTGCTCCTTTCAATTTTAAACTTTTTTTATTTTACATTACGCTTAGTTACATACGTTTCTTCCAATCATTTTCTGGAATAGGCAGGGTATAAATATTACATAAACGCAATGAATGATATGTCTATGGGAAAATGTGTTACAAGTACTGAACAACAACTGGCCTATATACTACAACATTTTCGTGACTTGAGATCAGAATATATTGTGGTCAGTCAGAGGATCCTTTTATAATCTACCAACAGGTCCCATTAAAATAATTGTAAATAAGTAATGCTCTGTATACGTCAAACTACTTTGAAAAGACTATTCTCAAAAGTTCTATTACCCGACCTTGATGGATATCTTCCAGTACATAGTGAATTTAAAAAGTTATATGTATTTTAAAGATATCTAATGTGACAAAGTTATACTCCTAGAATTATATATTACCTTCTTTCAGAGATTTTTGGTCTAAACTTCCAGTGAGACAGAAATAAGCAGAATTGAAAATCATGGTTCAGTCACTAAGATAATTGTTAGTATACTTAATGTAAAGGAGGATTTTCCCATAACAACATAAAAAAGGCCAATAATTAAGGTTCTTTAGGGGAAAAGAGGCCAATAAATGTTTTCTAGTTTTTCCATAGGATGACAGCATGGACAATAATAGATTTAAATTAGATAGGCGGGGATCCATTGAATTATAGCTCTGGATGCTATATTATTTATATATCACCTACCAGTGTGAGTTTGATTTCTGGATGAATAGAGAAGTTTTCATTTAATTATTTACTCAAAGAGGTTAATTTTTTCTCTAACCACTCCCCTTTGGAAAGTAAAGGCAGTCCTCAGATAATTTACATTTGACTCCTGAATTTCCCTCACACGTCTGTGTGGAGCAACATGCTTGGTTCAGTGGAGCTTGACTTCCAGCCCTCAAACCACACCCCACAGAGAAGCTTCCGTCTGAGAGCTACCATGTTTCTCTCAGTATAGACAAGAGGCACTTAAAACCCTGAGAAAAATGTGGAACAGGAGAAGATGCGTACAAGAGCAGTCATGATCTTGTCATTCTAGTATTTCAAGCAGAAAGAGAATTAATACAAGAGGTTAGGTGCTTTCCAACCTGTCAGACACTCCAGAGAAATAGAGAGGCCAGGAAATTCGGCCACTAGCATTCATTACCTCTCAGGACTCGAAAGTGTACAGTACCCGTTAGTGCTGCTAGTGATCAGAGCTGCCTCTAGCACTGAAGTGAGTCAGTCACAGGGTAATATTAGAGGCCCCTGACCTCACATCAGCTGAAGCCCACATACCTGACCATGATTGCTAAGAGGAGTCATAATGGCTTTCTCTCACCTTCCAAATGTCATACAAATGCGGCTGATCAGAAAAATCTGTGCTTTCCCTGTGACGGGCTGGAAGTTCTCAGGCAGTGTCCAGGCTTACAGTCACTAGAAGGACTTTGGCAGAAAAAGACTCTAGGGTCCTCTAAGAAACACTCACTGTTAGGGAAAAGGAATCTGAATTGGTGACCCAGGCTTATTCAGGAGGCTTTGTTCTGGCACAATGTGTAGCTGAGGTTGGCTGTTCATTTTAGCCAATTCGGGCCACACTCTGGAAACAATAGCTGAGCACGTGACTATGAGCCAAAAAGATGCAACTGTAAGAGACAATACGGAGCACCCCTGGCTGAAGGAGTGAGGTTAAGCTCCATCAGAGAACCCATGCAAGGAACTGGACCAACAAAGCATAAGCACAGCAGTGAGCTCTGCCAAACCAATTGACGAGAAAAACACTGTCCACCGGCTACAGAACAAATGGAAGCAGACAAATGATTCACTAGTGAATCAGCCAATTTTCCAATTTCCTCTTGTTGAAGCAATTATAAGCAAGAGCTGCCCCTTTGAGTAATCTTCTGGAGTCACAGAGCAATTCAGAAGAGAGGGGAAGAAAGGTTCTAGATGTCCTGCTATTTTGGAAATTATGAAATTGAGTTGGTTTTAATTTAAATTTTTTTAAGTTTCCAGATAAACATGGTGAATTAATGCATTTATAGAGCCTTGCTGTCTTCTAAAAGCCCAATGTACTGTTTTTTTTTTTTTTTTAATAAAGGCCTAAAGATGCATGAGCAAAGAGTTTTTGGAAAGGAGACAAAGACCACACAATTTTGGAAGCTGGAAAGCAACTGGATGAGTGGTAAATTACTTGGCAAATCTGAGAAAGCTGAATTCTAAGCCAGCAGTAGAAAAAGCTGAGAAACGACCCAATATATGCTACAGAATTCCCCAAAGACCCAAGATTTAGTGGACCAAGTACCTTTGGAAGATCCAGGGGTAAAAGTGATGATAAAAACTGCAGGATCATTTGAAAGTCATTTCTGAAAAACATAGAGACCTCTTGGACCCTCACCAAACTTGTGAAGCTGGACAGCCATTCCTTGCTCTCCCTGGCAAACTCGAATTTACTCTGCAGAGAGTGAAACTGAGGTTGTCTCTACTAAAGGGCCACCAGGTAGAGTTGCAGGAAGAGGTACCATAATAAAAACAGGGGACTTAAATGCAAGTTCCCAAACTGAATGTTGAGATGTCAGCATTCTCCGGTCCCACAATCTCCCCCTGAATCTATCTCTCAGAATGCCACGTGTGAAGACTATATATCCAGGCAGGAGGTCAAAAGCACCTTTTCTGGGCAATCTTGCAAATCCAAGAGAAAGTCTTGAAAATACTCTCCTAAAGGATTTCCCAAAGAAACATTCTAGTCAATTTACTCTACTCTGAAGTCTACAGTCCATGCACCCCCGCACATGCACACAGTTTCCAAGGAGGATTTTTTTGTTGCCCTCTTCTTAAATATGAATGGCCAATAAAGATATTTGAGGCAAGCATCCAAATGACAAAGAGTGGTCAAACCAAACACCCATAAAAGCAACCTGAGGAAAAACAAGACTACGCTGGAGAAAGAGTAATAAAATTAAAAATAGCATTAATTTTCTCAGAGGAAAAAATGTTATTACATCAACCAATCAGAAAAAGAATGAAACCTTAATTAAGGTAACACTAACTGCTATAATAGAGACAACACCTTGGCATCTCAATAGCTTAACATCATAGATATTTATTTCTCACGTATATAGAGTCCAATTAGTAATGATATAGGGGAAGGGCTCTGTTCCACATAATTACTCCAGGCTCCTGGCTCCCTCCTCATTTGTGACTTCTCCATTCCTTTTGTCCTTAGAGTTCTATCTACTCATGTGACAAACGACGAAAGAAATGGCAAAGGAAACATACTTCGTTCCTAACTCTTTGTCTCAGAAGAATATACGCTATTGTTGTTCACTTTCCAATAGCATGATGCAAGGGGAGATCAGAAATGCAGTCCCTGCCTGAGCAGTCACTTCCTATCAGCAACTTTATTTCAAGGGAGGAATACAAGTCTATATCGGATACCTGAATGCCTGTGCCACACTACTGGGGGAAGAGGGAGAAACGAAGCCGTTCAGAAAACAAAACCAAAAAAAAAAAAAAAAAAATAGCTCTTGGAAAGCAAAAGTGTAACAGCAGTTATTAAATACGCATCGTAAGAGCTGGAAGATACAATTGAGAAAATATGAAACAAACAATTGAGAAAACCTGGCAGAAAGCATAGCAAATAGGACAGGGCAGGAAACATTAAAAAAAAAAAAATAGAAGTCAAGCCATAGAATCTAATATCAAAAGGTATATATGTATCAAAAGAGGGGGGGAAATAATAACCAAATAAACAATTCAGGACAAATTCACAGAACTGTGAAAAATGAATCAACGGATTGAAAAATGTTATCAAAGGACTGACATAAGAGAGAAAATAGACTCATGCCAAGATGTTTCAGATCACCGGGGACAACAAAAAGATTTGAAATGTCTTAAGAGCAAAAAAAAATCATAGTTCCCACGGTGATCAAAAATTAGAGTGGCCTTGGACTTCTCGATACTAAAATGGAAGCTGGAAGAGAGGGGAGCAGTGAGATACAAAGAAGCACTCAGCCTCGAATTCTGCACCCAGCCAACCAGGCAACTGAGAGAGATGGCATGATAGTAAAGATGGTGTCACACACGCAAGGCCTCCAAAAGTTTACCTGTCATCCAACCTTCTTTCAGGATGCTGCTAGAAGTTGTGTTCCACCAAAACAAGGAACGAACTGAGGAAAGAAGCAACGGAGAGCTAGGAGGACAAGATCCAATCTGAGAGAAAAATAAAGAAAATCCACAGAATGACAGAGAACAGAAATTTCAAGACAGTTCCAGCATCAGGCCTAGATTTCCACCGATTTCCATAGGAGCAGAGAGACATGTTATTAAAGAGATGACATTCATAGCATGCCTGCAATACTGACCTGATGGTGAGGGAATATTTCAGTAGTGGCAGGCAAAGTTGGAGATGTAGTAAAGGTAGTAATAGCAGCAGGAGCAGTGCTAGGATTACAAAAGAAATGCATTTTTTTAGAGATTTTATTTATTTATTTGAGAGAGAGAGAGAGTGCACATGAGTGGGGGGGTGGGGGGGCAGAGGGAGAAGCAGACTCCCCACTGAGCAGGGAGACTGTCCGGGGACTCGCAGATCATGACCTGAGCTGAAGGCAGACGCTTAACCGACTGAGCCACCCAGGTGCCCCAAAAGAAATGACTTTAACTTAAACCTGGCTGAAGGAAAAGAATAAATTACGGAGCATAAGAGCATGTATGAGATACCAGTCATATATGATTGAGTAGTCAGGTAAAATTGCAGGTTCTGTAAAATGTCTAGCTCTGCCTTAAAGCATAGAGGTTGTTTTCATTTTTCACATTCCGTGCCATTGCACTGTTCTGGAACCCATCCCTGAAAGCAGAAGAGGGCCTATGTGGCCACTATGGAAAGAGACACATATTTTCTTTCCAGGGGTGGCCTAGGTTTTACCTTCTCACAAAGGCTGCCTTTAATATGCAACATTAGTTGAAATCATTTGGTGGCTTCTGTAAAAACACTGGCAACAATTTCAAACTTTTATTAAAATTTTGATCTTTTAAAGTTTAAATTATGTCCTTTGAGGAAAGGTATTGGCAATTCTCTGTGAATGTTCTGCAAAATAAAATTAATCTTTAATAATTAAAAACAGGAAAGGCAACTTGGAACTCTGCAAAAGTAGGAGACTTACCTATCCATCTGGTACAATTTGTGCCAGCCATGGCAATTAGTACAGATTTAATACTTAAAAGAAAATTCCTATAAGTAAAAAAAAATAAGTCATATTGCCCTGACCTGGATTACTAAATTTTAGGAATCACCTTTGATATTCATACCATAGCAGGACTTATGTGAGTGGAAAATATAAACCCTATCTTAAGCGAGGTTTTTTTTTCTTATATATACATCTTCACTCCATCTCTAACTATTAAAGACACCAAAATACACTCCCACCCACCTCCACACCAAAAATTGCAAGTTTAGATCAGATAATAGTGTGAGGCACTGGTTAGGATGAAGGTTCAGCAGGGTTTCTCAAAAGGGAACTTGTGAATCACATACCTAAGAACTGTGTGGAGTATTTGCTAAAAATGCAAATTCCTGGGCCCTGCCACAGAACAACTGACTCAAAATCTCTATGGTAGATCTGAAAATCTGATTTTTTTTTTAATTTACCAATATGCCCTGTGATTCTCATGCAGCTGAAATTTAAAAGATGCATTGCTTTAGGATGTGGGATACAAAGGTCAGATCACTATAGAAGTCATAGTGCCACAGACTCCAAGCAAAGTCAAGGGACCCTCATTCTCAGACACAGAAGCAGGATCAGGTTCCTTCGGAAGCCACAGAGTCACTAAAACTGGAGAATAAGGAAGCAAGCCTTAAAGATACAGTTTGCAAGGGCTGAGCTCAACATAAATAAGGTTCTTCCTAATTTTCTGCAGAAGTGGAGGCTTGTGATTGCGGACATTCTCGCATCTGCATTATTATTTTATTACTTTCGTGACACTAATTTTCTAAATTTTGTTTTTAAATAAAGAATTGAGAGGGCGCCTGGGTGGCTCAGTTGGTTAAGCGACTGCCTTCGGCTCAGGTCATGATCCTCTAGTCCCGGAATCGAGTCCCACATCGGGCTCCCTGCTCAGCAGGGAGTCTGCTTCTCCCTCTGACCCTCTTCCCTCTTGTGCTCTCTATCTCTCATTCTCTCTCTCAAATAAATAAATTAAATTAAATAAAAATTAAAAAAATAAAGAATTGAGAGAAAGCAATGGGGGCTGTGTGTTTTGGTGTCTTTAACTGTTAGGACTGAGTATAGCTACCTGTGTAGGAAATAACCCTGGCTTAAGCAAGATGGGAGTTTTATTTTCGTCTCATTTAAGAGCTGATAAAGCAGGTCCATAATTTCTTCAGGGGCCCATGCTTCTTCCAGGTCTCTGCTCTACCATCCTAATAGTCTGGATGCTCGTGCTTATGTTTATATTATGGATGCTGGGCCTCTAAGCATCATGTCCTGTTCCAAGCAGCAGGAAGGAATAATGGCAGAAATGTGCATATCAACCAAATCAGCTTCCTTTTTAAGATGCTTTCTCAAAAGCCCTACAAAACAACTTCCAGCTACCCTTCATCAGCCAGTTTCCATTGGCTATGCAAAGAAGCTTGTGAAATGTAGTTTTGGCTGGGCATATTGCAACAGCCAGCGAAACTGACGTTCCATTGCACAAAGAGAGGAGGAGAATGGATATGGAGTAGGTACCTAAATTCTGTCCTGTACTTAATATTTGGCTATGTGAAATTCACCCATCTTCCCTAGGCCTCAGTTTTCTCATTTGTAAAACAGAAACTGACACTTTTCATGATTGTTAAAACATTTAAAGATAACATATGTAAAGATCTTGACACACAGTAGGGATTTAATAAATGATAACCCCCAAAGAAGCTCTAACTTCTAAAATATATTTGTGTGCTTACTGAACACTGTTGTTGAAAGGTTAATTATCTGATCACATACAATGTCATCAAATACCAAACTACACCACACTGCCTTGCAAGGGCAACTCAACTGCTTCGTTCTATCTCGTTTCATTATCTCCGTCCTACCCTCTGGAGAGGTACCAATTAGGAGTTAACACACTCTCCCAAGGTTAGTCAACTGCTGAAGAAAACTATCTAGGAATAATGGAAAAGATGAATAATAAGGAAATCCACACAGTATGTGTGATATATGATCCACATCCATATAACCTTTTACTCTCCACAGAAGAAATGGCCTCATTAATCCAATAGACAGTTTGTCTTAAAAACATACCACTTTCAGGGCGCCTGGGTGGCTCAGTTGGTTAAGCGACTGCCTTCAGCTCAGGTCATGATCCTGGAGTCCCGGGATTGAGTCCCACATCGGGCCCCCTGCTCAGTGGGGACTCTGCTTCTCCCTCTGGCCCTCTTCCCTCTCGTGCTCTCTCTCATTCTCTCTCTCTCAAATAAATAAATAAAATCTTTAAAAAAAAAAATACCACTTTCCTTTTTAAAAACTGCAAGTCCAGGCCTCTCCAGTCATGTTTCTACCAGGAGACTACAGGATCTAAGCATTTCTATTCTACTATTATTCATTTCTCAACTTGTTTTTTTGTAGATCAAAAAATATGACCACAAAGTCCTCCCATCCCAGGAAGCATGCCCCTTTGCAATGTGACTTATTAATTCTTCTATCAAGAGTTAGTCTATTCCTTTACCTCTTGAATCTAGGCTGGTCTTGAACTCGCTTTGACCAATAGAAGGTGGCAACACTGACATAATGCAACTTACAAGACTACGTAGGTCTTAATAGGCTTTGGCTCTGTCTTCACCCACCTGGAGCCCTGTTCTGAGGCTGCCATGTAATAAGAAAGCAGGTCTGGTCTATGAGGAGGCAACACAGGTGCCCTGGAGGACAGCCAGCACCAACGACCAGACAGGTGACTTAAACCATCTCAGACCTTCTGGCCCAGGCTGAACGCAGCTCCGAGTGAGCAAGCCCAGAAGAAATCAGCAGAGGGACCACCCAGCCAACAGACCAAATGGTGAGAAGTAATAAATCGTTGTTATTGTAAGTCATTAAGCTTTGAAGGAATTTGTTACACAGCAATATAAACTGAAATATCACCTCGAGAAGAAATACAGTGAAGCTTTTATTTCCTTTCCAGTGATCTTTACACTGTGAAAAGAAACCTAATACAGTCCTAGCACATGGTGGGTGCTTAATAATTACTGGCAGAATGAATGAATGAATGAATGAGTCATGGCAAACTCCCTTTAACTCAATAAAGATCTACAGTCTGTAATCTGCTCATCATTAAATCTCCACAAGAATCAAGATCAGAGCACCATCTATTGGTCAACAGATAATTGTGAAGAGGCAAAGCAGGGAAGAGTTCACACTCCCTTCATTTTAATGTGAAATTTAATAATTTGGTAACACTTCGGAGTGAGCCATATGCTTGTCTTAGAGAAGAAATATGCTTGTCTTAGAGAAGAAAATCATTATATAGATGCACTGGGTGTCTTTTTTGTCCCTCTCTTCTCTCTCTTTCATAGTAGGAGCAGCTTCAATATATAATGGTTTCCCCTATTTTATTGTTATTTAAAAACCTACCCCCAAACCAAATTCACCCTTTATAAACTCAGACTGCAGTATCAGATGAGATTATTTATAACTTTTTCTAATTTTAGATTAGGAAATAGTTAATATTAGAAATCCCCAGGAATTTACATGGCTCAAAGTAAATGTTTTAGAAATATCTTACTGAGAATTGTTTTTAATTGCCACAATGGAAGATCAGTAAACTACCCTTTGAAATCTTTCCAGTCAAAAATCACGGTGCCTATGTTCTATGATGTAGAACTTCAGTGCATCAATTGCCCATCTGAGTGTTGAAGTAAACCCAAATTGCCTTGCTAGGAAAATCTTGGCCTTTTGCATAAAATCTCATCAGGCACATATCCATGGAAGATCATATGGCCTTTGAATCAGAAATATGTGCTGTTGGAAGAGAAGATTCTTCCCTTACTGCTAATCTTTATGCAGCGAGCAGAAATGAGAGGGGCACCCAGCAGTACCTCACCTCCACAAGCCATTTGGTTCCTTTCAGTTGGCATTTACAGACCTAATTCCCAGCTTGAATAAGCAGTCAGGGATCCCTTTATAAAAACTGGCTTCCTCTGTGGTTAGGGGTCCCCTTTTCTTATAACTGTGTTGTTTCTTCTGTGGTCATCGGCTTCTTGTGACAGGGGAATCCTTGTGGTATAGGAGTTCCTTGTAATACAGGGAAGGTTGTTGTTAGGGTACCTTGTAACACAGCAGGACTCTGGACAGACATAACTTGTTACCAAGAGGGATTTGGGCCAGAGGTGACATAGGGTGAGCCCAGACACTCTCAGAAGAATAGAGGTGATGTGGTCCTCGTTAATGCTTAAATGACACAGGAGATATCAGTTGACTTTGAAGTATATACAGAATTTGGGCACTTAAAATTATTACCAGGAAATACAATCCAAACTCTCTTTTATTTCTTATACAAAAGCGTGTGAGTGTGTGTGTTTATGTATGTATGTCTGTATGTGAGGGGAACTGAGAGAGAAAGAGAGAGGGAGGAGATACAGAGAGAACAGAAAGAATACTACTACTATGCTATTCCTGGAGATTTGCCTGAAGGCTATGCCATACTTCCATTTCTCTAAATATTCTAAAATATATTCCCAGATCAGTCAGACCATAAGAGGAAAGGAAACGTGTATTTCATGATTTTAACCATCACATAATTTCTTTCATTTGAGCAACCATTATTTTTAGTTAGGACTTTCGGCAATGTCCTCTTACCTGGTCTTCCTGTATGTTTTTCCATATCCCTCTGATGCATTCTCTACATGCCAATCAGGCTGTTCCTTGGAAACTGCAAATCCTATCTTGTCACATGTCTGCTTAAAACCTTCTGTGACTTCCTACTGGACTTTACATTAAAGACAAAATCTTTGGGGCGCCTGGGTGGCTCAGCTGTTAAGCGTCTGCCTTCGGCTCAGGTCATGATCCCAGGGTCCTGGGATGGAGCCCCGCATTGGGCTCCCTGCTCCATGGGAAGCCTGCTTCTCCCTCTCCCACTCCCCCGCTTGTGTTCCCTCTCTCGCTGTGTCTCTCTCTGTCAAATAAATAAATAAAACCTTAAAAACTTTAAAGACAAAATCTTTAACATTCCCCTTTGGGCTACATATGACCTCATCCTTACTTTCTTCTTCAGTTTCTTTCTAGGTCACTTGGCACCCTTCACTATGCTGATGGAATTATGAAGAAGGAGGTCCAGCAAATAATGTTTCTCTTCCCTATACAAGTTCTAAACCAATTGCTTAGGCAAAAGAACAAGATAAATGAGAGGCTTCTCTTCTCCCCAACAGCAATTATGCTGTTGGGGAGAAGAGAATATAGCCTTTAATGAAGGGAATTTCTGAAGGCTAAACCTGAGAATTAGGTTTACCCTTCCAGATACAGGCAGTACTGAATGACTTTCCTCATGCCTGCAGCAGAGTCTCAGTTACTAAGTTTAAGTCCTGGCTATAGTTTAGAAGAGCCTAGGTTATGCTGCAGTATCAAATGATTCCCAAATCTCATTGGCTTGAAGCCACAAAAGCACATTTCTTTCTCATTTACTATGTCCATCGTAGGGCAGCTGAGACTCTGTTCTATATTCTGGTTCTGTCTCTGGGACCCAGACTGAAGAACAACCACTATCTCAAAATTTGCTGGTTGCCACTGCAGAAAAATAAGACAGGGCCCTGAAAGTTTCTCTTTCTGGCAGTCACGTGTTCTGCTCCAAAAGTGAATCACACCACTTTCAATCTCAACCCAGGGGTCAGAACTAATAAAATGGCCCTACCAGGAAATTTCGCCCAGAGAAGAAGAATGGATGTTGGTAAGCAAAAACTTTAAGTATTTCCATGGCCAAAGGCAACTGTGGACAGGCGCTCTCCACAGGCATGCCGGCCTCCTAAGAGACAGGGACGTGGAAGGTGCTAGGCTCCACATACCAAAAGTTGCCAACTCAGAATTTCATGGAGATTGATAAGACTTCTTTAGGAGATATCTTTCTCATGGAAACCAGATAAATAGGGAAAAGGTATTCCCCCTTTGAAGACCAATTGTGAAAATTTGAGGTTTGAGCTCAATTGGGATTAAAAATTAAGCACAATTTGATTAGTCATTCTTCTAAGAGTGTGAGCAGCCTCGAATGGAGAAATACATTAAGTAGAGCATGCCAATTATGTAGGAGGCTCCCAACAAATGGTATAACCAAAGTGGATTCCAGAAATTACAATATAGAATCATTAATCCTCAAGGAACAAAGAGAGAAAGTTGTTTTTGCAACTCAATTTTCATAAGTTTTTTTCCATAATTTCCCAAAAGGGAGGTTTTGGACAACTAGCAGTTCAGTATCATGGTATTTTCCTTGACATGCTTTAACTGAAATATTACATGCATACAGAATGGGCTCAGTGCCTGCGTGGATGAGGGCATGGAGGAATTCTTCCCCAAAAGGCTGATCCAGAAGGATCACCTCTGGGTCCCTGAAGAGGACCTGGCCAATTGGGGGGGTGCCACCCCTGTTCTTATACACTGTGAAAGAAGCTCAGACATGCTTTTAACTGAAATATCACATGCCTACAGAAAAGTATACAAGTCATAAAGGCCTGATATGTTTTGACAAAATGAACACATCTGGGTAACTTAGCACATTATATTACCTCAGACCCCCTCCCCCCTCTTGTGTTTCTTTTCAGTCAGTAAAATAGCATGTCTCCACACACTACACTATAGAGAGCAATTATGCTGTTGGGGAGAAGAGTGGGAATGAAAAGGTAGGTAAGGAGGAAATTTCACATTTGCCATGTGCTGTTTTAATTTTGCCTATCAAGAATATAACTATATATTACCTCTGAAATAAAACAATTTACACCCTCCCATCTTAACCCAGTGATTCCCCTTGATGATCCTGTTATTACTGTGTTCCATTAAGGTACAGTGATTATGAGCACAGACTCTGAAGCAATATAGAAATGAGCTGATGTCATGTCTTACCAATCAGGAGCAGCTTCTGGGACTCAGCCAAGTTACTCAAATTCCCAAACCCTGAGTCCCATCATCTAAAAAAATCATGATAATAATAACAAATTCATAAAGGATTAAATAAAATAGAATTTGTTAAGTCATTAATATAGTACCTAAAACATACTAAGGGTTCTCTACATTGTACCTATTTTATTCTATGGAATAAAAATGTCGGGTAACTGGCCTTTGGAAATTGAAGAATATACTTTAAGTCATTAAATTAAAAATACAGTTATTCTCTTTTTACTTGGAATAGTTGAAGATAAGGAGTGGTATTTAACCATTCACCGTGTCTGAGAAACAGAGCTAGCTAACGGTATCTTAGAAATCATCCGATTCATTTATTTGCTTGTTTACACAAATGAATAAACTGAAACCAAAACAGACAACGTTTTGTTTTTACTCCACCATCTGCTCCAAAAAAGTAAAAAAACCTGATTTCAATTTCTCTGACTTCCAGTCCAGTGCTTTCCCTACTATGCCATGATCCATTCACTCAGCCATACCCTAGTAGAGCTAACAGTTATTGAGTGTCTCATAAGTATATTGCCAGTAAAATTCAGACTAAAATGGCTATCCCAGGAAAAGATGGAAAAACACTTTCTATTAGATCAGGCTGACTTCCATTTATTCCATCAGCAGCATCTGTGCTTACTGGAAGGGACTTCAAGGAGACTACCTATGTATTAGAAGATAGCTAATATGTGGTATTAAAAATTAATTCCATTTCTGAATATACTGAACAAGAGGGGATCTTATCAGCCATCTGCTGCTCAGTCCTCTGTTATCCTGGTTGCTTATATTTATGCTAATAAAAAATCAACCCACAGGGCTGCAGAAATCTTTCATTCTTCTCTCTCCCTCATACGCATCCTATCAAGTTGTGAATTCAACTTGAGTGGAAAAGTGTAAGGAGACAAGCTGGGGCTTGAGGAAGAAGGGAGCAGGTGTCATGGAAGAATTTCCTGAAGTATTGCTGGCTTTGGTTTGGGGGTGGGGGCTTGTGATTCAATTGAGAAAAGAGCTTCAAACTTGGGCTTGAATCTTGACTTCCTCATGTTGAATCTTACTGTTCATTCTGTGGCCTTGTCTTAGTCCCTTCTTTTGCTTGGCATTCATTTCCTCATCACTAGAGTACCTTTTACAACTGATCTCTGAAACTGTAATATAATTGCCGGCAGCTATAAGATGAAAGAATTTCAAACTGTGTAAAATATGAAGAAAGTGCTAATGTTTCAGCCACTCAACATACTACACAGCTAAATCATTCTCATAATTATTATTTCTATTATTCTTTTTTAAAACTTATTGACAAATCAGGAAAACCTTAAAACTTTTTTTATTCCTTTAAAAATATCTAAGGGGTGCCTGGGTAGCTCAGTCAGTTGAGCATTTGACTCTTGATTTGGTTCAGGTCGTGATGTCAGGGTCCTGGGATCAGGCCCTACGTCGGGCTCCCCGCTCAGCAGGGAATCTGCTTGAGATTCTCTCTCTGCCCCTCCCCTGGCTCTCTCTCTCTCTCTCTCTCCTGCTCTCTCCCTCTTGCTTTCTCTAAAATAAATAAATAAATAAATAAAATCTTTAAAAATAGTTAAGATTGGGAACAGCACATTTCCTGTATTTTCTTTTAATAAATAGGAATACTTTGATCAGCAAAGAGGATGCCTAGACATGCATATGTTGGCAGATCAAAGAAAGATTAATATTTAATACACTGAAATGAACATAAAGGAGTAGAAAAACAAAATTTTTCTTAACCAGAAAATGTATGTATTTTATCAAATGACCATATACTTTATGTTCTTTCAAAAGCATAACACATAGCATCAATAATTCCAAGTACTTATTTTGTTAATGGTATATTCTTGAAAATAAGTAATATCACCCTATCACCTTCTGTACAGCACTTCAAAGAGATGTATTCCTTATGTATGTGTTGATAGTACTGACTCTCAAAAGTGAAGCATATAAGAATCAATCTCAAAACAAACTTTGATTCCCATTTTAATAGTCTGGCATATTTGTAAAAGTAACATTTTCAAGGAAACTTATTCAACAAAGCATTAAAAACCTGGTGGTTATTGACTAGAAAGGCTTAATTAATCTTTATTATAAAGTTCACTTTTTTCTCTATTTACATTCTTTACAGTGAACAGAATCATTGGGTTATATCATCCAAAGAATAATAGATGAAGGAATTGTTTCTAAAGTAATTCTAACCACTCTGGTTATGAAATACCATACTCACAAAAAGTACATTAAATGCAAATACATAGTATGGTGAATAAATATAAAGCAAACACCCATGTATCTACCACTTGGGTCAGACATAGAGTAAGTGCTGACAGCCCTATAGATATCCCCCATGAGTTTCTTCTTTAATATACTCCTCTCTCCCCATCTGAGATAACTATCATGACTTTTACTATAATATCTCTTCATTTTCTTTATACCATTACCACCGATGTATTTATATCTAAAAATACAGTTTACTTGTGCCTGTTTTGATCAGGATGTATGTATTATCTTGTGACTCTGGCTTCTTTTTTTTCAACATTATGCTTACATAATTAATCCACATTGCTACATAGAGTTGTAGTTTGTTCACTTATGTATACACTGTGTACGATTTCATCATATAAATGTATAAAATGTATTTATCTATTCCAATATTGGTACACATTTGGTTTAGTTCCAGTTTTTGGATATCACAAGCAATTCTATTCTGAATATTCTTATAATGCACCCTGGTACAAATGTGCACAAGTTTCTCTAGGTGTCAAAAACTGTGGAGGGTCTGAACTCATACCCTGCTTGCAAGCTAACAGGTCAATCTGCCAGTTTCATGAAGACTGGTAGCAGACATGAGACTCCTGGATCAGAGGCGAAGGATAGTTTCTCACAGGAATAGTAATAAGCAGAGTCAGCATTTGCAGCAATTCCCTGAGCTTTAATTCCCACAAGATGACACAAAGAGGGCCAGACAGATGCCTATAAACAGTGGGCTACACTACAGAAGAGGAACCCTAAGCTCAGGGAACTTGAATTTTTTTTTAATGGACAGTAAGCTTGGCCAAATGTCGTTCCAGTAGGGACACTATCTCTATCTTCCAAGTCTATTTTCTGCACAACTATTCTGGAAAAAAGAGAAGAAAGGCAGTTAGTAGCTCTGCTCAAAAGATGCATAGAAATGTAAGAAAGCCATGGAGAATTACCTCCCAACATTAGGGAAAGATTACTTTATGAGAAAATTAACCTTCCTATTTTTCTTCTACATTAATTTTTTTAAAGAAACATTAGTTTCTGAAACATGAATTTGTGAAAATATTAAAGTTTCCACTCACACATATATTTTAAAACATGAATTATTAAAGGTAAGTTTTTATTTTTTTTTAAATTCTAAATTTCATGGCTTAAAGATAGTTCAGAAGAGAATTTTTGTTTTGTTTTCTTTTTTTTTAAGATTTTATTTATTTATTTTGAGAGAGAGAGAGAGAGACTGAGCGGGAGGGAATGGTAGAGGGAGAGGGAGAGGAGGGCTCCCCACTGAGCTGGGAGCCAGACACAGAGCTAGATCCCAGGACCCTGAGATCATGACCTGAGCTGAAGGCAGACATTTAACCAGCTAAGCCACCCAGGCATCTTCTTTTGTTTTATTTTCTTACTTAAAGCTGGTGAAATAAAATTCTCCACAAACTCTTCTTTATTTCCTCAAATTCTTAAGAAAATTTCTAATTCCATGCTCAATTCTCTAATCCATTTTAGGCAACATTACTGTAAATGCACTAATCATTTGCACAGGGGATAAAAGTGAGCACAGGGAGGAAAATACTAAATGGATCATGATTGAAATCCTTTCCCAGCACCAAGGTGAGCCTCAGGTGCCATCATGACCCCCTATGTATCATTTTAGCTCTAATTGCTCCCTTATCAAAGCACTCCTGCATAGCCATGTCTGTCAGAGAAGCTGTCCTTAAAAACAGATTACATTAAGTAATAGCCTTGCACAAGCACCTATGGAATTTGGCAAGTGCTACAAATCAGGTTGTGTTTTGTTGGTGTTGTTTTTTAAACATTACCAACTGTACTGAACATGTCTTTTTCTCTGATGTTTTGACATCTTGCATGACAATAGAAGAGACTGTCCTTTCCAAGGTTAGCCAATTTTCTAGAGACAGCTCCCATGCCTGGGAGCATGCTTTTCATATGCAAACCAACAAATCCAAAGCTCAGACCCCACAACTAACCTCTTTAACTAGTTCTTGTATTCAGGGCCATTATCCATCTACTCCAGGGAGAGGTACCAGACAACTAGAGAAAGCCCTTATTTCCCTGAACCCACCAAAATTATTCAAACTAGCCAATCCTAAACTTGCTTCCCCTACCTCACTTATTCCCTATCAGTCTTCTAGAAATCTTAGTCAATATAAGACATGTAAGTCAATGCAAGACAATTTCAGAAAGAAAAAGAATCGCTCTCAGATTTTAGTTTCTAACATTCCTCCAATAAAAGGAAGCAGGGCTCTTGGAGGAATGAATTTTGCCCACATTGCCTTCTGCTCCCTCTGCCTTTGACCAGCCCTGGTGTTGCCCTGTGTGACCCAGCATGGCATGCCATGCTTCCTGTTTCTAGAAACTGGTGAGTATAAAAACTTCTTTCATCATGAAAGACATTTCTTTGTCTATGTGTCTTACTCTACCTGATTAAAACAAATCTCAGGTACATCTTAAAACACCAGCACCCCTTTTAGCGCCATCAACTCTAACTACACCCTACCCACACAAACATATTTTTATAGTCAAGAGGTCCCTCTGTTCCTGCTTATTTTCTCATGTTGGTTTAGAAATAATGAATGTAGAGATAGCACACACTTTGACAGCACACACTTAAATATAAGAAAAGAAGTCAATAAAGGGTGAAGCTCAGCATAAACTTTGGCAAGACCAACTCACTGCTAGGCTATATCCAAGGAAGAAGAATTCTAGTATAATTACCAAGCATGGTCTCTAAAGAGTTTTCAGAAGTTTTTTTAAATTGAGTTGCTGAGGACAACAAAATTTGTTGTCCACACACCTCTTTCTGCCAATCCCTGTATGTGCCCTAGTATTTGTCTCTGTGACACACAGAAATGGAGATCATGGGTCTTTCCAAAGTTGGAACTCTCCTATAATCAATTTCTCAGAGATTTTGCAAATGGTTATCTGGGGAAGAGTTGCTGGGGGGTGAGTAAGCCAGCAACAGCCTATTCTGCCATGAGCTTCGGAGGAGTGATTCAGGTTTCATATTTAAGGAAATGCATCCCAACATCTAGCTACAATGAGCTTAGAACTGGTGAGCCCCATTCGGAACAAAAAGAACCTGTTACAGCTAGCATATAGGTGAAGCCTATTCTTAAGACCCCTGAAGAATCTTAAAAGAGTGTTGAGTTGAATGAACTTATCACTTATGATGGAATTTCTTTAAGAAGATACCTACTCAGATTTATTATAGAGCCAGATTCAGTATTGAGAGCTTGAAAGAAAATCCAGCAAGAATTTGATAAGCAGTTATCGCCTAAGGAAAAGATGAAAGAGAGGAACACAGACATCTAGGAAAGAGTACTGACTATGGTTATGGCTGGGTTACTAGAGGAATTAAAATGCACAGAAAAGAAAGAGAAATGCTCATGAATGAAGAGGACAGAAGATTATTACTGTACTCACCTCCCCATTTCTCACAGAGCTAATAAGAAAGGCAACCCACTGATCTGAAAAGATTGCAGGCAGGAAGGTCAAGAAGGAAAGAGGCAGGATGGCTTTGCATAAGCAAGTCATTTGGGTAGTATCTAGACAAGAAAGCAAATTCTATGTTCCTATGGTGGCTCCAGAGAAGAACACTTTTACAAAAGCCTGTCAATATAAATTAGATTAGGACATTTGTTTACCCAACAATGTGCCAAAAGCAGAGAAAGGACTGCATAGGCCAGATAGAACAGCACTTACTACCTTTAACCAAATCCTATTGTGAACCTGGGAATCCTATCTAGGAGCAAAAAAAGACAAATAAGAGAAGAGCAAAAGAGCAGTCAGGCATTTGCTGAATCACGTGGGAAATGACTAAAGACACTGTGGAGACAATGACAATCTCCCTAGCGTGAGATCATGGACTTCAAGGTAATAAACTGAGTGTGCCCCAGCACCAGCCCCCCAAAGATTCAAAAATAATAGTTCTCAAGCCTCTTTAACAGTCTCCCAATCAAAGGCTCCAGTGCTTTCATTTGCCAGACACCATCAAAAGATCAAGGAGCAAAGAGAGGAAAATGGATGCTGTGAGTAGCTGGGTGCCTATGAGCATACAAAATAAAAATGTGAATATTGCATTTAATTTGATTTTCCTTAAGAAAGGTCCTTTCCTTAAAGGACCACGAAGGTAGACTTAGGGAACTCAACTACTTATTAAAACGTAATAACATTTGTATCACAGGAGTCTGAGAAGATGAAGAGAGAGATAAAGGGGCAGAAGGTTTATTTGAACAAATTTTCGCAGAAAACTTCCCTAATCTGGGGAAGGACACAGGCCTTAAAATCCAGGAAGCACAAGAACTCCCATTAAATTCAACAAAAGCTGACCATCACAAAGGCATATCATCCTAAAATTCACAAAATACACAGACAAGGAAAGAATCCTGAAAGCAGCAAGGGAAAAAATGTCCTTAACCTACAAGGGAAGACAGATCTGATGCACAGTGGATCTGCCCACAGAGAGTTGGCAGGCCAGAAAGGAGGGGAAGGAAATACTCAATGTACTGAATGGGAAAAATATGCAGCCAAGAAATCTTTATCCAGCAAGGCTGTCATTCAGAATAGAAGGAGAGATAAAGAGTTTTCCACACAAACAAAAACTAAAGGAGTTTGTGACAACTAAACCAGCCCTGCAAGAGATTTTAAGGGGGACTCTTTGAGTGGAGAGAAAAAAGACCAAAAGCAATAAAGACTAGAAAGGAACAGAGAACGTCACCAGAGACACCAACTCTACAGGTAACACAATGACACTAAATTCATACCTTTCGATAATCACTCTGAATGTAAATGGACTAAATGGGCCAATCAAAGACATAGGGTATCGGAAAGGATTAAAAAAAAAAAAAAGACCCATTGATTATGCTGCCTATAAGAGACTAGACCTAAAGACACCTGCAGATTGAAATTGAGGTGATGGAGAACCACCTAGCATGCTAATGGTGGTCAAAAGAAAGCCAGAGTAGCCATACGTATATCAGACACACTAGATTTTAAGACAAAGACTGTAACAAAAGAGGAAGAAGGGCATTATATGATAATTAAGGGGTCTATCCACCAAGAATATCTAACAATTATAAATATTTATGCCCCCAACTTGGGAGCACCCAAATATATATATCAATTAATAATAAGCACAAAGAAACTCACTGATAATAGTACAATAATAGTAGAAGACTTTAACACCCCACTTACAGCAACGGACAGATCATCTAAGCAGAAAATCAACAAGGAAACAATAGGTTTGAATGACACACTGGACCGGATGGACTTAACAGATATATTCAGAGCATTTCATCCTAAAACAGCAAAATACAAATTCTTCTCAAGTGCACATGGAACATTCGTCAGAACAGACCACATACTGGGTCACAAATCAGCCCTCAACAAGTACAAAAAGATCAAAATCATACCGTGCATGTTTTCAGACCACAATGCTATGAAACGAAGTAAAGCACAAGAAAAAATTTGGAAAGACCTCAAGTGGAAGTTAAAGAACATTGTACTAAAGAATGAATGGGTTAACCAGGAAATTAAAGAATAATTTTAAAAAAGTATATGGAAGCAAAAGAAAATGAAAGCATGACAGCCCAAAACCTTTGGGATGCAGCAAAGGCAGTCCTAAGAGAGAAGTATTTTGCAGTAAAGGCCTACCTCAAGAAGCATGAAAAGTATCAAATGCAAAACCTAACCTTACACTTAAAGGAGTTAGAAAAGGAACAGCAAATAAAGCCTGAATCCAGAGAGGAGGGAAATAATAAAGATTAAAGCAGAAATAAATGCTATAAAAACAAAGAAAACCAGTAGAACAGATTAATGAAACTAAGAACTGGTTCTTCAAAAGAATAAAACTGATAACCCCCTAGCCAGACTTATCAAAAAGCAAAGAGAAAAGACCCAGATAGATAAAATCATAAATGAAAGAGGCGAGATCACAACCAACACCACAGAAATACAATTATAAGAGAATACTATGAAAAATTATATGCCAACAAACTGGGCAACCAGGAAGAAATGGACAAATTCCTAGAAACTTACAAACTATCAAAACTGAAACAGGAAGAAATAGAAAATTTGAACAGACCCATAACCAGCAAAGAAATTGAATCAGTAATCAAAAATCTCCCAGCAAATAAAAGTCTTAGGCTGGATGGCTTCCCTGGACAATTCTACCAGACATTTAAAGAAGAGTTAAAACTGGGGCCCCTGGGTGGCTCAGTCGTTTAAGGTCTGCCTTTGGCTCAGGCCCCACGTCTGGCTCCCTGCTCACTGGGGAGCCTGATTCTCCCTCTCTCTCTGCCCTTCCCCCTGCTTGTGCGCTCTCTCTCTCTCTCTCAAATAAATAAATAAAATCTTTAAAAAAAAAAAGAGTTAAAACCTATTCTTCTCAAACTGTCCCAAAAAATAGAAACAGAAGGAAAACTTCCAAATTCATTCTACAAGGCTAGCATTATCTTGATTCCAAAACCAGAAAAAGACCCCAATAGAAAGGGAATTAGAGTCCAGTATCTCTGAAGAACATGGATGCCAAAATTCTCAATAAAATACCAGCAAATCGAATTCAACAGGACATTAAAAGAATCATTCACCACAATCGAGTGGGATTTATTCCTGGGCTGCAGGGGTGGTTCAGTATTAGCAAATCAATCAATGTTATACACCACATTAATAAAAGAAAGGATAAAAACTATATGATCCTCTCAATAGATGCAGAAAAAGAATTTGACAAAATACAGTATCCTTTCCTAATAAAAACCCTCAACAAAATAGGGATAGATGGAACATATCTCAACATCATAAAGGCCATATTTGAAAGACTCATAGCTACTATTATCCTCAATGGGGAAAAACTGAGAGCCTTTCCCTATGGTCAAGAACAAGACAAAGATGTCCACTCTCGCCATTACTACTTTACATAATACTGGAAATCTTAGCCTCTTCAATCAGACAACAAAAAGAAATAAAATGCATCCAAATTGGCAAAGAAGTCAAACATTCAGTATTTGCAGATGAGATGATACTCTATGTAGAAAACCCGAAAGACTCCACCAAAAATATTGCTAGAACTCATATATGAATTCAGCACAGTTGTAGGATATAAAATCAATGTGCAGAAATCTGTTGCATTTTTATACACCAATAAGGAAGCAGCAGAAAAAGAAATCAAGGAATCTATCCCATCTGCAATTATACCAAAAACAATAAGGTACTTAGGAGTAAGTCCAACTAAAGAAGTAAAAGACCTATACTCTGAAAACTACAGAACACTTATGAAAGAAATTGAAGAGGACACAAAGAAATGGAAGAGCATTCCATGCTCATGGATTGGAAGAACAAGTATTGTTAAAATGTCTATACTACCCAAAGCAATCTACACATTTAATTCAAACCCTATCAAAATATCACCATCGTTTTTCAAAGGGCTAGAACAAACAATCCTAAAATGTGTATGGAACCACAAAGGACCATGAATAGCCAAAGCAATCCTGAAAAAGAAAAACTAAACTGGAGGCATCACAATTCTGGACTTCAAGCTGTATTACAAAGCTGTAATCATCAATACAGTATGGTACTGGCACAAAAACAGACACATAGATCAATGGAACAGAACAGAGAACCCAGAAATAGATCCACAACTATATAATCAACTAATCTTCCACAAAGTAGGAAAGTATATCTGATGGAAAAACAATCTTTTCAACAAATGGTGTTGGGAAAACTGGATAGCAACATGCAGAAGAATGAAACTGGACCACTTTCTTATATGATACACACACAAAAAATTCAAAATGGATGAAAGACCTAAATGTGAGACAGGAAACCATCAAAACCCTAGAGGACAACACAGGCAGAAACCTCTTTGACCTCAGTTGCAACAACTTCTTAGTAGACACATCTCCAGAGGCAAGGGAAACAAAAGCAAAAATGAACTGCTGGGACTTCATCAAGATAAAAAACTTCTGCACAGACAAGGAAACAATCAACAAAACTAAAAGGCAGACTATGCAATGGGAAAAGATATTTGTAAATGACATATTTGATAAAGGGCTAGTATCCAAAGTCTATAAAGAACTTACCAAATTCAACACCCAAAAAACAAATAATCCAGGTAAGAAATGGGCAGAAGACATGAATGGACACTTTTCCAAAGAAGACATCCAAATGGCTAACAGATACATGAAAAGATGCTCAGCATCACTCATCATAAGGGAAATACAAATCAAAACTACAATAAGATATCACCTCACACCTGTCAGAATGGCTAAAATTAACAACACAAGAAACAACAGGTATTGTCAAAGATGCAGAAAGAGGGGAACCCTCTTACACCATTGGTGGGAATGCAAACTGATGCAGCCACTCTGGGGAACAGTCTGGAGGTTCCTCAAAAAGTTAAAAATAGAACTACCCTATGATCCAGCAATTGCACTACTAGGTATTTACCCAAAGATACAAAAAATACAGATTTGAAGGGGTACATGCTAATAGCATTATCAACAATAGCCAAAATATGGAGAAAGCCCAAATGTCCATTGACTGATGAATGGATAAAGAAGATGTGGTATATATATATATATATATATATACACAATGGAATATTATTCATCCATCAAAAAGAATGAAATCTTGCTATTTGCAACAATGTGGATGGAGGTAGAATGTATCATGCTAAGCAAAGTCAGTCAGAGAAAGACAAATACCATATGATCTCACCCATACGTGGAATTTAAGAAAGAAAACTGCTGAACATATGGGAAGAGAGAAAGGAAAAAAAGGAGAGAGGGAAACAAGCCATAAGTAACTCTTAACGATAGAGAACAAACTGAGGGTTGATGGAGGGAGGTGGGTGGGGGGAATGGGCTGAATGGGTGATGGGTATTAAGGAGGGCACTTGTTGTGATGAGCACTGGCTATTGTTATGTAATTGATGAATCACTGAATTCTACTCCAGAAACCAATATTGCACTATATGTTAACCAGCAAAACTGAAATTCAAAGAAAAATTGACTTCCCTTGTCAGCAAGGCAATTGTTTCTTCTAGATAAAATAACTCATGACCTTGAAGTACTATGAATTATATAAACAATGTTTAGAGTTGATGGGATTAAAACTCCATATTCAGTGATTTCAGAGCCTCAGTGATTTTGGGTCTCCAAATAGATCATGTTCATTTTCTGTCTCAGTACATTCACTTATTTTCTCTTCTTTACTATATCCTCTAAACTGCCCCTCTCCAAAAACAACCTTCAATTTTCCACTCCCACTCCTTTGAAGTGGTTACATTTTTTTGCCTTTAGTGATACCTCCTAATTTTTAAATTATATCAGTTATATCACAGAGATTACCACCTCATCATTTTCTGATTTGTCCATGTGTGCTAACTGCCATTTCTCAACTAGCTTATCAGAACTTTGAGGAAAGGTATCATCTCTCTCTCTAACCCCCTTTTAATTCCCAGACCACCTGGAATAGCACTAAGGCACAAAATAAAGCCTCCATAAAGAACTGTTTTTAGAGGGGTACCTGGGTGGCTCAGTCGGTTAAGCATCTGACTTTATGATCCCAGGGTCCTGGGTCATGATCCCAGGGTCCTGGGATCGAGCCCCACATCAGACTCCTTGCTCAGAGGGGAGTCTGCTTCTCTCCCTCCCTCTGCTCTCCACCCCTAGCTAGTGCTCTCTCTTGCTCTATCAAATAAACAAATAGAATCTTTTAAAAAATAAATAAAATAGGGGCGCCTGGGTGGCTCACTCTGTTAAGCGGCTGCCTTCGGCTCAGGTCATGATCCTGGGGTCTTGGGATTTCTCCCTCTCCATCTGCCTGCCACTCTGCCTACTTGTGCTCTCTCTCTGTAAAATAAATAAATAAAATCTTTAAAAATAAATAAATAAATAAAAGTAGTTACCTTAGTACATAAACAAGTGTACAAATGAGTGATACAAAAAGTAAGTCAGTGTGAACAATCAAAGATTTAGAGGTGGTAGCAGTGGAATACTGGTTTAAAAACTGGTTTTGGTGGGGTAGGGAATCCTGATTTTTACTGTTTACCAATTGCTATTGTGCAAATATTCCCACCACAGCTGATTCCAAACTACTGGAATGATGTCACTGGACACAGAGTTGAGAAGAGATACACACACTTGATAGAGTTTCCAGCACACCGATGTTGGAATTTGAGGAGTACCTTGACTGCCTGAATTAGAAAAGATGTTGGAGAGTAGAAGTTCCAAGTCGAGATGAACAGCTGCAATATAGCCTCTGAGTGAGGAGGAAGCACAGAGTATTAAGGGCATTGGTGGGAGGTCAGTCTGATTCGAGTATGAATGGTGAGTTTGGGTAAACTTTTGGCAATTTCAAGTAGAGTAGACGACAGGGTCCAAACTTCATTCAGTTGCAGATGAGGAGTCAACAAAGAGTCATGAAGAGACAGCTGATCTCCTGAAAGTAATCATTTAAGACTCCTTGGTCTATTGCTGTCTGAGACCTGGAGAAACGGTACAAAATGAGAGCAGCAGGACTCCAGTGGCAGCACTGAGTGAAGATGCGGACAGAACTGGAAGTGATAAGGCAGAGGGAAAAATTCTTTAAGATTGTATTTATTTATTTTATTTTATTTGAGAGGGAGAGAGAGCAAATGGAAGGGAGAGGCAGAGGGAGAGGGAAAGAATCCCAAGCGGACTCCTCGCTGAGCATGGAGTCCAACGTGGGGTTCGATCTCACAACCTGGAGATTATGACCTGAGCTGAAACCAAGAGTCTGACTCTCAACCACTGAGCCACCCAGGCGCCCCACGGGGAAAAATTTTTGATGGCATCTTAAGATTTTTTGGATATGGAAGATGAGGAAAGAGAAAAGAGGACAGTGGCTAAAACTTTCAGTTCTGGGCTCAGAGTTAAATTACCATCTCACTGAACAATTGAGGAGATACAACGGAGCCGAAGCTGGTTTATGGGGTCAACCAATACCTTCAGCTTTAGACATACCCACTTTAGATCCCAGCAGTGTCAGCTCTACCCTCTACCCTTCAGAATTTCACAGGTCACAGAGATCTAGGGCCCCCTCTCCATCTACTGGGCCCTGTCATTCTCAAACCCCAAACCCGACACTGGAATTCTCTCCAATGAAATGATACAGCGGAGAACTTAAAATCTTTTTCTTGCTGAAATAATCTTCTCCCCTCCCTTCCTTGTTATCCTTTCTCACCCTTTCCCTCCCCAATTCTGAGGATCTTTCTTTTATAGCAAATATTCTCACTTAAAAAAAAAATCCTTTCTGTAGTTAATTCCTATACTAAAACAGTGTTATAGTGTTATAATTTGTATTTTTAATAAACCACTTTAGACATACTGGTATATTTATTATTCCATCCATTCTCCTAAAAAGTCCTATGGGATAAGTGAGGGTAGCTATAATTAACCTCCTTCTGTAAATGGAGAACTAAGGCATAACAGATAATTAATATAATCAAGAAACTGATTCAGAGGCAATCGCTGATTTGCAAATTCCTTTTCAATATCCTACCCAATAAACAAAATGTTGCTTCCAAACTCTTCTTTTCCTTTAAAAGAAAGATGCAACATAAATTTAGTTTTGTTGTGTAGGGTAATTCTAATTGCATCTCAAAGCAATATAAGGTAAAATCTAAGCAGGAATTAGGAATAAATGCCTTCTAATCAAAATCCCATTGCCTTTTTCCAAACTTCACTTGTTTTCTAAGATTATCTACAACAACGAGGGGGAAGACTACTAAACAAAATTCTAGAAGAAGATGATCCTAATACTTCTTGATCTTGTGTGCCATAATTTACTACTCAAATAGGATAAGTTAGGAAAAAAAAAAAAGCACTTGGTTTCCCTTACGATCTCTAGCCTGGGCATAAAAACCTTATAATTTCTAGTGTATGTTTATTAGCAGTAGAGTGTGTTTAAATACAAACAACAAGATATAAAGACAGAAACTATGCAAGGCAGTTTCAGGTCCAAAAGGTGCTTATTCTGTAAGTATCTCAAACTGCAGTCTCCTCACGTCTCAGATTCTTAGCAAAAGGCATGCAATCAAGCCTCCATTCTGAGCAGAATGCTTCTAACTTATTAATTCTAACAGACAAGATAAGGGGAAAGAAACCCTCTGAAGCATGTAAATTCCATTGTTTTAATGTCTAAGTAGTTTTAACCCTACAGGGTAGCTCACCAACTACTGAGGAGCTCTTGAATGTTGAATGATGTTCTTCAGTTCTTTGTTTTAAGTTCAACATAATTATTCTGTATATGAGCAGTTGTTCCTGAAAACAATGGTTTTAATACTTAAACAAGTTGTTCTCAACACTGGGAGGCAGACCTCTGAGAAGCAATGGGGTTACAAGGTCTGAAACAACAAGGGTATAAGCACATCGAACGTAGACTGGAGTGAATAACATTCTGCATTTACAGAATGAGGTTAATTAGAGCTACCCTCACTTATCTCACAGGATTTTTTTTTTAGGATAATGGATGGAATAAAAAATATTCTGGCATAATTCACAGTAAATTTTCTAATTACATATTTTCCAATCAACGGACCTAAAAATGCAAATTTTATCTTTTTGGCATATTCATAATATTTTGCTACTGCGCAAGAATTTTCATACTAAAAAAAAAAGTTGGGATCCATTATTTGAATCTTGGAGTGGACAAAGTATTGCACTCCTGATAGAATTATTACTATTTAATCTTTTGTGATATTTTCATTTTATATATCTTGGAAAATATTTTTTAATCAGCAAACATAAGAACCATGTATAATAAACAAAACATGTAAAATATAGAGGGGAAAGGTGATTATTGGGGTCCCTCAAGTTTGGCTGTTACTGTGAACTATCTCTAGAATATGTCCCACCCAAAAAATGGGAAGATAGTTCCTTTATAACTTCCTTATCCATGGAAATTTTTTTTAACATTTTAAATTTTTAGATTAATAGTGAAGTCATATCTATGAGTACATTAAACTCCTTGGAGAAAGGGACTGTGTAAATGCAAAGCATCACTATTATTGCTCTGCAATAAATCCCAGCTAACATAGTAGGTAATTAAGGATGAGAGCTAGGGAGTAATTAAAAGTAATTGATATCTCACTGTCCTTGCAAGGTGCTGCTTTTGCTCTTCCTCAATACCTTCAGAGCAGTGTCAAGTACAAAAAATAAATAAATAACTCTTAAATGAAAGGAATCTGTCAAGTCCTCTTTTTCCAACCTTAGCACTCTAAGACATAGTAGCACCACCTTAGAGGGGTTCTCAGGAACTCACAGACCCCGTTATTAACAGTGAAACTTCCCACAGTGTCATGTAGGGTCTTTGTGCTTCTCACATGAGGGGTGACTGTTAAAGCATTGGCAGGAAATAGTCTGAACACTTAAATGTTTTCTGATTTCTTGCCAGTTATAAAGTAAGTTGCTTAGTGCTCAAAAATGCATATTGCTGGGCCCCTGGCTGGCTCCGTCAGTATAGCATGCAACTCTTGATCTTGCGGTTGTAAGTCGGAGTCCCATGTTGGGTGTAGAGATTACTTAAAAATGAAATCTTTTTTTCAATTAAATCTTTAAAAAAATTTTTAAAACCCACATATTGTCTAATTGTGTCAGGTATGAGGGGCTTGAAAGTTTGTGGGTGCTAACATCTCACAGAGATTCCTCCTGCCTCCTCCATTTCTAGTTGAAACCTCTCTACCTGGTGTTTATACTTTGACTAAGCCAAGATCATTCCCACTGCCATGAATTTATTCATTTCTCAACTAAGCATGGCCTGCTCATTTTTCTTGACTCACTCAAATTTTGTCCATCCTTCAAGGCCTACTCTCCCATGATTGCATTTTTCAGACAGAATTCAGATGTGTCTTCCTGGGATCATATTCAGAATTTTTTGCTCTAAAATCTTAGTGATTCCTAAAGACACTAGCCACACAATAACAGAAAGTACAGATATTTAGGAAATATTTTCTGACCATGGTTTCCGCTTACTTTCTGGAATAGAGGACCAAAAGGAGATTTGCAAATCTTCGTGTAATCTTTCAGACTGTTAGAGTGTTAAGTCATCAGCAATCCACATGAAATCATGCTGGAGTAAGGCATGAGGTAGGGCAAAAGTGACCAAGGCCAGTCAACCTGTCATGCAGGAGGAGTCTCCTGGCTTGTTTTAGACTGGGCTAAACTCAGGCATTAATAAGGGCATGAAACAGTTTATTTGTTCTGTCCTGACACTGTATCTCCAGATTGGCTTTAGACTTTCCTCCAGCTACGCCCTTGCCCGCATGTTTGGTTATCAACACAGTTCCTTCAACAATAACCCTTCAGTTTTCTCCCTGCCCTCCTGTAACTCTTTGTGATAGCGACTCCGGAAGTTATCCTATCAATGAAGCCACCACCTCCACTGGGACAGCTTCCTGCCCAAGATAGCACCGCTGCTGACTGTGGCCGGCAGAGACTTCCCAAGTTAGCACATATGTCTCGAGAAGTCAGAATCTTAGGGAGGCCATTTCTGTCCAAGTTGAGATTCCCAAAGAGTGAACAGCTAAGGTAGATGTAAAGAAGAAAGAAACTTCTATTTATAGGACTTGGTATGCCAGGTATTAATGCTGGTACAGTTAGTCCTTACAATAATCTTCTTGAGGACATAGAGACTTGAAAAAGTTAGGTAATTTTCCCAAGGTCATATTATTTCAGAGCTAGAATTGCAATTCAGGTCTGTGTCACTTCATTTTTTTTTTAAAGATTTTATTTATTTATTTGAGAGAGAGAGAATGAGAGATAGCACGAGGGGGGAGAGGGTCAGAGGGAGAAGCAGACTCCCCGCTGAGCAGGGAGCCCGATGCGGGACTCAGTCCCGGGACTCCAGGATCATGACCTGAGCCGAAGGCAGTCACCCAACCAACTGAGCCACTCAGGCACCCAGGTCTGTGTCACTTCAAAGCCCTTCTTTCCACTGTGCACTTTTTTTTGTTTGTTTTTTGTTTGTTTGTTTGTTTGTTTTTAAAAGATTTTATTTATTTGACAGAGAGATGGAGAGCACAAGCAGGGGGAGTGGCAGGCAGAGGGAGGGGGAGAAGCAGACTTCCTGCCAAGCAGGGAGTGAGCAGGGAGCCCGATGCGGAGCTCCATCCCAGGACCCCGGGACCATGACCGGAGTGAAAACAGATGCTTAACGACTGAGCCACCCAGACGCCCCTCCACTGTGCACTTCTGCTTGTCTGACATCCAAGAAGCACAAAGCCCACGGAGAGTGCCAGATAAGGGAGCAGCTGAGTGAGCTGGGCTATTTGCTCTCTGAACTGTTTTTACTGCTGGGTGAGTGTAGGGATTTTGGACTTATCCATGGTGACTATAATCAGATGGCTTCTAGAAACTGTAGGTCAATAAATCTGCCCTCCAGGGATTCTGGAACAACAACAACAAAAAAGATGGGATTTCCTCTTAAATGTGAATGGAAAGAATAAAATAAATAAAGGAAGCCAACACTATGCTCCAGTCTTTGGAGAACAATTTCTAGGTCAGTAATTTTATATCAATGGCTACTGCAGACATAGGGATCTCTGCCACTGTGACACAGTTACCTTTCTCATTGACAGCATCCCTTAGGTTGAAGCACCGTGAGACACACGAGAAATGCATGCCATCAATCAGATATTGGCTTGCTATTTTCTATGAATTTGACACGCCCCTGTTTTCCCATATGCCTTGCCTCTTCCTGCTACACATTGCCTTCCCACTCTCCCTCCCCCTCTTCATTTGTCACCTTCTGTTCCCTTCCCTGCTTCTTCTGCTTTCAATTTAGTGTTGTTAAATATTTTAAGTGTGAAATAACATGCATAATACTAAGGGTCTTCAAGAGAACAATAGAAATATATAACCCATCACTCTGTGTATGTGTATGTGTATGTGTCTGTGTGTGTGGGTGTGTGTATGTGATTATGGTGTATGACCATAGTAATAATAATATAGCATGAGACCAGAAAAAAATGTAGGACAGGTGAGTTAAGGTGTTAATAAAAACACAGAGTATGTCTCAGAGCACTCTAACTGTCCTTCTTTGGACCTTGATATCCACTGCTATCCATGTATCATTACAAAAGCACTGGCAAACGCAAGAAGCTCTGATAATTATTTTGCAGAGTAGTGTAAAGGTCTGTGTGGCTCTGAAATGTTTTGAATATATCAGCATGACAACATAGCATCTCTTTGGTAGATATAGTAAGGATGTGGATAAATTAGAGCATTCTATATTTCTTCGATGTTAAAGAATCTCAGGCACTATATAGATGACAACCAAATTTACAGACAGAGATCTTAAGCTCAGTTATACATAGTGTCCTTTGTATGAGTAGTCTTTAAAAAAACTGATGATCTCTGAGACAGGGTTCATAGTACAGTGATACCTGAATTAATACAAATCTCCCTGAATCAAAGGTTCAAGTATGGACATGGTTGGGATTATAGCTGCTGTCCTTAGCACAAGGTCAATAGAAGGAACAAATGAAGAAGAGAAATGGTGATGATTTCTTCAAGTAAATCATTTCAAATGACAAAGGCATATTCTGGACACTGGCAAAGAGCTCAGTGGGTTGGGGAGCCAGGGGAAGGCAGGGTGCTGCTGGGTTTGATCTTTTTTGCCTCCAAGAGAAACTTAAACATCCAAATACTCCAGGATTGAGAATGCAAAAGCACAAACGGAGAAATGAGCAAGGAGAAAAATTCCTTCCCAAAACAATTACAGGAAGGAATCTACTTTTGGAAAGATTTCCCAATCCTTCCTGTATTACTTAGTGGCAGGACTTGTAGTGGAGACAGACTCAGCAAGAAATAACTGCAAGTCAATGTGACAAATGCTATCATACAGCTATATAGAAACTGCTATGGTGGTAAAAGACAGAATCCTTTCCTTGACTTTGAGATATGAGGATTTTAGGGAAGTTCCAGGAAAGAGGTTATGTTAGGACAGATATTAAATCTTGAGTTGGAGTTTGGGCAGAATGGCAGGGTGGGAACTCAGGTGGTAGGGAAAGTATATGTAAATACAAGGAATGATAAGGATGATGATAAGGAAGTCAGCGATGAGGAGGAAAGGGCATGTTGTGGGAACTGCTTAGGACAGAGTTCTGAGGGCGGCTGGGTGGCTCAGTTGGTTAAGCAACTGCCTTGGGTCATGATCCTGGAGTCCCTGGATCGAGTCCCGCATCGGGCTCCCTGCTCGGCAGGGAGTCTGCTTCTCCCTCTGACCCTAACCCCTCTCATGTGCTCGCTCTCATTCTCTCTCAAATAAATAAATAAAATCTTTAAAACAAAACAAAACAAAGAGTTCTGAAATGTCTGATAGGGTGAGGTACTGAGGCATTTTTTAAGCCAGTCTATAGATTTTGGACCTGGGACTAACCTTAGGCAGGAGTGTGACATGATCAGATTTTTATTTTTAAAAGGTAAGTTGGAAAACAGTGTAAATCATGAATTATGAGGGTGATGAGATTTTGGTTAACAAATAAAACTGCTGAATAGATATTGAGGAGTCAAAGCAATCAAACTTATACTGGAAGTATAGAGAAAGTGAGGAGGTGGAGAGTCCAGGTAGACAGATTAGATATAGAGTGTTAGGAAGGAGAAGAGACAGGTAAGACATTAATATTTCTCTGCCTAAGGGACAAAGTAGATGATGCTTTTAACCAAGGCAGAAAATATAGCCCAAATGTTAATTTTTCAATAGCCTTCCATCTGATAGCAGCAGACCCTCAGCTTCATCCACAAACCTTTCATTTTTTTTAACGTACCCACAAACCAGTAAGTCAATTGGAATCATTATGTTGCACCTCCCATTTCCTTTTTCTCTTGATTGGGCTCCCACTCACTCACATCTGCTGCCTGCAAAGTAATTTGGAACTTCTCCATCTGCCATGAGAACATGGCTTGTCAATGACCATCTCAAGGACACTATTTCTAAATGACCCTATGGCTTCTATGTTTCCATCCTCCATAATGGCATTGTGTTCCATGCCAAGGCAGAATACTGGGCAAATTTGGGCTCACCCACTAGAATTTCTCCTCCATTAGAATGTATACTCTATAAGTGCAGAGATTTTTGTGTTTCATTTACTGCAATATCTTCTGTATCTACAATAGTGCCTGGCATATAACAGGACTCAATAAATTTTTTTTTAATTAAACTTAAGGTAATTATAGCCTCACATGCAATTTTAAGATATAATACAGAGAGATCCAATGTACCCTTTAGTAATTTCCCCCAATAGTAACATCTGGAAAAACTATAAGACAATAACACAACCAGGATATTGACATTAAAGCAGTCAAAATACAAAACATTTCTGTCACCAGAAAGATTCCTCATGTTGCCCTTCTATAGTGGCACACACTCCCTCCAAAGGAAAGTTGCTACAAATATTGCTATCAAATGAGGCCTATGAGAAGCAACTATAAAAGACTGGAGAAAATCAAGAAGAATTCTATATTAAATTGTTTCACAATTAATTTAATTTTTACATCAGTTTAAAGAAACTTAAATGTGACAAATTGAGGCTGGCTGTGGTTTAAAGAAAAACAAGATAAAGATTTCTAATCAGTGCAGCTAATTAGTTATTGGCCCTAAATCAAAAGATTGGCAAATCATTTTTACTTATTTATTTAGGTTAAAATAGAATTAAAGATATATACACTTCTGTTAAGATTATTATTCCATGAAATCCTGCCATTTGCAACAACATGGATGGAACTAAAATATATTATGCTAAGTGAAATAAGTCAGTCAGAGAAAGAGAAATATCATATGATTTCACTCATATGTGGAATTTAAGAAACAAAGCAGATGAACGTAGGGAAAGGGAAGGAAAAATAAAATGAGATGAAAATTGAGAGGGAGGCAAACCATAAGAGACGCTGGACTCCAGGAAACAAACTGAGGGTTGCTAGAGGGGAGGTAGGTGGGGGGATGGGGTAACTGGGTGATGGGCATTAAGGAGGGCACTTGATGTAATGAGCACTGGGTGTTATATGCAACTAATGGATCACTAAATTCTACCTCTGAAACTAATTTTTTAAAAAAGATTATTATTCCATATTTTATAAAACTTTTTCATTAAACAACTACTGATCCCAATCATCTTGAATAAAAGGCCTTCTGCCGGAGTCCATCAGTGTGGTTAAGTCACTCATTCTCAAAATGAGGCTCAAACGTAGTTCAAAGGAACTGTTTGGCACAAATGCCCTCTCTCCTGTTTCACTTTTCTGCTGTTCAACCCTTCCTCTCATTCCGAGTTTTGTTCTCCTCTTCCAATTGCAAAACAAAGATGTCCATGAATATGATTTAAAATACTGATGTGAGATGCTAAGCAAGAAAGGTCAACATCTTTAAGCAGCAGCGAGCCACAAATGCTCTCTTACTTAAAAAAAAAAAAAAAATGAAGCAACGGGAAGTGTAGGGGGAGTTGGCAATCAGAAAATGGGTTCAAGATTGAAGATGATATGTTTTAAGACTTGTCCTCTTTATATCCATCCCACGGGGAGCCAAACTTGGTGATGTGACTCCCCTGCTTGCCTCCCCCTACCTAAAGACAATGTCCAAAGTCACTCATATGACCTATTGAGATACTCTGTGTTCTGATTCCTGGCCGTTTCTCCAGTCTTTTCACCTGCTCTTTCCTACCATGTACTTCCCTCTCCAGAGAAACCATAATAAAACTCCCCTCATAACTTCTATTGGTGCTATTTCTTCTACCCTGACTGCCTCCTCATACTCACCTTTGCCCCTTACTTCCTCTGACTAGAGCCTGATTCTTATTCATTTAATAATTACTAACTTTACTCATTACTTCTTCCACAAAGCTTTCCTGGAAGTCTCCTCTGACAATTACTGAGTTAGATGACTTGAGTCTATTAATCAATATTCTTTTTCTCCAAGCCACAGAAACTCAATTCAAATGAGCTTAGGAGAACAAAGAAAATCTGTGTCACTCAAAAAGAAATTATAGGAAGAACATCCCATGGGAAAAGATGTCCATTTTACTGTGAAAATATGCACTATTATACTAAATACATGGTATTATAATCTGTTTATGTTTCTATCTTCCTCAGTCTATATGCCTGAAGGTACTTATCTTAGGTTTTTCCAATGCCAAATGTAATGTCCAGTGTGGTCAGTTATATACATGTTGATTTAATAACAGTCAGTTAAACACATGTTGTTTTAATAAAGGAAATCATTACATTTTGGTAGAAAATTCAGAAAAGTGATATCTAGAGGGAATATTCTATATACAGGAGATCTTGTTTATAAGTACAGATGAAGAACTTGATGCGGCGCCTGACTGGCTCAGTCGGTGGAACAGACTCTTGATCTCAGGGTTTTGAGTTCAAGCCCCTTTTTGAGTGGAGATCACTTAAAAAAATAAAAATCTTTTGAAAAAAAGAACTTGATGAATAGTTTCAGAATGAAAAAAAAATTATAAAAAATACCTTTAAGGACAGATGATGATTCTAGACTTACAGTTTAACCTTGGGGAAAAACAGGGATGCCTTTCCATCGAGATGAGAGTAAAGGAGGTAAAGGTCAGTGATGATGCAAGATCAGGAGTGAGGAGACGAGCTGAAAGAACTTGTGCCTGCTGGCTACTCTTTTCCCTCAAAGATAATGTCATCTGCTTCAGAGCGAGAAGACAGTGGTATTTGGAACTGAGGTAGGAGGACTGACAAAAGTACTAACTTGTAGGAAAAACTTCTCAGGAAAATGGGACCAGTTTCTTTCAAGGGACAAGGAAAAGTGAAGTGGAGGGAAGATTTAATACCTGCTTTACCACAGACCCCAGGCCTCACAGCACAGCCACAACAACCTGGCCAGGAAATTCCAGGAATGTCCACGTGTCACTTTACCCACTAAGTTGGTTCTTCCTAGAAAGCAGTCCCTTCTACTTACCTCTATACTTATACCCATATTTTTACCCATCTTTAACCTCCTTTCCCTTTTCCTATGAATATGCTCAAGTCTTACTCATCCTAAAGACAGAAATTTTTTGTTTCCCTGCAACTCCAATCTTTCCTCCTTCTCATCCCCAGAATTTTTGAAGAGTCATACTGATTCCCTCTCTCATGTTACTTACTTTCCATTTACTCTCCCATCCGCTGCTCTTTGATTTTGGCTCCAATGCCACTGAAACAGCTTTTACAAAGATCACTATCATCTAGTTACAAAGAACCGTAGTCTTTTTTCTTAATCTTCCTTCTTTCTGGCATTTCTGAAAGCCGTTGAGCCCACTGACAAGCCCCTCCTTTGAAGCATTCTCATCCTCTGGCTCTGGACATAGCAATCAGAATCACCATACAAAATAAGACACGATAGTGGTACAATGCAAAACCTGTGGCCTGAATCCAGGCCATGTGGTTTCCCCACTGTGTGGTGTTGGAGAAGTTAGTTGGCTTCTCCACATATCCATTTATGTAGCTACAAAACAGATATAATACCCACTTAGCAGTAATGCCTTCAGAACTTAATCATGTGACACTTAAGAAGTATCAAATGCCAACTACATACTAGGTACTCTCTTGAGTGCCTGGAATACATTAGTGGAAAAAGAAAAAGACAAAAACTCCTGCATTATTCAGCTGGGAAAGGGAGACAATAAATAATAAATATAACAGGGCGCCTGGGTGGCTCAGTTGGTTAAGTGACTGCCTTCGGCTCAGGTCATGATCCTGGAGTCCCGGGATCAAGTCCCACATCGGGCTCCCTGCTCAGCGGGGAGTCTGCTTCTCCCTCTGACCCTCTTCCCTCTCGTGCTTTCTATCTCTCATTCTCTCTCTCTCTCAAATAAATAAATAAAATCTTTAAAAAAATAAAAAAATAAAAAAATAAAAAAATAATAAATATAACAAATACGTGTATGGTATGGTATGTTAGAGGATGATGATGATATAGAAAAATAGAAATTATGGAGGGGGATTAGAAGAGTCACAATGGTGGAATGGACTGTGATTTTAAATTAGGGAGGCCAAGGTATCGAGAAAATGACATCTGAGCACAAATTTTGGAGGCAAGGGAATTAATCATGTAGAAATTTGAGAAATAAGAGTTCAAGGCAGAAGAAACAGACTGTGTAAAGTCAGCAGGAGATGCGTTCAGAGAGGTAAGGAGAGTGGAGTGTGCTCTGGTAGGTTATTATGAGTAAACTGTCTTTTATTTTGAGTGAAAATGAAAGCCTATGTAGGGTCTTGACTGAGAGGTAACATAATATTTAAATGCTATAGCAAGCCCACTGTGGCAGATGTGTAGAGAACAGACTACCTGGGCTAAGTACAAAAGCCAGAGTCCAGGGAGCTCTTGCAACAATCCTGGTGAAAGACGATGGTAGTACGTATCAGAAAGATGGTGACAAGTTGGCGGAATGTGGTAGGAAGTGATTGGACTGCCAGGCTGATTTTGAAGGTAGAAATTCAAGTATTTTCTAGTATGGTTGACTCTAAGAGGAACAGGAAAGAAATGCATCATCCCAAGATTGCGTTGGCCTGAGCAACTGAAAATGAAGTTAACATTTTCTGTAATGGAAAAGACTAGCACAGGGAATGAATGTTACATCATAAAATTTTTATATCAAAATACTCCCCTGTGCTTTTAAGACAATGTACACATCCCCCTCCTAATCACACAGTGTTACAGCATTCTTGAAGTAAATTCATATACAAAATATCATTTGTTTTGATATTTATAACCATTTTTTTAGAAGGGCAGGAAAGATATTATTCCCCATGTAATGGATGAGATGACTAAGGCTCAAAAGAGCTATGAGATTAACCTAAGGCCCCAACGTGGTTAGAATGGATTATACAATAGAATACTGGTTTTTTTGTCTCTTTATCTGGTTAACTTTAGATCATATAGTATTTTCTAAGAATGGGGGCAGTGCAAGATAACTTCAAGACCATGCAGTCCAAACCCCTCTACATTACACCTGATGAAACTAATTCAAGAACGTAAGCAGCCTACTTTGAGTCACCCTATTTTTGCTTTTGAAACCTCCTAGGGATTCCCAAAGACTAGATTGAGACTCCATTTTGGTATGCTGAATGACTAATGTACTACATTGTTTGATCAGAAAAATGCCCAGTGGTATAAGAAGGAAGCCAGAAGAAAGTAATGTCCTAGGAGCCAAATGAAGAAAGTGTATGAGGGAGGGCAATCTACCTCACCAAATGCTGCCAAGCAAGAAGGATGAGTCCTGAGAATTGGCCACTGGCTTTAGCAACATGACGATCACTGGGGACCTAGACAAGAGCAGTTTCAGGGTAGAACCAAAAGCCTGACTGGAGAGGCTGAACATGAAGAAAAGAGGAAACTTGAAAGCAGCAAGCAGTTCATTACAAATTGAAGCATTGAAAAATGAAATCAAAAGAAAATCTTTTTCTCTCTTTTTTATTTCTTTTTACTTATTTTATTTAAATTCAATTAGTTAACATATAGTGTATCGTTAGTTTCAGATGTAGAGCTCAGTAATTCATCGGTTGCATATAACACCCAGTGCTCATTACATCAAGTGCCTCTTCAATGCCCATCACCCAGTTTCCCCATTCCCCCCACACCTTCCCTCAAGCAACCCTCAGTTTGTTTCTTATAGTTAAGAATCTCTTGTAGTTTGCCTCCCTCTCTGATTTCGTCTTATTTTTCCCTCCCTTCCTCTATGATCCTCTGTTTTGTTTCTTAAATTCCACATATCAGATAAAGGACTAGTATCCAAGATCTATAAAAGAACTTAACAAACACAACACCCAAAAAACAAATAATTCAGTCAAGAAATGGGCAGAAGACATGAGCAGATATTTCTCTAAAGAAGACATACAAGTGGCCAACACATGAAAAAATGCTCAACATCACTCAGCATCAGGAAACTATAAATCAAAACCACAATGAGATACCACCTCACACCAGTTAGGATGGCTAAAATTAACAAGTCAGGACAAATGGTGGCAAGGATGTGTAGAAAAGGGAACCCTCTTACACTGTTGTTGGGAACGCAAGCTATTACAGCTACTCTGGAAAACAGTATGGAGGTTCCTCAAAGAGTTAAAAATAGAGCTACTCTATACACCCAGCAATTGCACTAGTAGGTATTTACCCAAAGGATACAAACATGATCCAAAGGGGCACCTGCCCCCCAATGATTATGGCAGCAATGTCCATAATAGCCAAATTATGGAAAGAGCCCAGATGTCCATTGACAGATGAATGGATAAAGAAGTGGTGTGTATATATACACAATGGAATATTACTCAGCCATCAGAAAGGATGAAATCTTACCATTTACATCAACGTGGATAGAATTGGAGGGTATTATGCTAAGCTAAATAAGCCAATCAGAGAAAGACAATTATATGGTTACCCTTTTTTAAAAATGGGGGTAGGTCTTCTGTGGGAACAGCCTAGTAGAAAGGAAAAAAATACTGGTAATATAGGAGATAGAGGTAAAAACTATGGGGATAATGCCCTTGACTGTGCAAAAGGGATGAAATGTCGTGCCCAAGGGGAGAGACTGACATTAGAATAAGATGTGTGTAGTTCTTCCGTGTAACAGGTAAGAAAATAAAGTATACAGATACAAAGGCTGTTGGGCAAAGTAGATCAGGGCAGTCTGCAGAAGTTCCTGAGTGCTTGGAAGTACACAGTGAAGCAGGAAACAGGTCATATGCAGAAAGTGAGGATAAGGGAGAAGAAGCTGGAAGTTAGAGGAGAGAGAAAGTGGGAGAGTGAATGAACTAGACAAAGACAGCATGACTGTCAGGTACTTGGTGTGCCTGGTTCAGAGCCATGGGAGTGTCCACAGTCTGGGGTGGTCCACAGTCCAACTGCTGCACCCCGGGGTCCCTGTGTGTTGAGCAAGTGGTAGCTATTATTATTGTGTTATTCAAAAGCATCCTCTCCCTTAATAGAGGTATTAGAGAACACTGAATTAACTACCTGAAAATTGCTTGACATATTTTTTAGGCAGAAATTTGAAAATTTCCTCTTTAATGTCCAATTTCTTGGCATTTCTATAATCCTTTATATTTGCAAATTGTTCCCTAGTCATGCTTATTATGTATGCTTCACCATATCCCTGACTTACACATAGAATAAAATCAAGTTAAGTAAATCAGAGGAGGCACAATGCTTTGTTCAGTCAGTACTTGGCAGCAGTGAACAGAGAGGAATTACTCATCATGGATTCAACAGTTAAGAGCAGCATTTCCTCACAGTATATTCTGTGGACCATTCATCTCAGCAGATGTTCCATGAGTCAAGAGTTCTAAGGTCAAATAAGTGTGAGAACTCTACATGCTATATTTCAACTTAGATTGTTACAGTGTTCATCAGCATCTCTGTTTACCCCTGGTGTTAAAGAGATCTGCTTAACTTACTTAATCTTGCACTTCTGAGCCTTATTTGACCACAAAATTCCTTTATTTATTTATTTTTTTAAAAGCTGAGTCCACTTTAACGGGTCTATGTAGCAGTCATCGATATAGCCAATTCTCACATCCATCCATCCCTTCTCCCTCATTAGCCCAATCCAGCCTTAGCTGGGCACGCTTCTACTTAGCCAAGAGATTAGATTTCCAGCTCCCCTTGCTCTGGGTCTTGGCCACACAACTAAGTTGTACCAAGGAGATGTAAGTGGAAATGATATGCGTGACAACCTAGAAATAGCCTGAAAGGTAAGGAGCACTCCTTTCTTTGTGCCACTCCCTTCCTCCTTTTGGCTGACCAGAATGCAGAGTGATGGTTTCAGCCATAGTAGTTGAACCTCCAGAATGTTCAGTAAAGACCAGAAAGCTGCAAGACAGCAAAAACCTGGCTCCTTGATCATTGTGGAGCACTGCATGAGCCACAGAGTGCCTAACTTCCAACTCTTTTACGTGAGAGAGAAATATCTTCGATTTGGTATACAGGCTGTTGTTTTGTTTTTTTCCTGTTACACCAGGCTGAATCAAGCAAGCCCTAACTAATACAGTGTAACACCTCTCAAAGGAGAGAAGCGCTGGTCAGCCACGTAAACTTCGGGACTCTTTCCACCAATATGTATGTCTTTGTCTGCCTCCACACACATGGAATCTTCGTTTCTGTCTGGTTTTTATATTTGATTCCAAATATTTGCAAACAGAAGGCACCAGGTAAATGGAAAGAACAATGGCCACATCACACAATAAGCTAACTCTGCTTCTTGACCTTAGGCAAGTACTCTAAAGTCTCTGTTCCTCAGTTTTCCTGAAGGTATCGAAGGAATAGTATATTCTTGGGACCCCTGGGTGGCTCAGTCATTAAGCATCTGCCTTCGACTGGGGTCATGGTCCCAGGGTCCTGGGATCAAGCCCCGCATCGGGCTCCCTGCTCAGTGGGAGTCTGCTTCTCCCTCTCCCACTCCCCCTGCTTGTGTTCCCTCTCTCGCTGTGTCTCTCTCTGTCAAATAAATAAATAAAATCTTAAAAAATATATATATATTGAAAAGAAAAAGAAATAGTATATTCTTTGCTTCACAGTGTTGTTATAATAATAAAATGTACACCAAAAAACAAAAAAAAACACTGAATGTAGCATACTACACAAAAGCTCTTCCTGCTATTCCACCAACCAGAGGGAGCTTTGGTCCAAACCTACTAATGCATAGGTATGCACACCTGAGCTCTCTCACATCATTTCTCTAGATGTCACTTCTCTGTGAACAGGTAGAACCAGAAAGCCTCCTTGGTCCCATTCTTAATGCAAATTCTACATGCAAATGGCATTCTTGGAATCTTAAGGCTAGAATGCAAACTTTGGGAGACTCTTTAAGTCTGGGTTTCTACGTTAAGGTGAGATAACACCTAAACTATCTTGGAAACATAAATTTATTAGCTTATACAGACCTTGAGAGAATAAATTCTAAATCCCCACCTTCAAGAGAATATCTGAGAGTTTAACAGTTCTCACTATAAGAAAATCACTCCTCAGAATTAAATTTAAATTCCTTACTCTAAGTCTCAGGTTCTCTTGTGCATACTTTGATAGTCAGCAAAAAGCTGGTACAATTTGTTCAACATTTACCCTTTATGTGTTTGACGACAGTTCCTAAGACAATCTTCATGTGAATATTGAGTCTAAAATTCACACTTGCCATGGCAACTGTTGTTTCTATATTTAAAAAAACAAATCATGCAGGATATCCAACTCACTGATGAGGACTTTCATGAACATAATACAAGTACTTTATTTCTAAAGTTATGGATATTTAGAAATCTATTTTTAAGAAAAGAGATTGGGTAACAAATTTGCAAATCAAAACATGCTTTAAAGCTAAAATTATCATTTCTAAACTAAGTAGCTGAAAAAAATAAGGCTATTAGTTAAAATAGGTACATACATTATTCAAATGATAGAGCTAACATTTTAAGCTTAAAATAACTGAAAAACAAATGTCTAATTGATATTCATTTATTCTTGTCACTATATAACCAGAACAGTGCAAACTAGTTTTGTATGGCATCATTCACAGAAAGAGTATTCCAACATCCTTTACAAAATTAAAATAACGCATAATATTAATTTTGTTTGTTTTCAGTTTCTGGGACATGTCTGACATATATTACCAGATATATTCAGTCTCAGTTTGCTATTTTTATTGTAAATCCTGATGAAGGGTGTTAGCATTGCACTCAACAAAATCCATTAAATGATTGATTTTCTTAAACCAATATGAAATTAGCCTAGTAAAATGGAGTTACTTAAAAACATTAATTAAATGTCTGTGTTTGCTTATCAACCCTGATCCCCTGTGCACTATTTAACTGCATAACTCTACAGAACTGGTAGTCTCCATTTTTCTCTATTGACAAACTTACCTTTATAAGATCTGAAATGCCAAGAAAGTAGTTGAAGTTAGAAGTAGGGAGAGGAGGGCTATGAAAGTCAGTTTTGGGGGCACTGGGTGGCTCAGTCGGTTGGGTGTCCAACTCTAGATTTTGGCTCAGGTCATGATCTCCCACTGTGTGGAGGCGCTTAAGATTCTCCCTCTCCCTCTACCCCGCCCCCCCGCAATTCACATGTACTCTCTCTCTCTCAAAACAAAACAAAACAAAACAAAACAAAATTAAATTAAAATTTTTTTAAAAAGTCAATTTTTGTATATAAAGGTATTGTGGAAATGAGATTGAGTTTTCTGTTAGAAGAATGAGTTACACGTAATGAAAGAAGGCTAGAATGAAATCTATGGTGGTAGATTAAAATCAAATGTATCTTATCAGTTTTTAATATAAAAATGAATAGATATAGGAATAAATACAGGTATGTCTATATGCACAGGTTAGTTTACATACATATATTGCCCAGGTATGTCCACTGAGAAAACCTAAGTAGCAATACTAGTCCAGTAGTAATGAGAATATCTAGCTCCCAAATCTTAGTTTCTAAATACTTTTGTCCAGTGAAAAATACCCAGAACTCTTGGACGAAGAGTGGATTCCAGGGCCAATGTAGGAAAAATATGAGACAATTCTGGAATATCTTGTGGTACCAAAAGGAAAGGAAATGCTAGAAAGTGATGAGAACATATTAAAGAACAACTTGAAGAATTTTGGTGGCCAAATCTGGGTTAATTTCAACAATGACATAACTGATATATTGGGTTATAATCCATAGTTCATAGTGATATAAACAAATAATTGAATAAATATATAAATGAGAAGTGATGGCTTTTATTACAGTCAAATTCTAATTGATAGATGTAGATGGAAGGAAGGAAATAGAAAATCACCCTTAGGCAAACACCACAGTAATAGTTATTGCAGGCAAGAGTCACAGATGGATGCTAACATTAGTAGATAAAAATAGGATAAGAAACAGGATATTTGCATCATTTCAAAATATCTCCTCAGAAGACACTTATTAATTACAAATGAAAAAATAACCTTACAGTGAAGAAACATGGCAGATCCTATCTTAAACAAGCGATGAAAATTGGAATTGCATAAGATCTCATGAATTAAGAGATGTCTTAATACTATACCTCCTGATAGAACATACTGAAGAGATTTCAACATTGCTTCTGTGATATTCCTTGCCAAAAAATGCATAACTTGAATTAAATCATGAGGAAACATCAGATAAACCCAAATCAAGTGACATTCTACAAAATAACTGGTTCCTGCTCTTCAAAATGTCAAGGTCATAAAAGATAAACAAAGAAGAATTATAATAGATTTGAGAAGGCTAACAAAATATAACAACTTAAGGTAACGTGGGACTCGATGAAATCTTGGACTAGAAAAGTAGCACTAGTGGTACAACTGGGAAAATTCAAAGTCTCTAGATTAGTTAATGATATTATTATACAAAGTTTATTTTTTTGCTGTCATTAATTTTACTGTGATTATGCAAGATGCTAACATTAGGGGAAGCTGGGTTAATAACATATAAAAGCTCTCTCTTTTTGCAACTTTTAGTAAGCATAAGATGATTTCAAATTAAAAGTAAATTTAAAATAAGTCCATCTCCATCTCCATGCCCATGAGCTTCAGGTGACAATACTTTACCTTTGTGTTGTGGTTGTCTCTTGCTGTGAAATAAACCACTCCAATCTTGACATAAAACAACATTTATTATTGTGTCTCATTTTTAGGGGTATTAATATGAAATCACCTTATGCTTGCTAAAGTTGCAAAAATAGCACAGAGAGCTTTTATATACCATTCACCAAACTTCTCGTAATGTTAATTTCTTATATAACCATAATAAAATCAATGAGCCTAAAAAATGAACATTGATACAATAATACTATTATTATTATGTGTCATGATTGTAGGGGTTGATTGGACTAGACTGGGTGGTTCTCACTCAGAGTCTTCCATGTGGCTAAGTTCAGACAGACACTGGCTGGAGTCATCTGAAGGCTACAATGACCACACTTGTGGTATATGTTCTGCATTTTGGGAAACACTGATCCACCTGAACTCTCTCCAACATGAGTGTTCTTGATTGTTTACATTCTCTTGCTATCGTCATTGTTCTCTCTCTAATAGTGACACACTCTTGGGGGATTTTATCAAATATTTGCAAAAGACACATTTACTAAAAGATTGCTACTCAAAATATACAAAGAACACTTAAAACTCAACAATAAGAAAACAACCCAGTTAAAAAATGGTCAAAAGAGCTGAAAAGGCACCTCATCAAAGAAGATATGCAGATGGAAAGTAACCATATGAAAAGATATTCAATATCATGTCACCAGGCAATTACAAATTGAAACAACAATAACACACCATTACACACCTATTAGAATGGTCAAATACAAACACTGACAATACCAACTGGTTGTGAGGACATGGAGCAACATTCACTGTTGATGGGAACGCAAAATGGTACAGCCACTTTGGAAGACATTTTGGTGGTTTCTGATAAAAGTAAACATCCTCTTACAATATAATCCTGCAATCACACTCCATAGTATTTACCTAAGTGAATTGGAAACTTGTATTCACATGAAAATATCTCTATCCATATTTGTTCATCATTGCCAAAACTTGGAAGCAACTAAGCTGTCCTTCAGTAAGCGAATGGATAAACTGTGGTACATCTAGGTAATGGAATATTATTAATCAGTGCTAAAAAGAAATGATCTATCCAGTCATGAAAAGACACAGAAAAAACTTAAATGCATATAACTAAGTGAAAGAAACCAATCTGAAAAAGCTACATACTGAATGATTCTAACTATGTAACCTTCTGGAAAAGATAAAACTATTGAGACAGTAAAAAAATCACTGTTTGCCAGGATTAAAGTGGAGGGAGGGATGAATAGGCAGCGCACAGAGGATTTTTAAGGCAGTGAAACTATTCTGTATAAGGGTTCCCCTTTCCTGACTTGTTAATTTTAGCCATTCTGACTGGTGTGAGGTGGTATCTCATTGAGGTTTTGATTTGGATTTCCCTGATGCCAAGCGATGTTGAGCACTTTTTCATGTGTCTGTTGGCCATTTGGATGTCTTCTTTGGAAAAATGTCTGTTCATGTCTTCTGCCCATTTCTTGATTGGATTATTTGTTCTTTGGGTGTTGAGTTTGATAAGTTCTTTATAGATTTTGGATACTAGCCCTTTATCTAATATGTCATTTGCAAAGGGGAACCCTCCTACACTGTTGGTGGGAATGCAAGCTGGTGCAACCCCTCTGGAAAACAGTATGGAGGTTCCTCAAACAGTTGAAAATAGAGCTACCATACGATCCAGCAACTGCACTACTGGGTATTTACCACAAAGATACAAATGTAGGGATCTGAAGGGGCACGTGCACCCCAATGTTTATAGCAGCAATGTCCACAATAGCCAAACTGTGGAAAGAGCCAAGATGTCCATCGACAGATGAATGGATAAAGAAGATGTGGTATATATACACAATGGAATATTATGCAGCCATCAAAAGGAATGAGATCTCGCCATTTGCAATGACGTGGATGGAACTGGAGGGTGTTATGCTGAGTGAAATAAGTCAATCAGAGAAAGACATGTATCATATGACCTCACTGAGGAATATGAGGAATTCTTAATCTCAGGAAACAAACTGAGTGTTGCTGGAATGGTGGGGGGTGGGAGGGATGGGGTGGCTGGGTGATAGACATTGGGGAGGGTATGTGCTACGGTGAGCGGTGTGAATTGTGCAAGACTGTTAAATCACAGATCTGTACTTCTGAAGCAAATAATGCAACATATGTTAAGAAAAAAGAAAAAGAAGAAGATAGCAGAAGGGGAAGAATGAAGGGGAGTAAGTCAGAGGGGGAGACGAACCATGAGAGACGATGGATTCTGAAAAACAAACTGAGGGTTCTAGAGGGGAGGAGGGTAGGGGGATGGGTTAGCCTGGTGATGGGTATTAAAGAGGGCACATTCTGCGTGGAGCACTGGGTGTTATGCACAAACAATGAATCATGGAACACTACATCAAAAACTAATGATGTAATATTTGGTGATTAACATAACAATAAAAAATAAAAAAAACTATTCTGTATAAAAGTACATTGATGAATACATGTTATTATGTATTTGTGATCCATAAAATGTACAACACCAAGTGAAAACTAATGAAAATAAAAAGAGTGAACCCCAATGTAAACTAAGGACTTTGGGTGATAACAACGTGTTAATATAGGTTAATTGATTGGAATAAATGCATCACTCTATTGTAGGATGTCAATAGTTGGGGAGGTTGTACATGGGTGAGGACAAGGGGTATATATAGAGAATTCTGGTACTTCCCACTCAGTTTTGCTGTGAACCTTAAAACTGATCTAAAAAATAAAGTTTATTAATTTTAAATTTTAAAAAATAAAAATGGGCAAATATGATATTGTATGGAAATTCTTCTTAAGCAAAATACAAAAAGTGCCAACCACAAATGAAAAGACTGATACATCTGATTACATTAAAATAGAAACTTCTGTTAACAGAACATCATAAACAAAATATTTTTTAAAAAGCTACAATCTGCAAGAAGATATTTGTAATTCATGCATGTCCAGAACACATGTAGAGAAAAATACAAATTATTCAATAGAAAAGCAGCAGAGAAATGAATAAAAATTCACGAACGAGGGAACCCAAATGACCAACAGAAATAAAACAGGTTATATCCTTACTAGTAATCGAGAAAACACAAGCTAAAAACCTCAATGAGATATCATTTCACAATCACCAATTCAGTAAAAAATTTCAAAAGCCTAATATTTAGAGTGGAAGTGGAGAAATACAAAACTTCTATCCAGTGACGGAAACATAAATTGGCATATCCACTTTACAGAACAATTTAGCAATACCTTATAAAGTTAAGATGAAAATATTCAGCTATACCTAGAGATACTTTTTCTTATGGAAACAAAAACGTATGTACATGAAAGGTTTATTACAACTTTGTTTAACCTAAATGTCTACCAGAAGGTAATGATAAATTGTGATATAGTTATTCAATGAAGCACTATACAACTGTTAAAATGAATGAACTAGAATCACATGTATCATCATGGACTGATTTTAGTATATGGGCTGCCGAAGTGAGCACCATCATGGACTGATTTTAAAACCAGAGTTAAATGAAAAAATTAAGTTACTGAATGATATGTATAATATAATAGTATTTATTTAAATCTAGCAAATATGCAGAATAGTGCTATGTATTGTTTATAGATACATGCTGTTTTAGTTATTGTATAAAAATTTGGGATGATCCATACTAACTTGGGCTTATCTCAGGAGAGGGAGGGAAAGTTAGATTGGGGAAATGTACCCAGGGTAGTCTCAACTTTATCTATAAAGTTTTATGTTATTTTTTTTTAATTTAAACCAAGTAAAACAAAGGGTTGTATTTTCTATAACATTCTTTGAAATGTTCTATGTGCTTGAAATATGTCTTAATTATGGGGAAATGTGATAAAATCAAGTAATTAAAAAGTCTATTTTCTCTCTGCTCATTACCATCTATCCCAGCATTGGCAGGACACCGTTCCTGAATTTCCCAGTTGGGAGAGGGGAAATTTTGTAATAATCTGATTTTAACCAAAGGAAATAAAAGTATGAACTAAAATCAGGACATGGGGCACCCGGGTGGCTCAGATGGTTAAGCATCTGCCTTCGGCTCAGGTCATAGTCCCAGAGTCCTGGGATCGAGCCTGGCATCAGCATCAGGTTTCCTACTCAGCATGGAGTCTGCTTCTCCCTCTCCCTCTGCCACTACCCCTGCCCGCTCATGCTCTCTTTCTCTCTGTCTCTGTCTCAAATGAATAAATAAAATCTTTTTTAAAAATAAATTAAAAAAATAAATAAAATCAGGACATAAATTGGACAGAAAAATAAATGGCCATGAAAGCCCCAAACCACCATGAAAATGAAAGCATGGCTCAGGCATCATCTTTCATTATTCAGTAAGAGATGATGCCTGACAGAAGCCGAGTGTGCCAACACAATATTTTATTTGGTTCTCTTACTCCAACTAGTTAGTAGAGGAAATTTCACTCAGGAAGTGAAAGGCAAAATTATACAGAGATGCCATGTGAAAGTGTACGTCATTTTAATAAACCAAAGGCTAGCCTTTCATCCTGAAATGAGAAGTTAAAAATCATACCTAAGTGAGAGCCTAAATTAATATGCAGTAATTTTGTACCTTGTGCTTGAAGGTGGAAGTTTTCTGCAGAAGTGGCAATGACAGAACAGAGTCACCACATGATGATCCCAGAATTGAATCACCACTAGGGAAAAGAAAAAGCCAGTTATATTCCAAAGAGAAATGTGTTTGTGAAAAACGCAAAAAAACTGTTGATTAACTTCCCTACTCCTTCCTTTCTTATACTTTTATTCATTCCTCACAGATTGGTTTATAGATATTCTAAGGCTGAAAAAGCATCCTGCATTCTTGTGCTGGAATGAAAAGGTGGAAAAGCAACACCGACCTCAAATGCTATTGTTGCAAACTGCACAGATACCCTTCCCAACTCCCTACAGAGTGAGGCCCAAGAAGGAAGTCTTCTACATCCTGGAGGTTTTGCACAATCTCATTTAAATTATATTTTAGGTTTTGTTGTTACATTTCAAGTACTCAGAAGTCACTATCATTTTTATCAGCTTTCCATTCTAGGGCTAAAGAAAGAAATCCTAAGCTATTCAACTATTTACTCTTTAAAAATTTGGCTCTCACTGGGGTGCCTGGGTGGTGCAGTTGGTTAAGTGCCGGACTTTTAGTTTTGGCTCAGGTTATGATCTTGGGGTTGTGAGATCAAGCCCCGTGTGGGGCTCCACCCTCAGCACGAAGTCTGCTTTAGATTCTCTTTCCCTCTGCCCATCCTGCTGTTCTCTCTCTCTCTAAAATAAATTAATTTAAAAAAATTGGCTCTCATGTAACTGGGCTCTTGCATTGGTAGTATAAATCATTCCCAAGTAGCAGCTAATGCCATCTCCAGACATCCAGATTAAAAATGTAAAGATTGGGGGAGAGGAGCAAGATGGCAGAGGAGTAGGAGACCTAAATTTCATCTGGTCCCAGGAAATCAGCTATAGTATCAAACCATTCTGAACACCTACGAACTCAACAGGAGATCAAAGAAAAGAATAGCAGCAACTCTCTGAACAGAAAAGCAACCACTTTCTGGAAGGTAGGATGTGAGGAGAAGTGAATTTGAGGCAATATTCGGGAAGATAGATGGCGTGGGGAGGGGGCCTCCGACAGCTGCTACTGGCAAGTGATAGAGCAGAAGAGCACAAAATCGGAACTTTTAGAAGTCAGCTCCGCTGAGGGACATCACTCCAGTGGCTAAGCGGGTGGTGGAACCCTTGCTGGGACAGTGTGGTCTCAGGACCCTCAGGGTCACAGAAAGACCGGCAGTGCCTGAGTGCGGCAGAGCTCCTGGGTATCAGAGCGGGGAAGCCGGCTGCAGAGATGGAGCCGAGGTACGGACTGTCAGCTCGGGGTTGCCATAAACCATGATCCGGGGCACAGTCGGGCCACTGCTCCTCCAGCAGGGACCAAACAAGTGGCAGATCCAGGAAGACTCCTCTTCCTCCCCCGGGAGGAGCGGTGAGGGAGCACACTGCAGCGATCTGCTGGGTTTGGAGACTCCACATGGGGTCGGGTGCCAGAGATAGAAATGTTCGGTCACAGGCCGGGTGAGCATGGAGTGCGGCCAGAGACCAGGGAGACGGGAGTGATTCACTGCTTTTCTCTGGGGGCTCACTGAGGAGTGGGGCCTCGAGTTCTCGGCTCCTCTGGGCCAGAGATTGGGAGGCCGCCATTTTCCCTTTCGTCCTCCAAAGCTGTACAGAAAGCTTTCAGGGAACAAAAGCTCCTGAGAGAAAACATGAGCGCCTGCCCCGGGGCAATTCCGCCTCCGGCAAAGACATTTGGGAACCACGGCAACAGGCTCCTCCCCCAGAAGATCAGCAAAACAGCCAGCCAAGACCAACTTTACCGAGCAATGAGAATGGCAGAACTCCAGCGCTAGGGGAATACAGCACAGAGAATTCATGGCTTTTTTCCCAATGATTCTTTAGTCTTTCAAAGTTAATTTTTTAAATTTTCTTTTTTTTTTTTTGAATTTTTATTTTTGCCTTTTTCAACCAACTTCTTATCAATACTTTTTTTAAAAATCTTATTTTTCATTTTTAGAGTCATATTCTATCCCTTCATAATAGTTTCATAATAGTTAACCTTATTTTTGGTATGTATATGTACATATATATATATATATATATATATATATATATATATATATATGTTGTTCTCTCTTTAAAATTTTGGGATACAGTTTCTTCTAATAGACCAAAATATACCCTAAATCTCTAGTGTATGGCTTTGTTCTAGTCTCCTGCCTGATCACATTCTCTCCCATTTTTTTATTTCTCTTTCTTTTTTCAAACAACTTCTTATCAATTCCTTTTATAAAATGTTTTATAATTTTCATCTTTACAGTCATATTCCATCCCTTCATCATATTTACCCTTATTTTTGTACATATATAAGCTTTTCTTTCTTTAAAATTTTGAGAGGCAGTTTCTTCTAACAGACCAAAATACACCCAAAATCTAGTGTGTGGCACTGATCTATTCACCAGCCTGATCATATGTGATCCTATTCTTTTTTTTTATCTTTTTCTTTTTTTTTTCTTTTTCTTTTTTCTTTCTTTCCCTTTCTTTTCCTCCAGTTTCAGGTCCCTTCTGATTTGTTTACTGAATATTTTTCTGGGGTCGTTGTTACCCTGTTAGCATTTTGTTCTCTCATTCATCTATTCTCCTCTGGACAAAATGACAAGATGGAAAAAATCACCTCAAAAAAAAGAACAAGAGGCAGTACTGACTGCCAGGGACCTAATCAATACGGACGTTAGTAAGATATCGGAAATAGAGTTCAGAATGATGATTATAAAGATACTAGCTGGGCTTGAAAAAAGCATGGAAGATACTAGAGAAACCCTTTCTGGAGAAATTAAAGAACTAAAATCTAACCAAGTCGAAATCAAAAAGGCTATTAATGAGGTGCAATAAAAAATGGGGGCACTAACTGCCAGGATAAATAAGGCAGAAGAGAGAATTAGTGATATAGAAGATCAAATGATGGAAAATAAAGAAGCTGAGAAAAAGAGAGATAGACAACTACTGGATCACAAGGGCAGAATTCGAGAGATAAGTGATACCATGAGATGAAACAATATTAGAATAATTGGGATCCCAGAAGAAGAAGAGAGAGAGGGGCAGAAGGTATATTGGAGCAAATTGTAGCAGAGAACTTCCCTAATTTGGGGAAGGAAAGAGGCATCAAAATCCAGGAGGCACAGAGAACCCCCCTCAAAATCAATAAAAATAGGTCAACCCCTGAGAGTAAAATAGTAAATATTTTAATATTTAGTAAAATAATAATAAATAGTAAAACTTACAAGTCTCAGAGACAAAGAGAAAATCCTGAAAGCAGCTCAGGACAAGAGATCTATAAACTACAATGGTAGAAACATTAGATTGGCAATAGACCTATCCACAGAGACCTGGCAGGCCAGAAAGGACTGGCATGATATATTTAGAGCGGCCAAGAATACTATATCCAGCTAGGCTATCATTGAAAATAGAAGGAGAGATAAAAAACTTCCAGGACAAACAAAACTAAAGGAATTTGCAAACACAAAACCAGCCCTACAAGAAATATTGAAAGGGGTCCTCTAAGCAGAGAGAGCCCAAAAGTAACATAGACCAGAAAGGAACACAGACAATATATAGTAACAGTCATCTTACAGGCAATATGGTGGCACTAAGTTCATATCTTTCAGTAGTTACCCTGAATGTAAATGGGCTAAGTGCCCCAAGCAAAAGACACAGGCTAGCAGACGGGATAAAAAAAACAAGACCCATCGATACACTGTCTGCAAGAGACTCATTTTAGACCCAAAGACACCCCCAGATTGAAAGTGAGAGGGTGGAAACCCATTTACCATGCTATTGGACACCAAAAGAAAGCTGGGGTGGCAATCCTTATATCAGACAAATTAGATTTTAAACCAAAGACTATAATAAGAGATGAGGAAGGACTCTATATCATACTAAAAGTGTCTATTCAACAAGAAGATCTAACAATTGTAAATATCTATGCCCCTACCATGGGAGCAGCCAATTATATAAGGCAATTAGTAACAAAAGCAAAGAAACACATTGACAACAATACAATAATAGTGGGGGACTTTAACACCCCCCTCACTAAAATGGACAGATCATCTAAGCAAAAGGTCAACAAGGAAATAAAGAATTTAAATGACACACTGGACCAAACGGACTTCACAGATATATTCTCCAGAATAGATCAAATCCTAGGTCACAAATCAGGTCTCAACTGGTACCAAAAGACTGGGATCATTCCCTGCATATTTTTGGAACACAACGCTTTGAAACTAGAACTCAATCACAAGAGGAAAGTGGGAAGTACTCAAATACATGGAGGCCAAAGAGCATCCTACTAAATAATGAATGGGTCAACTTAAATTAAAGAAGAATTTAAAAAGTTCATGGAAAGAAATGAAAATGAGGGGCGCCTGGGTGGCTCAGTTGGTTAAGCAACTGCCTTCGGCTCAGGTCATGATCCTGGAGTCCCGGGATCAAGTCCCACATCAGGCTCCCTGCTCGGTGGGGAGTCTACTTCTCCCTCTGACCCTCTTCCCTCTCGTGCTCTCTATCTCTCATTCTCTCTCTCTCAAATAAATAAATAAAATCTTTAAAAAAAAAAAAGAAATGAAAATGAAAACACAACTGTTCAAAATCTTTGGGATGCAGCAAAGATGGTCCTAAGAGGAAAGCATATAGCAAAACAAGCCTTTCTCAAGAAACAAGAAAGGTCTCAAATACACAACCTACCCTACACCTAAAGGAGCTGGAGAAAGAACAGCAAATAAAGCCTAAACCCAGCAGGAGAAGAGAAATAATAAAGATCAGAGCAGAAATCAACAAAATAGAAACCAAAAGAACAGTAGAACAGATCAACGAAACTAGGAGCTGGTTCTTCGAAAGAATTAATAAGATTGATAAACCCCAAAGAAAAGAGAAAGGACCCAAATAAATAAAATCATGAATGAAAGAGGAGAGATCACAACCAACACCAAAGAAATACAAACAATTATAAGAACATATTATGAGCAACTATATGCCAGCAAATTAGATAATCTGGAAGAAAGGGATGCATTCCTAGAGATGTATAAACTAGCGAAATTGAACCAGGAAGAAATAGAACAGACCCATCACCACTAAGGAAATTGAAGCAGTAATCAAAAATCTCCCAACAAACAAGAGCCCAGGGCCAGATGGCTTCCCAGGGGAATTCTACCAAACATTTAAAGAAGCATTAATACCTATTCTTCTGAAACTGTTCCAAAAAATAGAAATGGAAGGAAAACTTCCAAATTCATTTTATGAGGCCAGCATTACCTTGATCCCCAAATCAGACAGTTAATCAGGTGATTAACATAACATAATAAAAAAAAAGATGACAAGCAATGTTCAGACTAAAAAAAATAAAAAAATAAAAATATAAAGCTTCACGAAAAATCTAGATGTTTTATGTTTAATCATAGAAAATATATATTAGGGAGGCCTTCTAGATAAGTAACTGGATTTTTTTTTCATTCCTATGTTTGATATTTTTTACCTTAACCTATACAACAGATAACATTTTTGCAATGAGAAAATGGATAGCATGTTACTAACTACTTATGAGATTATGGGCAGTTAATTTTCTGAACAACTCTTTTCTTGAGATGTCTGCTACAAGCTCAAACCACGCTGCATGCATCACAAGATTCATGAGAAGCCTTGAGGCGCCTGGGTGGCTCAGTCAGTTAAGCGACTGACTCTTGATTTCAGCTCAGGTCATGATCTCAGGGTCCTGGGATCAAGCCCCACATCCGGTTCCGCCCACAGTGCGGAGTCTGCTTGTCCCTCTCCCTCTGCTCCTCCCCCCCATGCTCTCTCTCTCTATCTCTAAAATAAATAAATAAATAAAATAAAAAATTTCATGAGAAGACTTTCTGTTTGAAACAATGGAACACTTAGAGCATGTTGTCTTATATTGTCGGTTACTTTACATCTTCCATAGAAAGAGGATAAGAAAAGTCTGTAGTACTGATGTTGGAAGTACTTGAGTCCTTCCCATTCACCACAACCCAGAATAATGAACAAAGGCATTATACTTAATGATCCTCATACTCCCTGCCTCATGCTGCCTTCTGATTCAGTTACAGGTCTTAAGAATATAGACCATATCGTTGCATTAGCTTTCTTACATTAGTGGAGTTCCTGGTCTCTACAAATAAATTCTCAACATTCCACAGATGTGGAAGCTAAGATTCATCAAGGCAGAGGGCCCTGTGCAAGGTGGAAGGGCAAATCTCAAGCCTGGTGACTGCAGTGGGGCCCTGGCCCTCACCCTCACCCACGGTAAGGCATGGAGGGCCCCTAGCATGACACTGCCCTGGTAGGCAGCTTCCTCTGAAGACTGCAGATATCTCAAGTTCCTCAAGTGAAAGATGGCTCAGAGAGGGGGAAACTTAATTCATAGGATACAATGTGGCAAAATCCCGTTTACTGACGGTGATAACATCCTGCCCAGATAAACTAGTGATGACTTATCTGACTGCTGCCTTCCTTCCCAAAGCTGCTAAAAAGGGTAATTTTCTGTTCCGACATGATTAAAATCCCTTGAGATCCATTTATGCTGAATGCAATCTAAGAACAAAAATGAATATTGCTCCCTACCACATGTGCTTTATTATGTGATAGACACCTTTCAGGAGAGTCTGTGTCAAGTAAGAGAAAGCGACCGTAACTGTGATTACAAATATTTAAATAGGTGCGATTTCCTGGCTGTGTTTAGCCAAATCTCCCCCAGACCCTTTCCACCCAGCCCCTCTCAGTTCAGTCCAGGTAGACTGGTGTACATTACAGTTAACTGTGGCGCAGCAAGCTTCCAATAGAATCTTGTCAGTGCAATTTCACACAATGAGTGGGAATGTGTGTTCTGCGTATTAGGAAAGCTCTTTGCTAATGCAACAGGTATTTTTTATTCTGAATTCATTTAAAGCCTCAAATCAGGTTCCAATGGTAAGTGCTATCAGAAAAGAAAAAGTTAACAATGACAGTCGCAGTTCTCAGAATATCTTGGCTTCATCAACCAAACCATTTAGGCAGTGAACTCACTCTACTATGGTCTGTTCATACTTCTTGCTCTCATGATGGCGATTTGGATTAGTAAGGGTCTGATTATTTTTATTAATGGAAAAAAAATTGTATTGTTTTTTACTGCATATAAATTAAACACGTAGGGTGTTGGAATTAACTCCCATTTCTTACTTCATACATTTTGCACAGTTTGAATTTCCAAATAGCATGTGCTATCTTCATAATTTTATATATTAATGAAATAATTTTTAAAACAATGACATTTTCCTAAATTAGCAAACATAAGCAATACTTGCTTGTTTTTCAGTATAGACAGTAATAAAATATACAAAATAGAAAGCAACCATCATCTAGAGATATCAACTGGCATGTACACATTTATTTAAATTAAACTGTGAAAACACTTTTAACTTGGCTAATACAGTTTTGTTATATATTCCTTTCTCTTATAATGTAGAATGATCATCTTTCCATATAAATGTGTTTCTGCAACATTATTTTTAATAGCTTTAATATATTCCATTATGGGCATGTCTTTTTTTTTAAGATTTTATTTATTTGAGAGAGAGAGAATGAAAGAGAGAGAGAAAGCACATGAGGGGGTGAGGGTCAGAGGGGGAAGCAGACTCCCCGCTGAGCGGGGAGCCTGATGTGGGACTGGATCCCGGGACTCCAGGATCATGACCTGAGCTGAAGGCAGTCGCTTAACCAACTGAGCCACCCAGGCGCCCCTGGGCATGTCTTAAATAATCTTTAGCCAATCCCCTAGTAATATACATTTAGTTTGCTTCCAATTCCTTGACATTATAAATAATGTCACATAAGCATTCATGCACTTCTCTGATTAATTCCTTATAAGGAAGAAGAAAAGGGTGTAGATTTTAAGATTTAATGTTGCAGGAGCATCATGTAAAAGGTTCAAGCCATTTGTATTCCTACCCACCACATAAAAAAGCTACCATCCATTTATAATGGTTCTATTTCACCATAAAAAACAAAGAAAAATAATTAGATTTTAATTAGTGAAAATGGAAGCTAGAGAATCAAAAGTATTAACACCAGTTAGCGTAGTACTCTCACCAACTCAGTTTAAGCACCAGTATAGCCTTGTTCAAATTCCTTTCCTTGGGAGGAAGGAAAGAACTTACTGCAATTTGTTGAGTACCCATAATGGACCAGTCCCTCTACAAAATGCTCAACATAAGGCATTCCATTCAGTCTTTCACAACAACCCTAGGAAGCAGGTACATATATATTATTATCTCCATGTTACAGATAAAGCAACTAAGGTTCACGAAGGCTAAGCATCTTGACCAAGTTTACCTAGACAATAAGTTTCAGCACTGATACATAGGCAGATTTGTCTGACATCATGTTCTTTTGTCATTCAGATTTGATGTTCTCTACCAGATTTCCAACTCTTTATCATGTTGGTGACACGTGACCTTGTTGAGTTCCCTATAATGCAAGGCACTCCTGGTCTCAAGTCTGGAAGAAATACCTGCGTCAACATTTACAGGAAAAGACGTTTTATAGGAAAACACATAAAGCAATTCAACGGGAAGTGAGTATATTATTTTGAAACATTTTCACTTAATTTTCAACTCAGGTCATTCATACTCTGTAAAACTCAGTTTCAGACATAGAACTTTTCAAATAGGTTTTGGGAAAAGATTTTCAGCTACACGCATTTGCCTTGAATTTCTTTTAAAAAACAACTTTAACTTACTAATGAGTATGCACCTTGAGAAATAAACGTCAGAGAAAAACAAAAAGCCAAAATGAGAGCCGAGAAAGCAATGCTGGATGCTGGGGAATATACACTTAAGAACAATAGTGACAACTTCTAATGCATAACCCACATCCCACACGCCCATATGAAAGGCAAAATCTTAAGTAATAGACTTAGCTGTCAATTATACTATCTGTTCTCACATTTAGTGTTAATGAAACTGGAGCAGCAGGAGAATGCACATATTTTTTGTTAGAAACAAATGGGTGACTTCATTTGTTCCAACTTTTTAAATTCCTTTTGTTCACTACACTTTCATATTTTTTTGATGTTGAAATTTAACCATAAGGTCATCTTTTCTTAAAAGAAAATTATCACCTTAAAGTACTCAGTTCAGTTTCATGCCAAAATGTATAACTTCAGTTAAGTTTCCTACAAAAATAGTTACTCCTTAACCTGGCATTTTAATGAAGTAGGCAGAGCAGCAAAGATTCTGTAAGTTTTTCCTAGCCCCCAACAGTAAGGCAATTACAAATCCTAAATTTTAAATCAGCTGATTATGAAATCTCATATTTCTCTTTATTTTAATAATGTTTTTCCTACTTCTCCAACATTGCAGACCATAATATATTGCATATATATGCAGTACCCTAATTATTATAGGAAATTCTGGAAATTCATAAAATGCTAATCTTGCTTTTTATTTCACAATTTCAGTTTGCAAAGTGGCAAAATTAAAGTCAGAAAGGAAGGAAACTAGGAAAATCCTAGCTGATTTACACTTGGGAGAGAGAAATTTTTTTTTCTTTTTCTGTTTGCACATATAAGCCTAAAAAGAGACAAATTTAGGAGCAGAAGTGATGCTGGCATTCTCCTCTAATCTGATATTTGAAAAGCAAATCTTCATTCTTATTTATCTATGCTGCGGGAAATCAGTTTTTCCCACACTTTGACAAAAGGCATCCTCCAGAATCCTGACATTGATGCACATAGGGTGGCTATCTTCAATCTGAGACCAAGTTAAAAGGGCCCCCTGCCCCCCCCCCCCCCCCCCCCCCACACACATATACAGAGTACTGGCTTCCCTCACCAAAAACTTCTGGGATGCTCCATGGCATTCACCTTGTGCTATCACAGCACACATCTCAACTGAAGCACTTCCTATATAAAACAATGGTTTCAATCTGGGAAAGAAATCTCCCTAAATAAACAAATAATTGGATAGTATGACAATATTTTTACCTAAGAATCAGAAGTTTGAGATTCAGCAATGTTCATATGGTAACTAAAATCAATGAGTTCCCTCCAGATACAAGACATTGGCATTTGTTGTCCACACTATAAAAATATACAAAGTTATGATTACATAGTATCTGATAAAGCTGCAAATAAATTCAGTTTGATGTCATTTGAATTGGTCTGAAAGCATCCTTCAATTTTCTTAGATGTATTGGGAACGTAGCCTCATCTTGCTCTCATGTCCTTGTGTCCACAGAAGTAGTGTTTCCAAAAGTGAGCATTCTGCCATTAGAAGAATGGGTAAGAGGAAGGACACTTGTGTTCCCATTAGCATACAGTGTTCACTAGAACTCTGAGAGCTGAGGTCTCTCCCCAACTCAATTTAAGCAACTTTTATTTACTCAACACTTAGAAAACCCATAAAGAAAGCATAGGTGGCCTTCAGGCTATTCCTAAATGACCCCAGAAGTGATACACCTCCTCATTTCTGCTGGGTAGAGAATCTACTTACTTTTCCACAGAGGGACTCTATTTTCTCTTTCACTTTTATTGACAGCAGCATGGGTCTGCTCCTACTGAAATTCAGTCCCGGGGGGGTATTTGCAATTACAGCAAACAGAAGCTTCTTTACATCCTTTCCACATTATGATCCAAATGCCCTAGTAACCTGTGTGGGAGAACCTGGTGTTCATATACAATTTATATAAGCATCTTTGCAGCACTACAGAGATGTAGGATTGGAACACTGAAAATCACCGAGAGGGTATTCTTAAAATCATTTGGTTGCTTTCTGGACCGTGAAAACTACCTGTGATCTAGACCTGACATTAACCTTCAAAATGTACTTAAGTCTTGGATGGTGGGGAAGAACAGAGAAGGAGGTGGGGGACTTGCAGATTAGGAAAGGGAAGGCAATGAAAAGTTTACTCCACTTTCTGAATAGTTGTCACCTCTTCTAAGTAAGAAGTATTTGAAACATTTTAAAGTTTACATTCAATGTTTTATATACTTCAGAAAAGACCATTTCAAAGTATCTATGCTATCTGTATATTAATGGGCAAATATGAAGAGCAAGTGCATGGGTGAGTACTATTGTTACCATACTATTTATAGGTGAGGGAACTGAAAGTTTAGGTAATTCACCCAAGGTCACACAGCTAGTAAAGTAATGGTAGAGCTGGATTCCTACCAGGCATTCTGGCTCCAGAGTTCACTCTGTTTACCACCACATTATACAACCTCTTTCAGTTTTCAGAAAAATTTTTTTGAAGTTTTGAAAATCTTATTTCCCTTTTAAATCATTATACAGAGATACTAACTTGATCCAGTCTCAGCTATCCAATCCCTCCCTCTACCTCCCAGTCCCCTGACTAGGTTTACCCTAAAGGCATGCACATTGAAGTTTTTATTTTCTCGGAGATGATTTTGTAAATAGCATAAAGTTCTTTGGAATTCCCAAATAAATGCAAATAGAGTTTTGAACCAATATTTGAGGCACTAGCAAGCTGTGCCAAAGCAATTTTTATCACTATAAAAAGCAAGTTTCAGTGGCCTGACGATTCTTTTATTTATTTATTCAATTATTTATTTACAACATCTAGAGCATATGATCTTTCGGGTTAATCTTACAGTTGAAAAGTCTCATAGAGAGTGGAGAAACAAACAGATGGCATCATTCCAGGAAAGGCCAGGAAACTCAGTAGTTTCTGCATAGCAATTTAAAATTCACATCAAAACTGAAGCACATGACTAGTTAAAGCAGGCAATCTGTTGTCTGGGTTAGAGTTACCAGGAGAAAGCCCAAGTACCACCAAAAAGCAGATCATCTCTGAGCCCAGGGATGTATCCATACCCTCTAATTGGCCATTCTGTACTAATCAATACATTACAAGCACCTAATCGGCACTCCTTCAAATCCTGGCAAAACAACTCACACCACAGAAAGCATCATAGCCCTGAATATTCATACCCAAGTGCAAATGTTAATTCATGCAGTGCTTGTGTTAAACTGGTCTAATTATCTACTGAAGGAATCTATTAAAGGCATGCTGTCAATCCTACAGATTGGGTTCAGCAAAGTGAAACTGAATTGGGTGACTTTTCAGCTAATTACAAAATTCTGCCTGACATACTTTATGAATGGTCAAAAAAAGTACACATGGCCAACATTCAGTTCCCCGACAGCATAGCATCTCCTCTTGTCAATCAAGGAAATACAGAACACAATGTTAGGAAGAGAGGCGCAGTCTAGGAGACCATGTGTCCTTTCATTACACCTATCATATTGTCCCATAAGAAATGCAACCTGCCACAAATAACCAGATTTTTAAAAAATCTCCAGCTGCCCATAAGTGGTTTTTCATTGCATAGTTTAAGCTGATAACCAATAACTTTTAAACACTTAGAAATATTCCTCAATGGCTAGTCTATATATTTGGCTTTTAAAAAATCTGTTTATAGAATTCTTTTTTTCCCTTTGTCTCTAATATTAACCTAAAAATGAAAAAGAAAGTATGATTCTTCCCTTTCTGCCTCCCCCATTTTCTCTAGGTCTTAAGTTTCCCTAGATCTCAAGTTACTACCTGCTCATCCCACACTCATATAACACTGAGTAGACCTCATAAGGATGGCAGTTTACAATATAGCATCTAGATAATGTTCCAAAATATTGGTGGCATGGAGCCAACTTATTGTCAAAATCAGACATTCTTGTCCTCTACCTTGTAAATGTTCACTGCTGCTCAGCCCAACCAGATTTCCCATATCTTTTCTCCTGACATACACACACCTTAGGTTTTATACCATCCGCATCTGTATTTAAAACACCTATATAAAAACTGAAGTTCAAATCATAACCCTGAGCCATCAAATAGGCTGATTTGGCATCAGCACACTTTTATAGAACACATGTAGCATTTAAGGAAATTTTGCAAAGATTACCCTTAATGATGGGTAAGGGATTGAGGATTAAATTGTTCAGACAGTTCACTATATAATAACTCATATCTTTTCCTCTTTCTATCACATAACATGTCCAAAATATCAGCAGATCTCATTAGCATTACTTTAAAACTATATCCAGAGTCTATCTACCTCCACTCTTTCAGCCACGTTCAAGGTACCATCATCTCTTGCCTATAGTACTGCAATGGCTTCAAAACTTGTACTTCTGCTTCCTCCTTTGCCCTTCTCTTAGTCTATATTTTCTCCACATAGAAGTTATAACAACAGAGGTGCTTGGGTGGCTTGGTCGTTGGCATCTGCCTTTGGCTCAGGTCATGATCCCAGGGTCCTGGGATCAAGCCCCACATCAGGCTCCTTGCTTGGCAGGAAGCCTGCTTCTCCCTCTCCCACTCACCCTGCTTGTGCTCCTGCTCTCACTATCTCTCTCTGTCAAATAAATAAATAAAAATCTTTAAAAAAAAGAAGTTACAACATAAAGATAACATAATAAGTCAAAAATATAAAAGTCATGTCAAAGTGAAATCAGTCACAAAATGACAAATACTGGATGATTCCATTTAGATGAGGTATCTAAAATAGTCAAACTCATAGAAGAACAGTGGTTGCCAAGGGCTGGGGGGAGGAGAAAATGGGGAGTTGTTGTTCAATGGGTAAAAAGTTTTAATTTTGCAAGATGAAAAACAGCTAGAGATCTGTTATACAACAATATGAATATACACTACTGAACTATACATTTAGAAGTGGTATTTTTTTTTTAAACATGGTAGAGCTTATTTTTCTCTTCAGAAAATCTTCCCAAGACTTCACATGTTATTCAGCAAAATCCTGAACCTTTTCCTTGGCCCACAGGACTAAGCATGATTGGACCCCCACTACTCTCTACAGTGTCTGTGCTAACCCCCATACCCACTTGCCCGACCTCATTCCCCCACTTTCCCCTCACTCATTCTCTGCCAAACTGGCCCCCTCCCCTTGTCTTTAACACATCAAGCCCACACCATTGTGAAGCAAACACTCTTCCCTTCAGAGATTCACACTATTCATTTGTTTTTTCATGTAGGGCTCTGATCAAAAATCACCTGACAGTGATTATGCAACTGACATCATCAACCTAAAATTACACCTGTCATTGGGTGCCTTTCTCCTGGTTTACTTTTCGTCCTAGCATTTATTAGCACCCGGTCAACTTTCTGTCTATTTCTTTCCTGTCTCTCCCAACTAAAAACAAACTCCAAGAGTTCAAAACATTTGTTTTGTTCACTGCTCTATCAGTACCTGCTCAATAAATATTTATTGAATAACTGAATGAATAAATGGCATGAGTTAATGTGATTATGGGTAATTGCACAATAAAAATAAATAAATTTCTTTTTTTTTGTCTTTACCCCAATTCCTGACCCCATTTTCTAAGGATACTCAGCTTAACTCAGTATTCTTTTATTAAAGTGGAAAAATTATTTATAGAGATAAAGAAATATGCTAATATATGAAGCACAAAAGTTGTCTAGTTTTTGATGTTGTATATTCTTCATTCTTCTGAGATCACAATATGCCCACAAGTTACCATGTGATGGGAGCAGCAGTGCTTATCAAAGCTGCCTTGTAGCACAAGTATAGTCTCATTTCTGTGAGGTGCTCATAAATTCCAGGCTGATTCACACACACACACACACACACACACACACACACACACACACAGTCTGGGTGTTGTCTAAAGCTAAACTTATTAACTTAGACCTGCAATGCTGACTGTTGATATGAACTGGTGCCAAGAGGCCTGTGAGGATGAAGAAAAATAAAAGTAGGAATTTAAATAAAGAGGAGAAACAGTGAAGAAAACTGGAGCAAAATGTAGAGACAAAAGAACACTAAATCTGTAGCAAAGAGGTAAATCAGAGCCTCTTTAAATTGAAAAAATTTAGAAATGCAATATCAGAAGTTAAATAAGGTCATTCATAAGAGAATATCTGTAGCATATTTCCAACCTACTGTGGAGATAAAATTCATGAATAATGTTAAAGGTATTTACATGATCCACTGTTCTCCCGAATAGTGTTTGCCTAATGTAATAAGATCCAGATTGCTTAAGAAAATACAAACTTGAGGTTGTAAGACTTAAACCTGATGGCCCACGTTAGTCAAAAAAGAAGATGAACTTTCTCTTAATGTAACAGTTTACATCAATATTATCACTTTATTCCATTTATGTTACAGGTTATTGTGATTAAATTATTACTCTGTAGTAGTTATACTATATGACCCTTAACAGAGATTCTATTCTCCTTTTTGACTCTACCTTGATTGTTAGTTTCATTTAAAACAAAGTCTTAAAATTCAAATTTAACTCAAGCAATTCCTATCTTCCTTTGTAAAGCAAATAGCATTTGAAAAATACAGTCTATCCTAAAGACAACAGAATATTCTTTAATAAACAAAAATCTGAATAAAAATTACTCCTCTTTCCAATTTTCCTAAAGTCAGATTTTTTAAAAACATATATCTACCTCATTTCCTTCCAACTCTTGAAAGTTGATAGAATTACATTTACAAATGCAAAAAGCAAATTCTTAAAGCTAAGGAACTTTCCTCTTTTTCTTTCCCCCATCGTCTCTCAGCATATATTTATATAAAACATCCTTGGGCAAAAATGAAAAAAAAACTGTGTTATTAATATCAGAGTTTTCTAGCAGTAACATGTCTCTCAAACTCTATAAATGAAGATAGCTTGCCTTTAAAATTTATCTGTATTTTATCTTTTTACCTGGACCTCATCTCCAAATAGTTAGGGTGTCCTGGGAGTAATTTAGATGCTTTCCCTGGAAGGCTTGTTTCACTCTTTATTAACCTCATCAGCCTGGCTCAACTAAGGCAAGTGTCCAATAGATATTTTTTACTGCAGTTTCCTACTTCCCCCAAACACACACTTTAGCTCTACCTACATTAACTTCACTGTGACATACGGCAGGACCTCTGGTCCCTCTGCTTCCCTTCCTGGTTGTTTTGTTGCTGTTCTATAGCCAGCATTTTAACTATCTGAAGAAATCAATCCTTATCTCTTCTTAGAAACACCAGATGACTGTCAGTGAGTCAAATTTAATGGATTTCAGCTCTTTCCCCCATCAAATAGGAAAGCATATCAGCTAACCAAATAATATTGGGAAAGCACTTTAAGTTAATGTTTCACGTTCCTTTTAAGTCAAGTAGATGTTAAAGGACATCTCACTTTGACACGACCCTGCTCTTTATTGCAGATTCATATAATTGATTTAGTGAATCATTGATTCGGTCCATATTTTGAGAGTTTGTTCTGTTCAGTGCGCTGTGCTATGTCCCATGGAAGATGAGAAGATGAATTAGGAATGTTCCTTGTCCTCAAGAAGCTCACAAAAACTAAGGGGTTTACATTTTAGTTTTATGTATCACAGGAAGTTATGAAACATATACAGAAATAAGATAATTGGGTACAATGACTGGCAAGCAAAAACCTCTGTATAAGCATTCCATCAGATACTCAATCTGCAAAGAAGGAAACTGTGGCAGGTTGATTGCCAAAATGTCCTCAATTCCCCACCCCTTCTTCATGCCCTTTGCAATGTGACCATCTGTTCCCATCAAAAGGCAGAATCCATTTCCCTACCCCTTGAACCTGGACTAGCCTTATAACTTGCTTTGGCCAACAGATGGTGCCAGAAGAGCCCATGTGCCAGTTCTGAGCTAAGGTTCCAAGAGGCTTGATCTCTTATGTTCTCTCTCCTGGAACCTTGTCACCAGACTGTGAACAAGCCCAAGCTAGATGGTTAGATAGTGAGACATATCTGGCCTGGTTACCTCCATCACCCCAACCAGCAACCAGCACACAGCCAGACATGAGTAAGGCTATTTTAGATGAGGCAGTCTCTAGCTCATCTGCCAGATTTCCACTGTTGTGTGAGCTAACCCAGCTGAGATTGGCTGAGCCTGATCCAGATCAGCAGAACCGTCAAGCTGACTCATAGATTCATGAGAAATAATACAAACACTTCTTTTGAGCCACTGAGATGGAGATGGCTTATTGCACAGTAATAATATATTGTTATGGGATTACAAAGCCAATACAGGGTAGTGGATATAGCATTTGTAAATGCATAAGGAGCCATGGTTTTCTCTATTTGTAGTATGCAACTACATCTATATAATTTAAACTGTATATACATTTCAGTATTTAAAATAAAAATAAGTGAAATGATTTCAACAAAAATGCAATGAAAGAAACACAAGTTCCCAAGACTATGTTTTGTTTTGTTTCCATTTTGTTCACTGATAGAGTGACTGGCACAGAGTAGGTGCTCAAAAAAATTTTTTGTTGAAAAACTAAATGCATTTAACCAAATATTTATTTGATTATCTATGAACACAGAATTAAAGCCTGAGAAAAGGCATTTAAATGGATTTCAAGAAAGTGAGTACAGTTCAGGAAACTAGAAGTCTGTAGTGACACTCCAGATATGCTATGATGAGATATTAAACTGGGTTGGTGAGAGCAAGAACGGAGGAAGAAGAATAGATCGATTTGGCCCCATTATTAAATGTGAGCTTGCCTCCAAAATGTGTGTAACAACCTATTCTCTAGAATCCTTTCATATATCCATTTCAAAATACCAATGAAACTGTGATAAAATTTCTAAATTCAAGTATTCACAGTCTAATGATGGAAATATTCCAGCCATCTCCTTTCTGTATTACTACCAAATTTGACAGTGCTACCATAAAGGTAGACACAGACAGGGACTGGGGATGCAGTACAGAAGTTTTCCTGGAAAAAAAGGTGATCCAATGCTGAGGCCAAAAGAAGTATCCAATTAAAGGATCAAGTGGAAAGATGTGTCAGGGAGGAAATTCAGCAAACACAAAGAACCAAGGAAAGAGAGTGCATGGTAAATCCTAGGAATTGCAAATAATTCAGTGCGGTTGGAGTAAAACTTCAGAGAATAAGTGAGGCAAGAGAAGAAGAAGTAATCAGGAATGAGTCCATAAAAAAAAAAATAGAACTTGATAAATGTTCAGGTTTATTGGTAAGCAATGAGGAACATCCGAGGGGTCTTCAGCAAAGCAATGACATAATGAGGCTTAGAGTTTAGGAAGATCCTCTTGCATGTACTGTGGCAGTTGAATGGAGAGGAGCAAGAGTGATATCAAAGAGAACATTCAGCAAACAGCTACAGCAGTCCCAGTGGGAAAGGCTGGGTGCCTGAGCAAATGTAGTTTAGCACCTGAGATGTATGCAAGTAGGTAGATTGGATATTTTGGAAAGAAAATATGAGGGAGTAAAGAGTGGATAAGTAAAATTCTGACTTTTGCAACTTGTGGATGGAAGGGGCAAGCATGAAATGAGAAGACATAGTACGGCTAGCAGGCAAGTGGGAAGACTGTAAGTTCACTCTTTGAAGTTCATGCACCCTGTGTTTGAGATCATTTGAATCCTAAAGTAAAGATGTGCAAAGAGAAGCCATCAATTTATCTAGCATTTTGTCTAGTTCTGCATGGTACCTGACCAACAATAAGTGCTCAATAATTCATTTGTCCATAAATAAACAAAAAATCTTGGAAAAGAGATCTAGCCTTGAATCTAGAAAAGGGAATTAATATATACCTGGGAGAATTTATGCTGTGGGAGTATATTAAATCAGTTCTGCTAGAAGTATGGACTTCAGACAATGCTGGTCATCAAGCTGTCATGTGTCTTTAAGATAAAAACAGATATTAACAATAAGCATTTGGAAACTTCTATAGCAATTTAATGGAGTAATTTTGTCTGTTTTACTAAGATAAAAAAATTGAGCTCATATTTTGTATGTTTTTCTTTTTTTATTTCATTTTTTTTCAGTAATATAAATCTTTTTTATTTTTACAAAAATTTTGGTATGTAATAGATTTGATTATAAACAAACACATAAATAAAATCCTGGCCTATTACTACAGGTACTTTAAGCACTAAATTAGACCATTCGAGGAAAATATTTATGGCAGCTTCCCTTTGACCCATTCTCACCTCCTACTCTCTCTTCTTATCTGTTTTCTAAACCCAATTTGATTCCTTCCCTAGAATCCCAGTAGTAAACTAAAGTGTCTTTTGTGCGTTTTGTATGCTTATCCAATTTGGCTACAAAATTGTTCCAATAGCATGGATAAAAGGCACTTCTTTCCCTTGCTTGAGTCTTATAGAAAGAACAGTGTGGTAGGCAAAATTCTAAGACAGCCCCTTGGTGTTCTACCTTGTATAATCCATATCTTTTGAGTGTAGGCAAGACCTACGACTTGCCTCTAGCCAAATAAAACAAAACATGGTAAGAGTGATTGGATACCACTTTCTTGTTTCACATAAATAGATGCAAGAGATCTCCTATCAATTTCAGTATCACAATGGCACTGAAGAAGCAAGCCACCATTAGTTCTAAAGCTATATAGCTATAAAGCTATAAAGCTATCCTTCCCACCAAAAAAAAAAGGAAAATAATTCTACCAATAGCTTGTGGGCAGTTAGAAGTGAATCATTTCCCAGTTGAGACTTCAGATGAGACCTCATTCTCAGCCAGGATCTTTACTGTAGTCTTATAAGTCCCTCAGCAGAGGACCCAGCTAAGCCATGTCTAGAATCCTGATCCAGAGAAAATGCAAGATAATAAATGTATATTACTGTAAGCTGCTAAATGTGTGGTAATTTATTCTGTAGCATAGAAAACTAATACAATTAGGTGGTAATTGCTTGGATTCAGGTGAAGAGAAACTTGGGTAAAGGGGGCACTGGCAGTACTATTTCTATCATTCCAGACATGAAGAAAAGAAAAAAAATTATGGGAGGAATAAAAATTATTTTAGAGCAATAAAACTAATAGAACACCTAAATACCTTATGATTAAAACTTAGATACAAGTTTGTTGTCAAGTATTTCAGTGATTCATTATAAAACAAAACATCATGCAACAGAAGAATGTAGAGAGGCTGGAAAGAGCAGTGGCAGAGCCAGAAGAGTCATGAAAAGGTCTTGGAAAATGAGGGGAAAAAAATCACGATGAAGAGAATTGAAACAAGGTCAAGTACTTAAGAGATGTCAAAAAGAAGAACTATTAAAAAAAAGTCATTATATTTCATAAGAAAATGGAAAATGGGCATGGGAACCTTTGAGAGAGTAGCTTCACTAGACAAGGGAGCTTTGAAATAAAGATTTTAAGGAGCTGGGGAGGGGGTGGATGGTGCACATTTGGGGATACTGAATATAAATAAATAGAACAATTTTGGAAATTAAAGAAAGATGTTCAATGAAAGTTGGGTGATGCTGAGTGTAGGGTTAAGGAATGTATATTTCACCATGGTGAAAGTAAAAAAAAGATTAATGATGCTGGAGTGAGAGGTGATTAAGGCATGACACCTGGGATTCGAGTGGAAGCATTAGCTCTAAAGGAAAACACTTCTTACTCTCAGACTGTAAAAAAAGAAAAAAAGACACGTGAAAAGAAAAGAAGAGGCAATTTTTTAAAAAACGCTCCCATAGGATAGTCTCTAACTTCTTGACAGAGACGAGAAGCTGTCCACTTCAAAGTGAAAAGGAAGGATGGGCCCCTGAATCGGAAGTGAGCGAAGGTTTGGAATAGCTCTTGTGCAGACTATGTTAGAGGATCAACAACAGATTAATGAAAGGATTAAGAAGCAATTAAAGTCAGGCAGCATGAATTGGTTGTAGGCCAAGTCTGCAGAGTTTGCTTGAAATCTGTCACTGATGCTGGGTAACAGCTAGTAGAGAAGCTGGATTGATGGCGGTTCGGTGGCTCATAGAAAGCACAGCATACATCACTAAGGATGAGACGTGCATACACTACTTGATTTGAAAAGGACAGCCGGAAGATTGGAGATTTTAACAACAGATGGCAAATGTACTTTCAGCCAGCTATGACATTGGTAAATTTTAAAATCCAACCACTAGGAAACAGAAAATGCCCTAAAGCATTTTAATCACAGCCTATTTTAGCGTTGTCCCTAACAGTCCAGCTAACTTCCTTAGACTAGTCTTTTTTTCTCCTCCAATTCCTTATATATTAAAATATTTTAAACAGAAGCAGCATGGTCTTCTAGGAATTTGTATGTAGAGCTTATTAGCATCCTGATTCTGTAACTTAACTAGTTGCATTGGGAAACTTATTTCATCTCTTTGTCCCTTAGGTTCCTTATCATAAGTGGGGATAATTAACTCTCAGTGCAGATGTAATCATTAAATGAGATAATTTATGTACTGCTATCATGATATGTATGATGATATTTAAATAATGTTATTTAATTTGTTTAGAACCAATGTAATTCCATATATTATTTTCGTTTTCTAGAACAAGCCAGTAAAAAATACTGAGATAAACAGAAACCACAGTAAAGTAGAAAAGAAAGGTAAATGTGATCACACATCCATCATCCAAGCATTAAAACTTTTAATATTTTAGTACCAAATATAAATTTTTATAACTCGAGAGACAGTTTTGAGGCCATAAAGTTCATTCTCTACATTTTACAGATGAGAAAACAAAGGCCCAGAGAATACAGCTGGCTTTTCTAAGGGCACTAAACTTATTAGCTATAGAGCCGGGACTAGAAATGAGGTCTTCCATCTCCAGTGCTTTTCTACTCACTGTGATGAGGGAGGTAAAATATTGCACTGTCAACAACCAACATCTACTGGGTCCACACATACTTAGGGCATTCACCACTCTGAGTGTATAATCGTTATTTGTTATGATTTCACACCTCCTATTATGAAACCAATCAAAAGTGTACATGTAGATCAGCAAAAAGACAATCCTTCCAAATAAAATAGAAAAAAAAAACACCTTATACCTATGCCTGTAGCATAAACTGTATAAAATTCATTTCCTCCAGTATCATAGTTTGCAAAAAGTCTATTTTTGCAAGAGAAAAACATCAATTTTTCAACTATCCTTGATATCAAGAAAAGCATGACGGCTGTAAGTCATCCACTTTGTAAGCTCTTAAAACTCAGTCCCGAGGGCTCTTGTGCCTTATCAACAGGCCTAAATGATGTAAATTAGTCCACTGAAGGTTCAGAAAAAATATTCTCATAGATTGTTAAAGACCTCAAGCCTAGTCCACAGACGCCACACTTAGGCTGCAATATGTAAGATTTAAACTAGCTTTTATAGGTGAACAAAGAAAAAGACACAAGGAGATATACATTGACTTCAAAATGATGTCTCCTGAAGGTTCATGGTTCAGTTCAACTTGCAGATGATAATTTAGCAAAGAAATAACTGTAGCATATCCTTTTGTAATGATTCAGGCATTAGTCCCCAAAATCTTGTTTGCACAACTTTAAAAAGGCATTTGTAAATAGAACACTTCTGTCTGCTTCTTTTATAACAGTAAGGAGTTAAGGATTATTAATTGGACAGTGTAACAGGTATTACCTAGGCCACCAGCCTAAGGGTATCCCTTCAGCTCAGAGTATGTTTATGGAGTATGAGACCTGTGTCTATGGTGAAGGCAAACAGCAAACTTTGGTCAGAGAATTTTCATTTGGTTTATTAAACACCTATTATCTGCCTACTCTATCTGTTATTTTAGACACCTGAAGATACAAAACTAAGCAAGTCCCAGGTCCAGCCACCCAGAATTCTATAATCTTCTGAGGGAGGCAGACACACAGACAGAAAATTTCTATATGTTAAATTAGAGATAGAATGAGGGCTCTATTTGTAGCACAGAAGTGAAGGGGGCATGGAAGGGGAAGTCATTAACCTCATCTTTGGTTCAGGATTCCTGAAGATGAAGATGGCTAATGTACTGCAGAGGATGAGTAAAGAGTTAGCAAGGTGGTAAAAGATGAGAAAGACATTCAGGCATGAACAAAGACCTAAGGCATTCACCAGGATGGTATGTTCTGAGAAGCATAAGCTGTTAGATATTGCTAAATAATAAAGTTCAAAACAAATCACAGGAGGGGACAAGGATTAAGAAGTACTGAAAGACAGTTATGGGAGAGACTCATGTACCACAGTGAGTAGCCAAAGAGCTTGGGCTTGATGCTGTAACTCACCAGGAGCTAATCACAGCAGCAGAGTGTGTTAGAAAGTTCACCCTGGGCAGTTGAGGGAGGGGAGGTTGAACAGAGAAGGGACTGGATGAGAAGGGTGGGGCCAGCTAGAGGGATCCAGATATGGTATGAGGATCTGGTGCAGGGCAATGACAGTGTGTATGAAAGGAGTTAACAGAGGAAAGAATGACTGAAGAGGGAAGCAAGCGTGGAGGACCCTGGGATGTGTCAGAGGGGGAGAGGGAAGAGTTCAGGAATGACACCATGGTTTCTGGCATGCCTATCTTGATGTTATTAACTCTGGTTACAAAGAGCAGGGCTAGGGAAAAGAAAATGAGTTCAGTTTGGGACATGTTGAAAGCAAGGTATCTGTGAAACATCCAAAGTAAATGGTCTGGCAAAGAGAGGTTATATGAGACTGATGCTCTGGGGTTTCTCTTGATGTCCATCTTCCTCCTGTTCTGGTAATTTGTAGCAACTTTTCCTGGCTACCTGCCCCAGAAAAAACTAACACAGAGAATCCAAGCAGAAGCATATCCTCTTGCACTTGGGATATATTTCCTCCTAGGAAGGCTCTTGTACCTTGGATAAAAAGCTGGACAATAGGCGCAAAGAGAAGCCAACAGGATTATGTTGCAGATAAAACTATGGTGCCTCACAGAACCACTGCCAAACCCAGCCAATTACTTCTCTGTCTCCCTGTGTCTCCTTTTCTACTGACCATGTGGGACAGCTCCAGGCACTGAGTAAATAGGGTAGCTGACCATACCCCCATACCCTCAATCCCAGTACATCTTGTGGCCTCTTCTGTTTTTTCTGTCTCCCTACCTCACAGAAGAATCTTTTCCAATGAAATTGAATTGCTCAAGAACACTTCATGTCTAATCTGCACCTCTCAGAAACCCACCTTTCCCTCTCCCCTCACTTCATGTCAGGCACCTCCCTTTCCCACCACCTTAGATTAGTCATCTCATTTGGTCTTGTGTTCACTCAGAACTTGAAAGATTCTAGATACAGATATCTCATGAGAGATTTAATTTTTCTCCTCCCATTTTACAGACTCTGTAGTTCACTTCTAAATTCAGAGACTTTTGGGGCACCTGGGTGGCTCAGTCGGTTAAGCATCTGCCTTCAGCTTAGGTCATGATCCCAAAGTCCTGGGATGGAGCCCTGCCTAGGGCCCCTTGCTCAGCAGGGAGTCTGTTTCCCCTCTCCCTCTCCTTCTGCCCCTTCTCCCCCACTTTTGCTCACTTAGTCTCTTTCTCTCCTCTCTCTCCCGCCCTCAAATAAATAAAATCTTAAAAAAAATAAAAATAAACTAAAAGACTTTTTCTTTGTGTCAGTGTGACACACTGGACCTGAATTTGAATCCCAACCCTATCACCCAGTGAGGCAAGTCACATAAACTTACTTAGTTTCCTTATCTGTAAAATGGAGGTAAACATCGTTTCTTTTCAAGATTGTTGTGGAAATTAAATGAAGAAGCATGATAAACGTGGCAGGTGGTAGGGTAGACAATGAACACTGTTTCACTTCCTGTCTTCTCTTTTAAATTCTCTCATGTCTTCTTCACAGTGCATCATTTTTGTTTGTGTGCTTTCATATTTTCTCGAGTTTCCTTCAACCAGTGCTCTAGTTTCCCTTCCCTCCTCTTAGTAACTCCTACCTGGCTTCACACTCCCAGTGCAGAGATGGGGTAGAGCTGTGGAGAGAAACCCAGACCTTACAACATGTACAGTTACGATATCATGGTCTTCTTCTCATATCTCTAATTTCTCTTGAAAATAAAGTCTCCGTGAGGGAGATGTCTTTTGTTGATTTATTTCTATAGTTAAGTGGCCATCAATTTTTCTAAATCATTGCTGATGTTTATCTCAGTTGATTAAATGTAAGTGTGGCTCCTTTTTCTCCACCAATTTTCTTTGTTGCTCATCTTGTTCCCATACTATAAAACAGAGGTACTCTGTTTATGAGTACCTGTGTTTCTCACCTGGGTGTCCTGAGATGCCTTCTCTAGAACCCAAGGTTGAAGAATCCTTTCTGTGTTCATTAATAACCAACCTGTGGCTATACAGTTCACTCCACAAATTAAATTACATGGGTTCATAAGATCTCAGGTCTCATAAGTTGTTTGTTATTTCTTTAACCATGCTTGAAATGAAAGGAGATATTTTGTATGCTCTTTAATTAAAGCATTAAGGAAGTGCAATCTCCCCCATAAGCAAAACTCTCTTTCTGCAAATTCAGAGTATTCAGTTACATCACATACACTTTCAGCTTCAGTTAAGAAACTTGACTAGAAGCGGCTTAAAACTCTATCTCATACTTTAAAAGTCCAGAGGTAGCACTCATTTGTAGTTAATTCTGTGGCTCAGCCTTGTCATTAAAGATCCAGGTGCTTAACATCGCTCTAATCTGCCATCTCCAGCATGTCAGTGATCCATCCTTCATAGTTGTAAATGGTTGTAGTAGGGCTGGGCATCATTTGCAAACAAGACCATGTTTAGTGAGGAACAGAGGATTAGGGAACATACTTTTCCCAGAAGCACCCCAGCAGAATTCCCTCAGGTCCCACTCACCGAGATTAGATCCACTAATGGGAAACAATCACTGGCAAGGGGTATGGGGCACCATGCTTGCCTTAGACTTATCCTAATCACCTCTTAGGGTAGGTCAGGAGCCCATTCATGAACACAGAGTTCCATGAAGACACCTGCACAAAACTCAGTCTGTATCAGCACAATGAAGTGGAGAGAAATAGCTGTTGCAGTTGTGCAGAGTGTCTTGCCACTGTCAGAGCAAATACTGCTAAGTACAATGCCCTGAAGAATGCTGCAGACAAGGGCTGAGATTAGGGCACCTGGGCCTTTGTGTTTGTAGGACACAAAATTTAAGGGAGCATTCACCCTGTACACTTGCAGAGCCTTGCGAGTAAATGCCTTCTTAAATTTTGTGTCCTACAAACATTGGCTGGCTTTACCCTAGCCTTGGTCTTGGCTATGGACATGATATAATACATCCAATAAATGCATTTATTTAATTTTAAAGTGTGTTAGGAAACCTATTTTGCCCATAAACATCTCAACTGATTCTTGAAATTCTATCTCTAGCAGTTGATTCCTTTGTGCAAAGTCTTGCCTTCTCTCTGTGATATATCCTTCTACATTCAAATACCCCTGAAGAGGAGTTTAGTATACTATCATATGCTTTCCTTGTAACAGAAGAGGTACATTTTGGAATCAAACCAGTGAGTTATTTCCACATGATATCTGTGTTACATTTGGGGTGCTTGAGGCAACTTCTCTGGGATCTCAGTGAGAGAGAGAATGTAATACTGAGGAATGGTGGCAAAGGTTGGGAAGAAATGTTGTACTTCAGCAGGGTGCCTTCAGAGCACTTCTTCAATGCTATCTCCATAAACTTTGGGGACAGCATACTGGAAAGGGATGCAGTAGGAGGGCAAAGGGAATGGTGTGGTGAGCAGTTAGCTTTTGCTGCAGAACAAGGTATCATATAACACAGAGGCTTAAAACGACCAACATTTATTATTACTCCGGAATCCATGCATCAGCTGGGAGATTCTGTAGCTTTGGGACAGATTTAACTGGTAACTCTTCGGCTCACTTGTGTGGTTTGGAAAGGAGCTGTATGGTCTGGAATAGTCTCATTGTCAGGAGCCATGTGTCTTCTATCATCCAGCCAGTGAGTCCTGACTTACTCATGTAGAGTTTTCTAGGTTTCAAGAATAGAGGAGCAAACACCAAAGTGCAAGTTCTTTTCAAGACCCTGCTTATGTCATTTGCTCATGTCCCATTGACCAAAGCAAACCACACCATTAGGCTAAGAAGTGGTGTGGAAGCTATGGGGGATAGACGCTAATACTATAGATAGAAGGGGTGTGTGTGTGTGTGTGTGTGTGTGTGTGTGTGTGTGTGTGTGTGTATTTATGGCCACTTTTGGAATGTAACACAGGAAGGGCTCTTGTTTGGAGCATATGTAAGGTATTTACTAAAGGATTCCAGACATGGTCAGGAGGTTTGCCACAGTAGATGAACTAGAGGAAAATCTATTATGTAAAGAGTATGTCATTCAGAGTAGTTGTTTCAAATGGAAACAGAAAAAAGCTGTCATGATGGGAAAAACTGGCAGTATCCAGCCAAGTACCACCTAGGGGAGGAGGCTGCCAAGTGGACCTTCTCGTCTCCATGACTCTCTACTTTGGGGATGGAAGAATCAGTTTACTTGAATCAAAACCACCTTTGCTCTACACTTCTCTACTCATAAGGCAAACTCCCCATGCTTTAACTTCTTAAGCATTTGGCCTATAGAGGGAACAATACTGTAAGACAATATGAAGATGTGGTCTGCTTCATATTTATATTTCTTATTGAAAATCAATATGTTAGGATTCTTGTTTATATACTTCACTATTTTATGAGATTTTAACAGGACCTAAGTCTTCATTTCTAAAATAAATCACAGATCTTTTTAGATCACATTGTGACACAAAATATTGTTTGCAAAATACCATTTATGTTCATCACTACTTTCACTAGATCTTGTTATCTGAATTAATAAACAAGCACCAATTTCCATTGCACAATGTATAATTCATAGTTTTATAACTATTTTAACATAATTTGTTTCATTATAAACAATCGCTGGCAAGTGCATTTTATTTTATGCCTTTAAAACATTATTCTGAGGGACACCTGGGTGGCTCAGTTGAGTGGCTGCCTTCAGCTCAGGTCATGATCCCAGGGTCCTAGGATCAAGCCCCGCATCCAGCTCCTTGCTCAGCAGGGAGCCTGCTTCTCCCTCGCCCTCTGCCTGCCACTCCCCCTGCTTGTGCTCTCGCTCACTCTCTCGCGTGTGCATACGCGCGCGCTCTCTCTCTAGCAAATAAAAATAAAAAAAAATCTTTAAAAAATTATTCTGAGATGAGACCCTTGGGCTCCATAATATTGCAAAAGGAAAAAGGGCTTTAAAAGGCTAATTACTCATAATGAATTACCCTAAGCCAGCCTCACCTACTCTAAGAAAATCAAAGCACTGACAAGTGTTATTGGACTTGCAAAGCCAAGAAGCAGATCCTAAACCAAGCCAAATCACTGACAATCTGACGACTCTTTGTACTGTACTATTACATATATGTTCTTTTTTTTTTAAGATTTTATTTATTTATTTGACAGAGAGAGAGAGACCACAAGTAGGCAGAGCGGCAGGCAGAGGGGGAGGGAGAAGCAGGCTCTCCGCTGAGCAGGGAGCCCAATGCGGGGCTTGATCCCAGGACTCTAGGATCATGACCCGAGCCGAAGGCAGCCACTCAACCAACTGAGCCACCTAGGCACCCCTTTATGTTCTACCATACTTAATGGTGAACTAGAAATGCTAAGGATGATCATTCAAGTGAGGGTGTTGGACTGGGCAATCTTTAAAAGCCACTTCAATCTAAGATTCTAGAATTTTATAACTCTATGTCCTACCTCAAGCCCCAGACACAGTCCCTTCATAATTAAGTGGAGAAACCCATATTCAGTCTTCCAGAGGGAGACTGTCAACTGCCACCCACAGGGACACTGTTTTTGTCCTGCATGTGAGTTAAGAATATCTTTTACATTTTTACTGATTGAAAAGTCAAAAGAAGGATCATATTTTGCGACACTTCATATTATATGAAATTCATAGTGAATGCCAATAAATTACACTTTGCTATAAGGCAGCCAAGTCTCGTCATCTACATACTGTCCACGGCTCCTTTTGGTGCTGCACCCGAGGAGTGAGGAGATACACCAGGGACCATGTAGCTTGCAGAGCCTTAAATATTTACTACCTGGCCCTTCACTAAAAAGACTGAAAATCCCTGTCCTGGAGGAAGAAAACTGAGTACCTGATATTCTGCTTCTTCATTCCCTTTAATGTCTCATCCTTTTACTAAATATTCCTCCCCAGATTAACCAGACCTCAAGTAACTTGCTCTCTTCCCTACCTTTACTACTGTGTAGATTGGTTTCCGTGTGGGTTCTGCTTCATAAGTAGCATGTCAGGCAAATCATGCATATAATTCACATTTTAAATGAGTTAATTATTTAAGTGCTCAATCTTTTAGTCCTTCTATCAGCCAGCATTACAACGAGGAAATGAATATACATGAGGGCCCTTCATAGTCCTCCCCCCATCATTCATTAAAAACATTTCGGAGACTCATTAGTCAGGAGCTTAAACAGTCTTTATAGTAGGCTGATAAGATGTCACACATTACTCTCCAAACTATGAGTATCACCTAAATGGAAGGAGTGAGATTCCTATCAGCGCAGTAGAAATTAACTGTGACTCAGCCTCTCACTGCCTTTCTCTGGCTCTTCAGGAAAATCTAATTCCATCTCTGTGATTTATTTAAATTGCTGGAAAAAATGGTTAAGCGAAGAAAGCACTTGGATGCATAAAATGATGTGTCACTTGCATCCCATGGAGTGCTTTCTGTTCTAGCATCGGGAAATGAAAAAGAGTAAGAAAAAAAATGGGCAGTCGTTAAAAGGATTTTAAATCAGAACACTGCAAGCCCCAACTCTCTCATGATTCCTAAAAGCCTGTTGTGTACTTTCTCCCTTTAATGGTGTTAAGATGGCAAAAGTACTCTCACACTTGAAATTCACTTTCCAAAACACGTTGTCACTCACACCGCCAACCTGGTAGTGCCTCTTGAGCACCTTGCGTGGAAAGGCACAGAGTTTGCATGTCTTAGTCTCCTCTGTTCATTCTTCCTCTGTCCTCCGATGCGTACATTGTAGCAGTATGGTGGGTGGTGACCTTAAGAAAAGCCCCTTGGGTCCTGAAGCTTTTGGTCGCATTTTTTGATAATTAGTTTTTATGGCCTCATGCAGTTTTTCTGGTTCTTGTGCTTATTTGGGGGCCTAATTAGAAAGAGCACTGTAATTCATTAGCCTGGGTGGCTCAGTTGTTAAGCGGCTGCCTTCAGCTCAGGTAATGATCCCGGGGTCCTAGGATCGAGTCCCACACCAGACTCCCTGCTCTGTGAGCCTGCTTCTCCCTCTCCCTCTGCCTGACACTCCCCCTGCCTGTGCTCACTCTCTCTGTCAAATAAATAAACAAAATCTTAAAGGAAGGAAGGAAGGAAGGAAGGAAGGAAGGAAGGAAGGAAGGAAGGAAGGAAGAAAGAAAGAAAGAAAGAAAGAAAGAAAGAAAGAAAGAAAGAAAGAAAGAAAGAAAGAAAGAAAGAAAGAAAGAAAGAAAGAAGGAAAGAAAGAAAGAAAAGGAAAGAAAAAAGAGCACTGTATTTCAATAAAGGAGAATCACTTGAGAGGGGTAATGAGAAAGGGGTTTGTACTTCCCTTTTTCAACAAAACGCCAAGGTCGGGCGCCTGGGTGGCTCAGTTGGTTGGGAGACTGCCTTCGCCTCAGGTCATGATCCTGGAGTCCCGGGATCGAGTCCCACATTGGGCTCCCTGCTCAGCAGGGAGTCTGCTTCTCTCTCTGACCCTCTTCCCTCTCGTGCTATCTCTCATTCTCTCTCTCTCAAATAAATAAAATCTTTAAAAAAAAAAACGCCAAGGTCTGGTGAATTAAATAAAATGAGTGCCTTTTGAATGCTTGTAGTTTTTCCACTTACTCTTAATGTTACAAATCCCTGCAGTTCGGACTACGTGCCTGGCGCCAGTGTGGCATCTGTTAGCTAAGGTAGAACAGATTAATTTGTAGACTCCCAATAGCAGTTTCAAGGACCAAGGATTGAAAATGTTTGCCTGTGGGGAGAAATGTTTATTTGGGCAGAGAGGGGCAAGGAGAGCGGATTGGTGCCAATGTGAACAGAAAAGCATAATGGAGCTTTGTGCTGCCACTTAAAGTCTGCCCACCTCCCACGAAATGGTAGCACTTGGCAGGGAAGCACTTCCAATGGAAAATAATGAGCTCTTTCATTAAAAAGTAGTATTTTGTAAAGTAAAATTTCAAAACATAATTAATGAGCTTGTGAAAAGTGCCAAGCAAACAGTAGCTTAAATGTCAGCGTTGAGAGTTACACAAGTTCAATATGGCAAAGGATATTTGCTGGCAAGGTTTGAAGCCTTACCCAAAACCTCAAATTATCGTTTTCTTTTATAAAAGTATTTTGCTACATTCTTTACAACCTATTGTTGATTACATTCCCCTTGGATTTATACTCCACTACATTATAATTAAAGCTTTTAAAAAAAATATGTAGATTGTCACATAAAAATGTTCTGCCCTGAGAGCCAATCACTGCATGTCTTAGAGCAGAATGATGTAATTTTACAATTCAAAACTTTGGACACATGGTCGCTCAGTGGGATAGAATATCTGAAATCAGGATTGTTCCAGAAAATCCAGAATGTTTGGCTACCATAATGAAAAGTTTATATATATATATATATATATATGTATATATATATATATATATAATATTGAAAATGACTTTATTCTTAGATACTGTAGTACACTATGGTAACTACTGTGTTTGTCTGCTTAATATGCAAAGATCTCTTCCTGCTTTTCTGTTGACAAATACAACCCAGTCCCCCAACCCCTGCCAAAAGAATAACCAAGGATTGGTCATGGGAGCCTTCCCCTTCTGGCCTCCATTCACAATGAATTCACAATACCGTTCTGGTCGCCATGATTCGTTCACTGGTGGGTAAGTGACTTAACAAGACCCAGCAGAGTCTCTTCCTGCGATTGCAATATGGACACTGGGGGTAATGTGTTGGCTCTCCCATCTTTGAAGATGCTTAGTTGGTATCCCACGGACCTGATGGTGCCAGCAAAAGAAAGCTGGGAAGCAATAGGAGGGATTGAGACTAACACACACAGAGAGAGAAACAGCTGAGTAGGATAGAGAAGGAGATCCTGGAAATATCACTTAAATGCTGGATCTAGTTATACCTGGCGCCATTTCCTTTTCTTTTCTACCAGTTGGTGAATTAATAAAGTCCATTGTTTTGCTTAGGCTAGTCCAAGTTGGGTTTCTGTCCCTTATAACTTAAAAGGATTTGACAATCTGTTAGTAGGTAAGATAATCTCTAATAAAAAGTGCAAGGTCTAGCTATGATAGGGAAGTTAGTGAAACTGTATTTAATTAACTCCACAGCAACTGTATACCAGGGAATGATATAATTTGCCCTCTCCTAGTTAAAATAAAGAGGACCTTGAGTAGAAAGAAAGAGAAGATTAATGATAGCTATTTTCAGAATAGAAGTGCCATAGAATAATGTTAGATGTATAGACCACCTGAGAGAGTCTACAGAATTCATACCAGATGAGGAGCTTGAAACTCTAAGACAGACAATAACTGATATAATAATTTTGTTGGATTTGGGGGGCTTCTGTAACTTTTCACTGTTTATTATTTCAGTGCTCCATAGATATTTCTCCATATTGCTTAAAAGAAAAACTCTCTAAAAGTTCCCTGTCAGTGGTACCTAGGTGGCTCCGTCGTCAAGCGTCTGCCTTCAGCTCAGGTCATGATCCCAGGGTCCTGGGATCGAGCCCCGCATCAGGCTCCCTGCTCCACGGGAAGCCTGCTTCTCCCTCTCCCACTTCCCCTGCTTGTGTTCTCTCTCTCTCTCTCTCTCTCGCTGTGTCTCTCTCTGTCAAATAAATAAAAACAAAACCTTTAAAAAAAATAAAATAAAATAAAAGTTCCCTGTCAACATAGGATATGTGAAAACTGAGGATATATACGCAAAAGCAAAGCTATATCTAGGGCTGGGCAATGAAAACTTAAAGAATAAAAAAACTTTTAAAGTAATGATTTTAAGCTTGTACAATCTTCAAGTTTGTTATATATACATGTTGACAGCACATGCACTTCCTCAGCAGCATAGACCATAACTGAGCCTAGTTAACAGGACAAATTAGTCAAAAAGAGGAAGCTGCCAGATGGTGCACATTGTTAATAACTCCCATTTGTGACTTATGAAGCTGATTTGCGGGTGCATTCGGTGCTTCTTTTCTTGGACAGCAAAGTTGCTAGTAACAGCTTTGCAGAGGTGCCTGGGTGCTCTGGTGGCTTCACAGGTAACTTTAATTTATTTATTTTCAGCCTGGGATTTTGAAGAAAAGTTGCTTCTCCTAGCCCAAAAGGACCAAAGGGGCAAATTGTGCCATTGATAATTGCAGGTTAACAGTGAATTACTACTCTCTTTCAAAAGTCAGGAAATTAGTGGGTGCCTGGGTGGTTCAGTTGGTTAAGTAACTGCCTTCGGCTCAGGTCATGATCCTGGAGTCCCAGGATCGAGTCCCGCATTGGGCTCCCTGCTGGGCAGGGAGTCTTCTTCTCCCTCTGACCCTCCCCCCTCTCATGCTCTATCTCATTCTCTCTCTCAAATAAATAAAATATTTTTTTAAAAAATCAGGAAATTAGTAAAATGAAAAAACCTTTAGCTGTTCAACTGTAACCTGGATGATACAGATACGCAACGTTAACTCAAGGAGCCAATCCTCTAGGGAGAGAAGTTTGGGTCCCACCAGGAAGCAGAGAAAGAAAAGGTCCAGGTCTCTCAGTCTGGACAGAACCTAACTTTGACAATGTGCCAAAAAAGAGAGCCTTCAACACTTAAACAGATTTGCATGAGTTCTAGTCTCATCGGAAAGGCTGTGTGGAGGTGGCATATGGAGGTTATAGTCAACAGATTTTGAATCTCCAGGTAGATACACAGATGTTTCAGGCTATCTTATCCTGATGTCATTAGACAGCTTGATTCTTCTGATACCTCTTACTCTGATTCTCTCCTCACCATGCAAACTTCAGACTCCAAAGCTGGTCAGTCTATACTGCAGAATTTTCTAACTATCCAAACCTTAAGTATCGCTAGGCATGTGACAGCTCAAATTTAATCAATAAAGTGGCTGATTATTATTGTTTTTCCACGTATTAAGTCAAATGTTATGAATTTGTTAATATTTGCCTACTTTTTTGATCTGTAAAACAATACTTTGATAGCTTGGCTACATTAAGAAAACGAATTAATATACAGACTTCAAAGGTTTTTGTCCACATGCCACTTAACTTATTTTGCAAGCTAATCAACTGGAATTCCAGGGTCTACTTCAGAATAATGGGCCTTTTGGTTAAGATAAGAATGTAAAGCTGCCATAGAATCCTGGAAAGTCAGAAATGAAAGGAACCAGACACCAAACAGTCCAATTCTCCAATTTGACAAAAGAGTAAACTGAAGCCCATACTGGCAAAGCAACTTGTTTGAAGGTGCAGAGCTTAGGAGAGTCAGAAGCAGGACTGGAGGCTAGCTTCCAGGAGAGTCATCTTTCTATCACACTATGTTGAATATACAATGTAAAAGGAACACAGCTAAAGGAAAAAAAAAACTGAACTAAAATAAGGGAGACCAACGTCTTGTTTCAGCTCTTCCTTAAAGCTTTAACTGTTTATGCTTTTATTCCTATAAGCATTATAAGCACTGTAAAATGCACCATACTATTAAAACATATGTAATATTCTAGTTATAACTTTAAATGTCTTTATTTTAGGAAATTTGAAAAATGCACAAATGTATGCAAAATAATGAATATGATCTACAATTCCACCCACACAGAAAAATCAATATTAACATCTGGTATATATTTTCCAAAACTTTTTTCTAGGCATATATATATATATGTTTTACTCCCTCCCCAGCATGCAAAGAGGAGGCAGAATCATGCAGATTAAGAAAACAGACTCAGAGCAAAACTGTGGTCTGCTCTTACTAACAATGTGACCTTAGGTAATTAATTAGAATCTTTTCCATTCCTGAAATAGTCCTACTTCAGAATAAAGTTATGAAGATTTAGTGACAATATTTGGAAATGCTTTGAATAGCACCTGGAAGATAATAAGTGCTATATAAATGCTTATAAAATAAATAGGTACTCAATAAATATTTATGGAATGAGTATATACATATATGTGCATAATTAAAACTGTAATACTGAATATACAGCTTATACCCTGCTTGTTTCATTGAATATTATGTTAGCATTTCCTATGTTAACAAAAGAAATCCTATTTCATCAGATTTTTACTTTCTACTGAATCATTCCTATGAGTTTACATACTGCTATTTCCCTCCAGATATCTGCACAGCTGCCACCATTGACAAGTCTTTGGTCATACTGCGTTCTCACTGAGACCCACCCTGGTCATTCTGCAGTCACCAAGCCCAATGCCCACTACTTTCTCTACTTCATGTTGCCCTATAGCACTTGTTCTCTTCTATCACTATATAAATAGTATTATATAAATATTTATTTATTGTATTTATATTTACTTTTACCAGCTGGACCATAAACTCCTTGAGAGCAGGAAACTATTTTGCCCACTGATATATCCGAAGCACCTATAAAATATCTATAACAGAGCAGGTGTTTGGTAAATATTTCCTAAATTGAAAGGGTCCCCCACTTTTTTTCTTTTTTACTATTATAATGTTGTGATGAACATTTCTGTATATCAAGTTTTCTCACAATATCCATTTTTATCTTTCATACTCTAGAAGTGAAATTATTAGATCAAATGACATGAGCATCTTCAAAGTTCCTACTATTTATTACCATATAGTCTTCTAGTTTTCTCCTAGGGAAGATAAATATACCAATGTAGTTCATGTGAGAGAGCGAGAGAGTGTGTGTGTGTGTGTGTGTAGTGATATAAATAACAGCAACCCAGCCCTCCTCCATGCTTTTGTTGCTCTGACCACCACTAAGCAAACCCCCTTCTTAAGCAGTGAGGATTTGCTAATCTGATTGATCTAAATCCTGGACATTGATTGGGCAAAACATAGTAGTATACGAGGCAATTCTATATTAAAAGATGATACATCTGTGTACAGTGAAGGGAAAAAAGTACTTTTCTCTCAAGTACTTTTCTACATTTGAGCACCTTCAATGATCACAAGTACATACCTCCTGAAGCAGCTAATTATCTCCTTAATTCTTTTGATTCAGTCTATTTTCTTCTATGCATAGGTTCTGGTCCATAATTTGAAAAATTAACTAAAAATCTGAACCTTGTGGAACATACCTCAACATCATAAAGGCCATATATGAAAAACACACAGCTAATATCATCTCAAATGGGGAAAAACTGAGAGCTTTTCCTCTACAGTCAGGAACAAGACAGGGATGTCCACTCTCACCACTGTCATTTAACATAGTACTAGAAGTCCCAGCCACAGCAATCAGATGACAAAAAGAAATAAAAGGCAGCCAAATTGGCAAGAAAAAAAAATAAAACTTTCATTATTTGCAGATGACGTGATATTATATGTAGAAAACCCAAAAGATTCCACCAAAAATCTGCTAGAACTGATAAATTCAGTAATGTCACAGGATACAAAATCAATGTACAGAAATATGATGCATTTCTATACACCAATAATGAAGCAGCAGAAAATGAAACTAAGGAATCAATCCATTTCTAATTGCACCAAAAACAATAACATACCTAGGAATAAACCTAACCAAAGAGGAAAAAGATCTGTACTCCAAAAGCTGTAAAACATTGATAAAAGAAATTGAAGATGACACAGAAATGGAAAGATATTCCATGCTCATGGGTTGGAAGAACAAATGTTGTTAACGTGTCTGTATTACCAAAAGCAGTCTATACATTTAGTGAAATCCCTCTTTTGAAAACTGGATAGTCACATGCAAAGGAATGAAACTGGCCCACTTTCTTACACCATACACAAAAATAAATTCAAAATGGATTAAAGATCTAAATGTGAGATAGGAAACCATGAAAATCCTAGAAGAGAACACAGGCGGTAACTTCTCCGACATCAGCCATAGCAACTTCTTACTAGACACATCGTCTGAGGCAAGGGAAACAAAACCAAAAATAAACTATTGGGACTTCATCAAAATAAGAAGCTTTGCACAGTGAAGGAAACAATAAGCAAAACTAAAAGGCAACCTTCAGAATGGGAGAAGATATTTGCAAATGACATATCTGATAAAGGGTTAGTATCCAAAATCTATAAAGAACTTATAAAACTCAACACCTCCAAACCAAATAATACAATTAAAAAATGGGCAGAAGATATGAATAGACATTTTTCCAAAGAAGGCATACAGATGGCCAATGGACACATGAAAAGATGCTCATTACTGATCATCAGGGAAATACAAATCAAAACTACAATGAAATAGCACCTCACCCCTATCAGAATGGCTAAAATTAACAAAGGAAACAACAGTTGTTGGCAAGAATGTGGAGGAAGGGGAACTGTCTTGCACTGTTGGTGGGAATGCAAACTGGGGCAGCCACTCCGGAAAACAATACAGAAGTTCCTCATAAAGTTAAAAATAGAACTGCCCTATGATCCAGCAATTGCACGACTTAGGTATTTACCCAAAGAATACAAAAATACTAATTCAAAGGGATACAGGCATCCCGATATTTATAGCATCATTATGGAAAGATCCCAGGTGTCCACTGACTGGTGAATGGGTAAAGAAGATGTGTTACACACACACACACACACACATACACACACACACACACCCCTATATACACAGTGGAATATTAGCCACAAAAAAGAATGAAATCTTGTCATTTGCAACAACATGGATGGAGCTAGAGAGTATTATGCTAAGTGAAATAAGTCAGAGAAAGACAAATACCATATGATTTCACTCATATGTGGAATTTAAGAAATGAAACAAATGAGCAAAAGAAAAAAGAGAGAGGCAAACCAAGAAACAGACTCTTAACTATAAAGGACAAACTGATGGTTACTAGAGGGGAGATGGGTGGGGTAGGACATGGGGATTACGAGTACACTTGTTGTGATGAGCACCGGGTATTGCATGGAAGTGTTTGAATCACTAAATTCTAACCTGAAACTAATATTACACTGTACGTTAATTGGTATTTAAATAAAAAACCTAAAAAATATTAAAATAAATAAAACTATGAACCTTGAATCCACAGAGATCATTAAATATTTGAATACGCTTCTCATATGACACAGATTTGAAATAATCCAACATTTAAAATTTTCTTCTCTGAATATAGCTTCACTTGTTTCTATTCCTTTAACAATTTGATATTCAAAATATAATGCAATATCCCAACAAATGTCTGAGCAGAGTATGATTATCACCTTCCTCATTCTAAGTTGCATTCTTCTGTTAATGCTCATTCGCTTTATTGACTGCCACAACACCCCATGGGTTAAGTTTCCTGCTGAATCCATCTCCCATTTGGCTATTTGTATGGATATCCAATCTCCTCTTTTCTACACTTATGTCCTTGTATTTCTGGGGTTAGATTCAGGGTCTTATATAGTGTTGGTGCCCATAGAAAAGAGTTTACCATACACTCATGTCAGCCATTTGTTCATTTCTAGATAGTTTCCCCAACTCCATTGTAATTTCATGTTTATAAGAAGTACTGTTCAAAAAGAAAATGAGATATGGTGTATTTTATGTGGGGTATATGCCATACACAGTCAGCAAGGGATTTTTCAGCATTTTCTGTAGCAAAATTCTAAGCCAATTTTAAAGGATGCTGACTGTGGAAAACTGACACAGGAAATAAGTCAGCAAAAGAATTTAAAACACAAAGGACAATAGGAGTACTGAGCACAAAAATGGCCATATGAGGTGGCTTATATATTTGGGGAAATTAGACTGTCATCTTTAAGTACTCATCAGTTAGATTTTAAGCTTGCACCTGTTTCACAGACATAAGCTTTGTGTCTTAATTTCATGTAAACATTTGAAACAATCAGAATATATAATTCACATTACTTTGCTCGGGTTCCACTGGGAGAATTACTTTAACTACATTTAACTGTATTTCAGACTGGTAGAGAGGAAATGTAATATAATAAGGGGAGTGGATGTGAATAAAGGTCAGGGATTTCTTATATTCTTGTGTATTATGTTCTTCCCTCCACTATTAGGCATAACCATTTTTAAGATAAAATACTAGAGCAGTGAACCCAGGAAAACAAGGGAAGCTACTAGTCACTTACTTTTGAAGAAGTATACCTTTCTTTGAAGGCCAGATTTGGTGGATAATTTGTGAAATGACAGATTATTTACCATATTTTAAAATCATGATTTCTGTATATCTCTCCCTTCTCTCAATGTCATTATCTCTGAACCCCGACACCATCCAAACTTTCTTCTCTTGTGTTTAATTCCACTGGGAACCAGCTAGCTGACTAGCTAGTTAATTAAGAACTTAGCAGGAGATAAAGATTGTGACTCTACAGAACCCATGCATGTATCTTAGAAGACTCGGGGAAGTTTTGAGTAATTCTTGAAATTCAAAGTACCTAGGGACTCTAACCTTGTGCCTTAAAAGGAATATTGTTACTGAAAGTGGTCTGTGGTACCAAATTCCCCAGGTATCATGTTTAGACACTGCCAGCAATAGCCTTATAGTCTAAAGATACTACTCAGAACACTGAACACTGGTTAAAAATAAAGCCTGTCTTCAAATTCTAGCTCATCTATTCACTAGATGTGTGATGTAACCATTTCTGGCCTCCATTTGCCCATTTGTATAATGAGGATATGACTACAAACTCAGAGGATTAGTACAAGAATGAAATCATATACTTGCTTGTATACAGAAGGCATTCAAGAAGTGCAGTGATGATTACATTAGCTATCTACTGCTGTGTAACAAATTACTTCAATGCTTAGTAGCTTAAAACAACAAAAAAACTTTTCATCTCATAGTTCTTATGGGTCAGGAGTTTGGGAGCAGCTTAACTGGATGGTTGTGGCTTAGGGTCTCTCATGAAAGCATAGACAGAATGTTGGCCAGGGCTGCAGTTCTGGCTAGGGCTGGAGGATGTCCTTCCAAGACGGTTTATTCACAGGGCTATTGGTAGGAGGTATCACTCCCTTGCCACATGGTCTTCTCCAGAGGGTTGCTTCAATGTCCTCATACCATGACACCAGGCTTCCCTCAAAGCAAATGATCCAAGAGAGAAAGGCTGAAGCAGTGTTTTTTATGGCCTACGCTCAGAAATTACACATAATCATTTCCACAATATCTTATTGGTTGCACAGGTCATCCTTATTCAACACTGAAGAGTGCAAAAGAGTGTGAATTCCAGGAGGCAAGGATCCGTAAGAGCCATCTTAGAGAGTGACTGTCATGATGATGATGATGATGATGATGATGATGGTGATGGCACAGCCTCCAGGAGTTCAAGAGCTCACAGAGGAAAATTCCATGTAATCATACTCATGATTATTACTTAGTGAAGATAGACTAGGTGATTTATAATTCTTAGTTTTGATATACAAATAGCTTGATTGCTAAAATAGCATGCCATTCTGGGGAGAGAAATAGGGAGAACTGAATATATATTTCCAAAGAATTTCTAAAAGCTAGTGGTCCTTGTATCAATTTCCACTTGCCCGAGGTAAAGACTACTCTTGTAGCATTAATAGACAACGAGGGAGAGACAGAGCAGATAGCTGCAGAAATCACACTTCTAAGAACAAAATAAACAGCCTAGATACATCATGAAATAGAGAGATAACTCTCATTCCATGGAATTCTTTGGATACTTCCTACAATGGTCTAGTAGATGAGTGCCTGCCTTAGTTTTGAGCATGAACACCCATGTCCTTGCTGTATGATATTGGACAAGTGTACATGACATACAAAATGTATGCCAATGGCTTAAAAGTAAAAGAAGCTAATGTTAGCTTGCCAAATAAATACAATTTCAACCTCACCTTGCTCTTTATTTAAAAATTATGTATTCCTATACATAAATCATAAGCCCACTAAGCACAACCTCATAATCTGATACCAATCTTTTCTCTTGAGTCATTACTCACATTCTAATCTTTGCAAGAGAATGGTGACATTTTTGCTTAAAAAAGAACTCATTTTAATTTTAATTTCTACCCACTGTGCATTTTAAATCCGGTGGTATGAGCTGTGGAATGTTTGCTTCTGCCACTGTCAGGCCCATGGAAGCCAGGTCAGGGGAAGGAAAGGGAAAGAACGGAAACACCTGTCAAGCTCACCAGAGTCCAAGGGTACACAGGGTAGGCAGAGAGGCCTCCCTGACCAATATGAGTTTTTGACAGATGTCACATCACCGTTTTCCTCTCCCCTTTGCCAATTTTCAGCTCTTATCATATTCAAGAATTAAATTCTCACTTTGAGGAGGGAAAGAAAGAATGGAGACAATGTTTATTTCCCATACTCTTAGCTGTGGTTTGCCAAGTTGATTTCTGAATATGTAAATACTTTGCACATGGATATGCAAAGACTGTCTTCTTGGTCTTGTTAAAGATAGGAATTAAGCCCAAATGATCTCAGGGTAGGCTGGCATAGAAACCAGGGAGATACATAGCTGCTTAAGCTAATTTATCTAGAAATCCTGACAAAATAGCTAAGTACTTTATGATCATTGCTTTAAAATACAGGATGACCTAGGTGGGGGGAGAGAAGTCGGGAGCAAATAAAAGGTTTTAAGGAGAAAACGAGTGTTCCATTGTTGATAAGCTTTTGTTCCAAGATGACTCACCAGGGAGGCAGCCTGCCAACGTGATGCGTGGGTCCTTGGGCAAAGCATGGGCATCTCCTTAGTGATAATGGGCTTATCGTGAGACACTTGGGAATCAGGCCTCTGAGGAATTTTAATCTCAGTGTTAGAAATCTGTGACATTAAGTGTTATAGGTTAAAAACACATCACACTGAGAGAAGAAAAAAAAAACTATTCTTATAGTACAGTGTGAAATATATGATTAGTACTCGGCATATTTTTTTAAAAATAAGGTATATTTGTGCACCAAATTTGGAAAAATGCTAAGTATGGATAAGCCATTTTTGACAGAGAGCTTCCAAATAAGGCTGGACTTCCTGGTATATATCCTTTTGCTCTCCAGGCTGCATTTCAAAAGAAACGAGAAGCCCAAATGGAGACTGGCTAGCAAAGAAATGTATAACCAGAATGTTGAGGAGCAGGATCAATGCATTCCACCACCACCACCATGATCTCCTCAATTCCCCAATTTTTATTCAGGGTTACTGGCACCCAAAGAAGTAAATCTGTTAACAATAATTCTGAGGGACACTTCAGATGTAATGCTTTGATGGACGCTGCTGTTGTATTTACAAATGTGCTGAGGGCTATTTCTATTGGAATTGAGTCAGAAAAACAGGCACAAGCTAGGTCAGAAGATTGAACCAAATATGTTTTCTCACCACAGTTTCTGGATGAGGTTTACTGAACATTCACTCATTCCTTCCTTCACTCATTTCTTTGCCCATTCTTTCATTCAACAAGTTCATTGAATATATACTGTGTTCCAGACATTGTTCTAGGATGCCTCAGATAAAAGATAAGTATGATAAAGTCTCTGCCTTTAAGAAGCTCACTATCCTGTGGTGCTCCTCTCAAAGCTGTTGGGATTCTGCAAGTTAAAAAGATTAAGCCGAAGAAAAATGAAACTGTTGAAAGAGTTTATGGACAGAGTGACTGATCTTCTGTCATGGATACTGATACAAAGGAATGGTACTTTGGGTTCACTGAAAGTTAAAATATATGAATGTGTAAGATTTTCAATTTCCTATAAAATACCAATTGTATGAGAGGCAAATTAGTGTGAAAAATGCTTTGTAATAAAAACCATCATACATATATACATATATATACGAACACATATAGACAAGATATATGTAGTCTATATATAGCCTTTTTATCCTTGAACTGGTTGGTGGAGGAGTATCTTGCTTCTGTACTAAAGGGGACTGTAGGATATTTACAGGCATCATTCGGATAGCAACGTTAGTTGAGTCTCCTGCTCGGACATCTAAGGCATAGCAGAAATAGCACTACATTGGGACTCTCAGTACTCATGTTCTAGTCTTAGCTCTGCTACTAACTCATCATTATCAGAACCTTAACTACTCTGGGCGTATCAGCATCCTTAATTGCAAAGCAAGAGGGATAGAATACATGATCCCATTTAGCTCTGAAATTCTATGATTCTTTCAATTTTCTGTTCCTGGAATATGCAAAAATGAGTATAATTAAGAATAAAAAAGAAGTAATAAGATCCAGCTAGGCTACTGCCATTCCCCACTTAAATCCTTCAGGCTTCTGTGCTCACCTCCCTGCTAGCAGTTCAACATACACACTCACCACCTTTGAACCCTCAAAATTACCAACTCTAATCTGTTGTTATTGTGCTCCTTTCCTTTGACCTGTCACACGTGATTCTAGGGATCAACTGCTCCTCTTAAAATTAGTTCTTTCTTTGTCAACTCTGGAGCTATCCTGCTTCTTTTCCATTTCTAACTATTCCTACTGACTCAGCTTCCATCCTAAGCATCTGCACTTGGACAGCTTAGCCAGGGCTTTTCATTACATGCATGGTGTGCATATCCCAGCTTTCCGTAATCCCTCACTGCTCTTTTCCTCCCTCCTCAAATCTTTCTAGAAAATCCCATCCTACTCATGGCTTAAAAATTCACTTTTATATTGTTCTCACTCATTTGCCTGAAATTTCAATCATTTACCTCCAATTGCCTGAAAAATAATTTCACTCGGATGGGAAAAACTACCTCAAACCCAACATATCTAAATCAATTATTTGTCCCCTCAAAGTAGCTCTGTTTTTCTTTTCCCGTCAACAGTCATACAGGTTCACTATCCTGTATCTAACACCCCTGAGCTAAATGGAACTTGAAATTAGGTATTTTCAAATGTTAGAAGAGTATACTACATGTTGTGTTGTGTTTTGTTTTGTTTTGTTTTTAACACTCCCAGGAGTATCGTTAATATTTAGGGAGCAAAAGATAACATTATTTACATGGTAAATAAAGATAGAAATAACTTCTCAGTCAGTTCAGGTAAGGTTTTGCTATCAAAAGACTTCAGGTCAGCCATCCCGGGGAGGGTGTGCTCCTCTCTTCCTCCCACCAAGTTGAGGTGGGGCCTTGCATCTGGGGGGGCCCCAGGTTGTGGGTTGCGGGGGACCAGCTCAGGGGCTTCCATTTGCAAAGGGGAATTAAAGAAAGACTATTGCTTAAAAAAAAAAAAAAAAAAGACTTCAGGTCAGGTTACCGAACGTATTATCAAAAAATTAAAAAAGTTTTCAGAACTTTTTGGATTCAGGGATTGTGAATTAAAGAATATTAATGACAACAATATTACAATAACAACTATTTATTGGAAACCAACAATCACTCAAGCAATGTGTTAGATATTTTAGGTATATAACAATAATAATAGAAATGTGCTTACTATGAGGTGAATACTGTTTATTTTCCTCATTTTACATGTAGGAAAACTGTAAAGTGCTACCATCATTTTTTTTTTTTTAATTTTCCAGGTTAGAAATCCAGAGTCATTTTCAGTTCCTCTCCCTCTTCCTTCCCCCCATATTAAATTAATCCTCAAACCCTATTAATTCTTCCTTTCCATCTATCCCTCCCTTTGAAATCTCATTGCTATGATACGACCTAACTCAGATCCTATGACTTCACAGGCCATGTCTCAAGTCCTTAGCATAATACAGACCAGACCAATATCCTATTTCCTCCAATTCAACCTTCCCCAAACTATTACTCTTCTTAAAATATTTATTATGTATTCATTCATTCTTTCTACCAATGTTTATTCGATATTTACTCTGTGCGACATTCCTGTGCTGAAAAAGGTTCAATGGACTGCCATTGCCTATTTAGTTAAGCCCAAAGTCTTTGGATTCCCACTTGAAGTTCCAAAGAAAAACTACGTTTTCAACTTCATCTCTTCCTATGCATTTAGTTGAGCTCTGGACTCCAGCCAGACTGCCACTCCATGAATATCTTTCATTGTATGTGCATCTGCATTTCTGTTCATGCCCCTCCACCCTCCTGAAATGTCCTCTTCCATTCTCCCCATCTGGTGACATCCTTCCCATCTCTATAGGTTTAGCTGTGGTCCCCTACTCCCCTTAGCTATCCTCAACATCTCCAGCCTATAATCATGATTCTATCATTTAACAATCACTATTCATTGGCTTATAATTATATACTGCCTTCTACCGTGACTCAGTTCTTCATATTTGGGTCTTACCTTTGCAGCAACATTGAAAATTTGTTGACAATAAAGGTAACTTCATATTTCTCTGTACTCTCTGCAACACAATATAATTCACACAACTGAAAATTACAACAAATTTTCTGTTTAAACCACTTGATACAGGAGGGATATGAAAGAGAACCCATACCTTCCTAACTCTACATCCTTTCAATCATTTTTGTCTCATCTGTTATCTTAAGGGGTTCAAGATGATAACAGTAAGAAAAATAGTTGTTTTTTTTTTATAGAAACAGGGTATTAAGTACAAATAGTATATAATCAAAATTACCTTTAAAAATTTCTTAGGAAAGTGCTTTGTGGGAAATCTACCAGTTTATCTTCCAATCTTAAAAAAATGTTGTTTCTTCCATTTACCCCGATTAAATAATTAAGGGCTGTGCTATATAATTAATTTGTATACATAAGTAGTGTAATCATACTCAGAATGGCAAGATGCTTATTAGTAACAGAGGCATGCAGCGAGAGAACATCAACCACAAGTTTCTCATACTTACTAGTGCACAAACTCACTGAATGTGGAATGGTGAAATGAAATGTGATTCTCTCCCTCTTTACTGTTTCCCAAAACTTAAATGCTCGTTTAGAGGGAATCTGAAATTATATCTTGTGTTATGCAGAATGCTAAGATGACCCCTAAGACTCCCCCACCCCATGACCCTCACCCTTGTATAATCCTCTCCTCCTGCATGTGAGCCAGACCTATGAATATGATGAACTATCACTCCCAAATCTGAGTTGGTGATCAGTTGACTACGAGTTCATCAAAAGGGAGATGACCTTAGGCAGGCCTGATCTAATCACATGAGTACTCAAAGTGACTGAGAGCCTTTTCTGAAGGAAGAAACTGAGAGGATTAAGAGATTTGTAGAGTGAGCAGGCCTATGGAGAGGGCCATGTGACAAGGACCTGCCAGTGGCTTCTAGTTGCTGAGAGTGGTTCTAGCCAACAGTATCAAAATTGGACCAACAAATTGAGAGAGCTTGGAAACAGATCTCTCCCTAGTCTCATCTCTAGATGAGGGCATACTTGGCTTACATCTTGATTTTAGCCTTTTTGAAATCATAAACAGAGGGCCCAGTTAAAATGTCCTGGACTGCTGACCCATGAAAACTATAAAGTAATAAATTTTAAACTGGTAAGTTTGTGGTAATTTGTGACACAGCAAAAGAAAACCTAATACGTCAGCTTCCTATATATCAAACACCATGCTTAGTACTTTAAATATCTTTTCATTATCTTTACCGTAGATTAAAGGGATCTGAAGTTTAAAGAGGCATATAATCTGCCCACGTTTGAATAACTAGGAAGCAACAGAGACAAGATTTTATATCCAGATTTGCCAAAAAGCCCATGTTCTTAACCACCACTGATAGGAAAACTGGGCGTTCTAAATTGGCCTTACTGCCTCAGCTAACACTCTGAATATCAAACTCTCTGTGCTTTCATCAAACTCTGTGTGGCTTTTTACTTCATACTGAGAACTTCCTTACTTTATTGACATTGAAAAGAACCAGTTAGATCAATTTATTTCATTAAACATTTATGAAATACCTACTGTAGCAAAGCACTGAATAAAGTGCTGGGGGAATTCAAAGACTGATAAGACAGACCCTGACCCTCAAGTTTCTTGCATACTAGTGGGAAGACAACCTTGTACATACATATCACAAAGGAGTGAGTAAGGAGGAGGGTGGGGGGCAACCCAGCCTTGAGATTCCAAGAGAAAACATTCATCTATTAACTCACTTGATAAAGGGATAGTTACGGGATAAGATGCAGAGGCACATTTATATGCTCACCTCAGATAAGATTTTGTATTTATGGGAGTTTGCTGGCTCCGTAAGATTGGGAAATAAATAACAAATAACTAACTGTATGTTTGCTTGGAAACTTTAAATGATACCAATAATAACGTCATGTATTGTCTGTCCTCTTACTACAAGCTAAGCAATGCCCAAAGTACTTGCAAGTATTATCTCATTCAGCTCTCACAAAAACCTATAAAATAGAAATTATTATTGTTATTCTAAATTTATTGATGAAGAAAGATAAGATACAAAGAGATTAACACATTCTACAACAGGACCATTTTATCTGAAGAGGAGGAGAAAAGCCATGTAGAAAATGAGGTAGGTGAAAGGAGACAGAGATATTTGCTGCAATTGATCACAGAACTCAGCTCTGTTTCTCAGCGACCAAGGCAAAATGGGAAATAACCTAATTTACACTGTCTTCCTAAACTGAAAACATTCACTGAAATCTAAGAAAAGTTCATAATTAGGGACCTTACATGGGAAAATTTTGAATACCATGGTATACTATGTCTCATATAAGATTTTTTTAAAGTGTTGTGAAACTAACTTTTAAACCAAGAACAAAATAGTCTATCGAACTTCCTTGAAGGCATGTAGAAGTGAATTAATATAGTACTGTTATGTACCTTTTTACTTAACTTGACATAGTTGGAATGGCTGGTTAGCAGTCTTTTCAAACCACAGATCACAAACCATTCATGGGTCATTAAATCAACCAAGTGAGTCACAGGCAGTTTTTAAAAAAATTATACAGACATATGGGGTGCCTGGGTGGCTCAGTCGGTTGAGTATCTGACTCTTGATTTTGGCTCAGGTCATAGTCTCAGGGTCCTGAGATCAAGCCCCATGTCAGGCTCCTTCCTCAGTGGGGAGTTTGCTGGAGATTCTCCTCTCCCTCTGTCCAGCCCTCCTGCTCTCTCTCTCTTTCTCAAATAAATAAAAATAAAATAAAATAAAAATTATATATATATAGGGGAGGGGGGTAAATCTCAAGTTCAAAAATAAATACAAGCATATCTGGGAGATATTCTGGGTTTGGTCCAAGACCACTGAAATCAAAAAGAATAGCACAATAAAGAGTCAAATGAATGTTTTGGTTTCCCAGGGCATATAAAAGTTATCTTTACACTCTACCGTAGTCAATTAAGTGTGCAATAGTATTATATTTTTTAAAAAACAATGTATATGTGATATATATATATATATATATACACACACACACATAATGGAGTATTATTTAGCTATAAAAAGAAGAATGAAATCTTGCCCTCTGCGAAGACATGAATGGAGCTAAGCAAAATAAGTCAGAGAAAAACAAATACCACATGATTTCACTCATATGTGGAATTTAAGAAACAAATGGACAAAGGGGGAAAAAAAGAGAGAGAGAGGCAAACCAAGAAACAGACTCTTAACTATAGAGAACAAACTGATGGTTCCCAGAGGGGAGGGGGGTGGGGGATGGGGTAAATAGGTGATGGGGATTAAAGAGTACACTTAGCATGATGAGCACTGGATGGGGGACAAATTATATGACCACCCTTTGCCATAAGCAAGGAAAAATGTCCCTGGCCTGGAAATATTTGTAGGGATGAACTGTGTACCAGAGATATTCTATCCTTTTACTCAAATTATGATTTCTACATGGTTCTCTTTCTCCTGGTAAACCCTCTGAGATATACTTGTCAGAGGAAACTCCATGTTTTCCTATTCAGAAGTGTAATAAAGACTAGAGAAGTATTTCTCAGACCAAAGTTCACTGAAGCTATTTTAAATTAAAAAAAAAAAAAATACAGGGGCACCTGGGTGGCTCAGTCGGTTAAGGGTCTGATTCTTGATTTCAGCTCAGGTTATGATCTCAGGGTCATGAGATCAAGCCCTCTGTGGGGTTCTGAGCTCAGCCGGTAGTCTGCTGGAGATTCTCTCTCTCCCTCTGCCCCTCCTCCCACTCACTCACACATGTTCTCTCTCTAAAATAAATCTTTAAAAAGTAGAATGGTTTTCCCACAAAGAGGACATGTGAACACATGGTGAGAAAGTAGCCACCTGGGGCGCCTGGGTGGCTCAGCCAGTTAAGCATCTGCGTTTGACTCAGGTCATGATCCCAGGGTCCTGGGATCGAGCCCTACACGTTGGGGAGCCTGCTTCTCCCTCTCCTTCTATCTTTGTCTCTCTCTCTCTCAAATAAACAAATAAAAAATCTTAAAAAAAAAAAAAAAGTAGCCACCTGCAAGCCTAGAAAAGAGTCCTCAGAAAGAAACCTACCTTGGGGCACCTGGCTCGCTCCAGCAGTAGAGCGTGTGACTCTTGATATCGGGGTTGTGAGTTTGAGTCCCACTTTGGGTTTAGAGATTACTTAAACATAAAATCTTTTTAAAAAAAGAAAAAGAATGTAGGCATACTCTGCATTATCTGAATGGTCACAATAAGATTCTAGTGCTTAAGGTGCTTCTGTTATCAAGTTAAAATTAAGCAGTACTGTTTTAACATTTGTGACATAACTTAAGAATCCTAAAGGTGTTCTTAATATATAAATTCTGTATTCATGAAAAGTTGGAGACAAAACGGCATCATAGAACACACAAAAATGATGTATTTTGGGCGCCTGGGTGGCTCAGTTGGTTAAGCGACTGCCTTTGGCTCAGGTCATGATCCTGGAGTCCCGGGATCGAGTCCCACATCGGGCTCCCTGCTCAGCAGGGAGTCTGCTTCTCCCTCTGACCCTCTTCCCTCTCATGCTCTCTATCTCTCATTCTCTCTCTCTCTCAAATAAATAAATAAATAAATAAATCTTAAAAAAAAATGATGTGTTTTTCTTTAGCACAAATAGAGAAAATTGGTGGAAGAATTGAGAAATTAACTGATAGCCAAGATAGGCTGAACTCCAAAGCCCTACACCTTAACAGTTAATACCACACTCAGATCTCAAGTGGCGATACAGTTTCAACAGAACAGTGTCATCTGCGATGTTAATTAATGCTATTTGTTTCAACTCTATTTTTCAATTTTTAAAATCTTTATAGGGTTTGTGGATTTTAGAGTTGTGTAAAACAATATGTATACAGAATTTTATACACTGTTGTTTTTTTAAAGGTTTTATTTATTTATTTGAGAGAGAGCACAAGTGGGAGTAGGGGCAGAGGGAGATGGAGAAGCAGATACCACCCCCCCCGGGCACTGAGCAGGGAGCCCAATGTGGGGCTCGATCCTAAAACCCTGGGATCATGACCTGAGCTGAAGGCAGATGCTTAACCAACTGAGCCACCCAGGCGCCCCTATATACTGTTCAACTTTAAAATAAATAAGAAAACACTGGAGCCTCAGAAAATATTTTTGCTCTTTAAAAAGGGGGCTCTCATATTACGAAAATTTGAGATACATGAGTGAAAAACATCATGCTTTGGTTTTCTAAGAAAAAGAAATAGAAACAACCAGGCTTTCTGGCATCTTGGCTTTACAGAAATGCCAGTTTAGCAAAACGAATGTAACTGCCAAGAATATGAACTAACATGGGCAGTTGTCCTCTTCAACCAGGCTCTCCAGCCTGCTTCTCCCTTGTCGATGCTTTGCCTACTCAGGTCTCAACTCTTTTATTTATCAACTCCTCTTAGACTATTTTGGTTTACTACCATCTATTTTTGCTCTTGACTTTAGTACACACTATCACCCTTTAACTCAGTCTCAATTTCAGGTCAGAGAACTTTATAAAAAGAGAAGAAACTGGACCAAATAAGATAAAAAGTATGTAAATACTTAGAACAATGCCTGCAATATTGTAATGGCTTAAAACATATTCACTTCCCTTAGAGATAATCTATTTTACTTTAAAAATTAGGCAACCAAGATTTAGAAAGTTACAGACCTATTTAATGTTACAGATAAAGTTAAAGGCAGAAGTAGTTCCAAATCATATTAAAAAAAAAAAAAAACTCTGGAGTAACTGGTAAGTTTACAGAGAATAAGATTTTTCTATAGTTTCTGCAAGTGCCACTTTAATAATCTATTTTTTGGCTGTCCTTGATGTGCTGAAGTGCAATTTCTTTTTCTATTTTAAGACATTCTCATCTGCTGTTCTGTCCTTGGATATTCCTTGTAGGTTTGAAGTATCCTCTAGAAGACAATTATGGATTTATCCATTGGCATTCCAACCTTCTTATTGAGCCTATTTCATTTTAAAATTTTCCCACACTGTATGCATGCCTAAGCAGGTTCATATATAGTGGATTCTCTATTTAATTTACATCTCAGTCCAATGCACAAGCTTTTGAAAATGATTTGACTATTCTTTCAATTCACTATGGAAAAAGCAAGTATTGCAGCCTAAAATATGCCTTTATTGTTTTCAGATAAGAGTACAAGAACAAGAAGACCATATTCTTAAAAATCTAGATCACTTAAAAAAAAAAAAACAACACATCAAGTTCTCTAGTAGAACTCTAGCTAATTATAGAGTGGAGACACTGGCAAGTTATTTAAAGGCTATCCCAAACAATGAGCTGGGACACTTCATACATTATGGTATTGGGTTTCCTCAACATGAATATTCAAATTTTGATGAAGTTAACAAGGATGTAATTGTGTGTGTGTGTGTCTGTGTGTGTGTGTTAAAGAGAGTGAGAATGAGAGAGAGAGAGATACAGATCTCAAAACAAGAGGACCTAGCATGAAATACTAAGGGCTCAGATTTCATCCTATAGGCAATAGGGAATCATTTAAGAATTTTTTTTTTAAGATTTATATATTTATTTGAGAAAGAGAGAGAGAGCATGAGCAGGAGGGGCAGAAGGAGAGCAAGAATCCTAAGCAGACTCCGCGCTAAGCGCAGAGCCGGACTTGGGGCTCAATCTCATGACCCTGAGATCACGACTTGAGCTGAAACCAGAGTCGGAAGCTTAACTGATTGCACCATCCAGGCACACTCCCCTCCTTTTTTTAAAGATCATTGAAGAATTTTAAGCAGGGTAATAGGATGGGATTTTATTGTAGGAACAGAACTTCAGCAGCAATAAAGTGTGGATTGTGAAGTGTGAGGCAGGAGGTAGGAAGATGAATTGGAAAGAAAATTCAATAGGTAGATGCAGGAACTCCTGGGCTGATCCAGAGTTGCAACTTTAAATGTCAGATGCCATAGAATCCAAAAGTATGAGGAGATAAAAGCACTGTCAGAAAAAAGTTTTAAGGCATCAACCATAGGATTTAGGATAGATAGGAAAGGAGACCATGAGAGGAATGGATAGTCTCAGAGGGAAAAAGGTTTAAAAACTACAGGTGTCAAGGAGATTGGACTGCAGTTTTAATGAGAATGAGAGAGTAAGAAAGCTGAAAGGATAGAAGATACGAAGATTAAAGTTTCCTAGGTCGAGAAATTCTAGATCTGTGCTGTCCAATATGGTAGCCAATAGCCACAGGTGGCTACTTATATTTAAATTAATTAAAATATAAATTATATTCCTCTGTCACACTAGCCACATATCAAGTGCTCAGTAGCCATGCATGGCCACCATATTGTCCATATTGCACAGGGCAGCTAAAACATTGCCATCATGTAGAAAGCTCCATTGGAGAGCGTGCCTCTAGCTAACGCCAAGTTCTAGGAAATGCCCAAGAATATAAGATCCTGAAGACAATGAAGACAAAAGCCATTGAGAGAGAGGCAGTACAAGAATCAGAAAGGTAGGATATTGGATGGGCTTTCCATAAAGGTGTTGAATCCAGCCTTTTCCAGGAGTTCCAATGGAGAAAATATATGAGGTAGACACTAAAGTCCTCAGTGAATGCAGAGGGTGTGAGGAGACAGATGAACACATAAACTGATGTGCTTCCTGGCAATGTATCCTACAACCCTTTAGGCCTACTGTAGTGTCCTTTGCTTGCAAGCATGCTTGACTGACTCAATCTAGATCCTACCCCAGAGTGATATTCCAGATCCCACTTAAACCACTTCTAAACCAGTCTCCTGGTTCATAATCACCTCTTGTGAAACTCCATCAACTTGTTTCTGCCAACTCAATACTGTGGGGTGAGAAAGGAACCAGTTAACTCCGAATGGTCAGGTTAAGTAGGTAGTTGAAAATAACGTGTCTATGTGCACAGCTATAGCTTCATATAGAATATTTAATAGACATTATCTGTGGCAGAATATATGACAAAAACAATCTTTTTTAAATTGAAGAACACAGGTAGTTTGTGTATGTCTGCTGTTTATTAAACACATTTCTTAATAATTTAGTACTTAAAGTTTTTTTTTTTTATAATCAAGTCAAGAAGGATATCTGTAGAAATGTGGTATAGCTAGTTGGCTATTCATGACTGTATCATATAGAACAATTTCCCATAGCATTAGAGCTAATTGCCACCACCATGTCCCCTTTTCCTTTTTCTTAAAAGTTACAGTTATGAACTACAAGCCCACACTAATCCATCCCTACTAACAACAGTTCATGAGTCAGCACTGGTTCCTTGGTCTTCTCATTTCTCCATCCCTCACCCCAGTGATTAATGTATTGCCAGGAGAAAAAGGTTTACTGTTTTGGAAAGGTTGTTAATACCTTGTTTGGATGAGTAGATGAATAATCTTTCTCTCTATAACTTAGTCATTATAAGCTAGAATAAGCTCAGTCCCCTTTTCTATCACCAGGGCTAATCCCTCTTAACTTTGTCCATTCTTGTTAATACCTGCAATTGTACTTTTGTTTGCTTTTAAGAACTAGGAAGAAACTGGGTCCTGCTTCTTATTTTTCAATAGACTATATGTTTTTAGTCTCTGTTGATTCTGCTGGGTTGTACAGTTATTTGTGTGTAATAGGCTCTTCCATAGCAATATGCAGCAGAAAATCCGTTTTGACAAGGCATAGCAGCTTAAATGAGTCATGACACATGCCATCAAATAGCTTCCAGTGAGGCAAAAAGTCCTTTTTCTAAGGTAGCATATGCTTTCACCCAGTTTCAACATGACTATATGATCTCACATGACTATGGAAATTACTTTCTTCATTTGTGAAAAATTACAGAAAGGTATGGAGTTAATATTTGATTGCGCTAATTAAATTTCAAAGAGGGATATGCTTTACCAGGCTTTCTTCCTCCTTAGAGTTAGTGAAACCTATTTTTTAAAATCTGAGCATTGAATTACAGGTCAATTTTTTGTTTTTTTTTTATGCTATTGTTTAATCATTCCCTAATAAGAATCCCAGATCAATTCTTGTTAAATTTTATTTTAAATGTCACACAATAAGTAATATTAATAGAGAGTATTCTGTTAAGATAGTATTTCTGATTCTCTCCCATTGACTTTGCAGCCTGAAGCCATTCCAAATACTGACATTACTTTTAATGTTTTCAGGACAGATGCTGGTTAGGGCTTTCAGCACAAGTAGTAGGTTATCAGCAGACATTAGTTAATTTGTGAACCTTCATCTGAATATCCTTCAGATACCCATGGGATCTGGGTGATATTATAACTTCAATGTCAGCCTGAAGAGTAACATTAGTAATGGGTACCATCCTTACTTACTCCCCAGTGCAGCAATAAGGCAAGGAAAGGGAGATTGTAAACCACTGATTTGAACCATATAAATGGGTTGTGCTGTTATATTTGTCCCCAAAGTCAAATATACCTAACACACAGTACAAGTAGTCCCATTCAACTGCATCAAAGGACTTTTTGCATCTAATAAAACTGTTGCTATTGGTTCCAATTTTCTCTTTGTATTCCAGACGAGTTGCATCAGCCTATGCAGATCATCTGATGCTTATCTTCCAGGTATAAAGCCTTCTTGGATGAGGGCCTATTTCATTTGTGATTACTTCCTTTAGTCATGTAGCAAGTGTTCTGGTATCTATTATTTTACACCTACTCACATTGTATAAAAGGATATTTTTCACAATACTGCTAAGGGAGTAACATGCAATCTTGCATATGAGGTTATATGGATACATATAATAGGATGAAGTTCTATAGGCCACCTTGATTTCAAATCACAGATAATATCAAATGCTTTAAAAATTCAGCATGAGCCATTTAAATGCGTTACATTTATTCATAGTCTATTTCTGAAACTAGTGGCTATTCAGTGTGCTGAAGGCAGAGAGAAGTTAATGTGTTGGTAAGCAAACTAAATTTTTATAAAGCTATTTTGAAAGTAACTCAATGCCACAGAAAGTAGTATCAATTACTCCTTGCTTTTCAATTGACATTGCAAGGCTGCTCCAAATTTCTATTCTTCAGTTTAGCATCTGCAAAGAAAAGAAAGGCACAGAGCACCTCCATGGGAGATTTCTGAGTATTGCAATCACAAGAAGTAGTTCAGAACACACCCTGAAATACTGCAGTTTTTCCCCTCAAATATCAACCCTTTGATGCTCCGTGACTAAAGAATTGCATATAAGTGAGAACCTGAGTGATGGAGAATAGGGGAGGGCCAGCTGGTAATCTTGGGGGTTCCTGTAATCTCTATCTTGTGAGACAGTAGTATAGGGAGAAGGGCCTGGCCTTTGGCCCCACTCTTTACCTGCCGTGTGGCCTTGGAGAGCTACAAACAGCACTGAGCTAGGCTTTCTCACTCACAAAAGGTGGTCAGAATACTCACGCAAGTTGTTTTAAAGATCAGAAAAGATAACATATATATAAAGAAATTAATCAAATATTTAGTGCTCCATAAAGGCCAGCTGTTTCATTATAATTAATACTAATAATAAAGTAAGCTATACATGTATCTACATTTGCATTTTTCAGTAATCATAGGAAGGTCAAATCCAATGGCACACTGAGTATTCAGATTAGGCTTCATGGCAGCATGTTGGAAAAATAATGACATTCAACAAAGTACACTGAAAATTTACTTTGTGATTAACCTACACAGAATAAATGCACTTTAACCTACAGTATCTGAAGACAAGGTTTGTTTGTTTTTTTTTTTCAAGATTTTATTTATTTATTTGAGAGAGAGAGATAAAGATAGGGAAAAGAGAGCATGAGCGGGGAGGAGAGGGAGAAGCAGGCTCCCACTGAGCAGGGGCCCGACGTGGGGCTTGATCCCAGGACCCTGGGATCATGACCTGGGTTGAAGGCAGTTGCTTAACCATCTGAGTTATTACCCAGGCGCCCTGTGAAGACAAGGTTTTATTTATTTTTTTATTTTTTTAAAGATTTTATTTATTTATTTGAGACAGAGAGAGCACAAGCAGAGAGAAGGATCAGAGGGAGCGGGAGAAGCAGACTCCCCACCAAGCAGGGAGCCCGATGTGGGGCTCAATCCCAGGACCCTGGGATCATGACCAGAGCCGAAGGCAGACACCCAACCAACTGAACCACCCAGACGCCCTGAAGACAAGGTTTAAATTGAAAAAAAACAAACCAACAAATAAAAACTTAAATAAGAAAATAAATAAATATATTTTCCATTATCTTTAATTTTCTGTATTAATCCGGTATATTTCATTGAGTCCAAGAGATCCAGTTTTTTCTTTCCCAGCTATAAGAAACTGGTTATAGGGCGCCTGGGTGGCTCAGTTGGTTAAGCAACTGCCTTCGGCTCAGGTCATGATCCTGGAGTCCCGGGATCGAGTCCCGCATCGGGCTCCCTGCTCAGCAGGGAGTCTGCTTCTCCCTCTGACCCTCCTCCCTCTCGTGCTCTCTCTCTCATTCTCTCTCTGTCAAATAAATAAATAAAATCTTAAAATAAAATCTTTAAAAAAAAAAAGAAACTGGTTATATATGCTTGTTGAAAAAAAAAACAGTTCAAGAGAAAAGAGTCTCTGGTTTAAATATGCAGAATATAGTAAACAAATTCAAAAGGATTCAGCTTCAGCAGAATTTCCTATTTCTATAGTCAGTTTATTTTTCTTAAAGTTAATTTCCAAATAGATTATCATCTTTTGAAGTATGTTGCATAATTTTTCTTCATAGTTGGAAAAGTACCTTTGGACTCTAAGTGAAGCAACTTCTAGAGAAAACACATGATCCAAACCTGAAGCTAAAACCCTAAGTACATGTACAGTAATGTACACAATATTCCCAGGATATATGTAAACAGGGAGAGCCACATAGTAAATGGTATTGGGTTTTGGTAATAGTATAATCCACTCTCAATAGGCATCTCCCTCTTGTGCATTAATACGTGACATCATACTCTCATATAACATTTCATAATGGAGTGAAATAAAAAGCTCCTCCAGATTGCAACTGTAAGATAATCAGATTCTGTAGTGCTCATTATGACTGCAATTATGTAACAAAACTCTCCAAATATAGTTCAGTTATTGCAGTTATTAATCATTCTGGTTTTGTTTCAAGTACTTGCTTTATAGCCTGCTGGATAGACTCCATTATTCTCAAGCTGAATGTCGAAAGTCAAACCGTGCATGTGAATCTGCTGTTCTAACAGCATTTCAACATAATTTACCCTTTCAATTTGTATTTGTGAATACAAAAAAAAAAAAAAAAAAGGAGAAATAAAGCTGGTGTCAATAGAGTCACCGACCTTTGCAGTAAACAGAAGATAGTCCTTAGTGGAAAACAACGTGGCAAATAAGAAACCTATTTTCTAGAACTAGAAATAGTGCCGCCTAAGAAGTTAGTCTCAGAATACTAATCAGTTCTTATGGAAAAAGGTGGGGGGTGGGACTCTAAAAGAATCTGTATATTTGATAAGGAAAAAAATTATAAAAGGGCCAGCCAAATGTGCATTTTTAGAGGTTCAAAACACCAACATCAAGGATAGAATGTATTCCTAAACATATTATGCATAAAACCATATATTCTGATTAATTTAACTACAAAATGCCAACTAAAAGACAGCAGATTTATTATACAGAACAAACACCACCTGCAACACCTGAAACCAGTGCTATAGATATATTTCTAGGAAAAAAATACACCTGGAAAATTCTCAAGTCTAGATTCTGAGATGCCAAGTATTAAGTAAAATAGGATTCCAAACACACCCAAGGAAAATGACTCCATAATTATTTAAATGTTAACACCTAGACAGCCCAGGAAAATAAATATAATAATACATTGACGTGGCTTACAAAATGCGTATCACCAATTTCACGTAGTCCATGATTTCTTCAATTTGGCTACATACATTGGGCCCCAGGCTTTGCCCTTGTCTGGAATTACCAAAAGTCCACATTCCTGGCCAGTGGGAGCAAATGTGAAGTCTTGGGAGCAAGTCCTTGCCATTTCCTTAATGTCCACAGGCATGATGTTCGTATAGGAATTTAAAATTTCACTGATGACATCTTGATTTTCTGCCTTGGAAAGTGTGCATGTAGAGTACACAAGTAACCCTCCAGGGCGTAAGGCCTTAATTGCAGACCTGTGTGTAATCAGGAAAATGGAGAAGTTTGGTTAGATGCCGGAAAAGGAAACTATGAGGTCAGAGGGCAAGGAAGCTTATACTTGAAACTAACTTACTGTGACTTAGGCTGCAATAACTCTGGATGTTTTCTAGCCTTATAACTATTTCTTTCTAATGTGTCCCTCGATAACTCAAAAAAATGATAATCAGATCAATCAACATGGGAAAAACAGAGAATATGTTTGGTTCTTTGTTTTGTTTTTTAAGGATAGGAGGATGGGGTAGAACATGATTAATGGGTTTGTCTTTGAATATACTGAGTGGTACTAATGAGTTGGTGGGAAGAAAACATCTGAACTTCAGGAAGGGAGTTAATAAGGTTCAGTGACAGCTCAAGTCATGGGAGTAAATAGGATTTCCCCAGGAAAGAGCAAGAAAATAAGTGGACTAAAGACAGACACTAAGAGAATACCTTTATTTAAAGGGAGACAAAACTCAGAAAGGAAATAACGAAGGCTTCACCTGATGTAAGTGCAGCTTTGAGAAAAGATGGAAAGAAAGGTGTTTTTTGTTTGTCTGTTTTGGCTTGGTTTTTTTGTTTTTTTTACGGGAAGACTTGAACATATGTATAAATGCAGATCCAGGAGAAGAACAGACCTATGGCTTCAGACAGCTAATGGAGGAGTCAGCTTCAGAAAAGATGGGGTTCCAGCACTTCATCTGAAACAATATGGGAACGTGAACAGGGAACCAGGATGTTTTAAGTAAATAAAAGTTCATGATAGAAAGAAAGCCTTGATAATAGTGGAGTGGGAGACAAGGTAATCAATGAGAGAGAAAATAGAGAAGTTTTAGTCCTGCGGCTGTGGTGATAACCCCTGAGCAATTACTACTCAAGGGTTTTTTGTTGTTGTTGTTGTTGTTTTAAGAATCCATGTTCTAAAACCTCTATCGGATTTAAGTATACAGACAGCCCCATGTCTCACATCTGTATTTTAACAACCTAGACTACATGCCAATAACGGAGATTTATAATGAAGATACACATCATCAAAGTAAGTTCAAATTCTATTCCCTAAGTCCAATTATTAAAGGATTGAAGATTGAAGATCCTAATTCAAGACAACAAACTGATGACAAAGTTTTCTTTCCTCAAACATCCTGAGACACCCTGAAAAATAAGGTGAAAAATATATACATATATTTTTAAGTACTAAAACTCAAAACAATAAAGTAAATAGGATAGAATTATTAACTAATAACAGATTTCAACACATTTCTGAAAGATGATATGCAGACAAAGGAGTGGCAGCAGATCAAGAGCATGGAGAGAGCCTCTCATGGCGAGAACAGCCACAGAGGGCGTAATTTGGGGAAATATAGAGAAGTTTGGGAACTGGAAATGCCAGATATAATGTGATGGGAGTAAAAAGTGAAAACAAGGATATTAATTCAGAGCATATATAAGAAACCATGGATTCCATACTCCCATATTTGGCAAGTCAGGCAGCCAGGTAAAAAGTCTGGAAGGTTTTTATCTAAGAAAGTTGAATAAATTATTTGGGGAGACCTAGGTCAGCCACTGTCAGTATTTATCCCCCAAAACCAAAGACCTCCACATTCTACCTTGAAGGGAGCCTCCAGAGTAATTGCCAGCTCATCATAAAGTGACATCACTAGGCAAAAAATCCCACCCCTAAAATAAATTTCGTATTTTATTGTCCCATTAAATAAAAACGTACAACCAAGGATTGCCAGATAATTTTGGGCGAGAAATGCTTAAGCAATGTGTAAGAGTAAGAACAAAATAAACAAAAAAAATGGCCTAGGAAGAAACAGAAAATTCAGGAAACAAGAGACATAATAAGACCTACTCAATGCAAAAAGATCAGCAAAGATACAGCACCCATAAAACAATAACAGAATGCCATGAAACAGGACCAAGAAAAGGGCTCATAGGAGTTAAATATATGTTTAACAAAATAAATAAGATTCTGTAGAAGTTTAGAAGTTAAGGTTGAAGAAATCATCCAAAAAAGTAGAACAACAGACTGACTAAAAATGAGACAAGTAAGATCAGTCAAGTAGGTCCAAATTTCAATTAACAGGAGTACTGGAAAGGTAATATAGAGAACTGGAAGTGGGGGGGACACTAAATCAGTGAAATAGTAAGAGAATTTTCCAGAGATAAAAGGAGTGTTCAAGATGAAAGAACTCGTGAAGAGGCTAGAACACTCTTTATTATTTATTGAGCATCTATTATGTTGCTAGGCAATGTTCTAAATGTTAGACATATACTAAATACACCAACAACAATAAACTCCTTGCCTTCATGAAGCTGACATTCTGGCTGGGGGAGACAGAATACAAACAGTAACAATAACACTAACAGTAAGTCTGTCATGAACTAAACTGTGCCCCCCTCCCCCAAATTCATTTGCTGAAGTCTTAACCCCCAGTATTCCAGAATCTGATGGCATTGGAAAACAGGACCTTTAAAGAGGTAACTAAGCTAAAATGAGGTAGGCCCTACTCTAATAGAACTGGTGTCCTTATAAGAAAAGGACCTTTGGACCCAGAGTTACAGAGGGAAGACCCCAGGAAGACACAGGGAGATGGCAGATCTCTACCAGCCAAACAGAGAGGCCTGAGGAAACCAACCCTGGGGGCCTTGGTCTCAGACTTCCAACCTCCAGAACTGTGAGAAAATAAGCCTCTGTGACTTAAGCCCCTCAGTCTGTGGTAATTTATGGTAGTCCTAGAAAGCTAATACTAAGTATATACACACCAAAGGACAACTTGTGTGTGTATGTAAACACACACATAGACACACATAAATACACAGACACACACACTTCTATGTATGTATGTTTCTGTATTTTTTCCTCACCAGACAATTCTCCCTCCAGTTCTCTGAAAACACTGACTGCATGTTCAACAATTTAACTAAATTCTGACATTATTCACCTGGAGTTAGTGTCAGATCCCACAGGTTAAGGGCTAAGTCCTACAAGGCTGCCCTTCAGATGCCAATTGGAAGTCTAGGCCTCTGGTACTTCTGACTGACCTGCCATAAATTAAGGGTTCCCACAACCCCCGTCCTTGGGTTCAACAATTTGCTAGAATGGCTCTCAGAACTCAGGAAAAGAATTTACTTATTAGATTACTGATTTACTATAAAAAGATACAATTCAGGGATAGCCAGATGGAATGCATAAAACAAAGTATGGGAAAAGGGGTGCAGACTTGATGTGCCCTTTCCAGGCATGCCACCCTCCCAGCACCTCCTCACCAACCTGGAAGCCCTCCAAATCCCTTCAGTTAGGGTTTTTTTTATGGAGGCTTCATTAAGTAGGCATAAATGATTAAAACATTAGCCACTGGTAATTTAACTCAATCTCTCTGGAGGAGGCGGCACAGGAGAGGGGTGCTGAAAGCTCCAACCCTGTAATCACCTAGTTGGTTCCCCTGACATCCTTAGAGGCTTTCCAAAAGCCACCTCATTAAAGTATACTAAGGTGTGGTTGAGAAATAACAAATATTGCTCCTTTCATATTAACAAAAAGGAAATATTGTAACAAAAGATGGTCCTATCTCTCTTATCGTTTAAGAAATTACAAGGGTTTTGGAAGCTCTGGCCTGGATGCAGTAACAAAGGCCAAATATATCTTTACAACATCACAGTTTGCATACAGATTTTTTTACTTAGTAATAGGTTTACGAAGAAAATTAAATCACGGTAACAGGATGAGAAGAGCTTGGATGGTGGGGGCTGGTAAGCAGATTACAATTTTACATGGGGTAGTTAGAATAGGGTGACACTTCAGGAAGTGACATTTGAACAAAGACCTGAGGCGGTAAGGAAGTGGCCATGCAGATTATCTGAGGGAAGAGCATTCCACCAAAAGGAATGGCCAATGCAACCACCCCGAGGCATGTTCAAGGAAAGAGGAGCGCGCCAGTGTGGCTGAAGCAAGGTGAGGAAGGGGGTGGCAGAATGCGATGAGATCAGAGAGTTAAGAGGAGGGGGTGTAGAAGGTCTTATATTAACACTGTAAGCACTTCAATCTTATAATAAATGAAAAACATCCATACTTAGATGCATTATTATTAAACTTCACAACTTCAAGAACAAAAGATGCTAAATGCCTTCAGAAAGAAAAATGGGTCACCAATAAGGCTCCAGGAAACAGACCGGCATCAATGGCATAGCTCACTTGAAATCCTGGAAAAAAAAGCAATTTAAAGTGGATGCTATTTACTGCCAAACTGTCAAAGAAATATATAGGAGAAATACAGAAACGTTCAGATATCTGATGACTCAGAAATGTTACCTCTAGCAAAATGAGGAGGTAAATCAAGAAAGGGGAGAAATGTGATACTGAATGTAGTAAATGGAACATAGGAAAGCAGTGGAGGGAATGAATCTCAGAAGCCCAGAGGGTAACTGGTCCAGATTAGAATGAGAGGGAGATCTTTAGAAGGAAGTGAGAAGGGATAGAAGAGATAAAATGACTGAAAAGTGAGAAAACCTTGAAGATTTGGTATATGTAACTGGGCTGGGGCTGCACGGAGGGAGAAATAGAGGAGAGAGAGAGAGAGATTTTCCCATCAAATTTGACTGTAGGAACATTTTCCTTTCAGCACGCGATCATAACACTGAACCAACAGAAAGGGAAATGCAATTCTAAGGTATCAGTTCCAATTCTAAGGTATCAGTTCTGCAGTGAACAATATTTACAGAAATATATACTGATTATTGGTCTTCAATGTTCAGAATCATTCCACAGACTGATCTTAGTAATGCTTCAGAACAGATTTGTACATCTCAGAAAGAATACTGTGGACCAGACAGTAAAGGTGCAGTTGTAAGCCACCAGGAAATGGGGAGGAGAAATGGAAGACAGGGTGGGACTGCAAATATTCTTGTAACACAGAGAAACCAAGAGATAGTGGCCTCATTATTTCAAAAAAGAATAAAGTTGGAAGTGTGTTCAGAAACCCATTCCACTACTAACAGAATAAGAAGTGTAAATCTAAGCATGTAGTGCTAAGTTTCTGAACTGAATGAGTGAGAAACTGAGAACAGGGTAAGAACTCAGGGTGCAGAGTGGGGGAAGGAGGTAAGGGTGGCACAGGTGAGAGAAGCCCTAGCAGGAGGTCAGTAGTCAAAGCCTGAAGTTGACAAATTAAAAAATAAAAGATAAACATACTAGTTAGAAATTTGGAAGCGGGCGCCTGGGTGGCTCAGTTGGTTAAGCGACTGCCTTCGGCTCAGGTCATGATCCTGGAGTCCCGGGATCAAGTCCCACATCGGGCTCCCTGCTCAGCGGGGAGTCTGCTTCTCCCTCTGACCCTCTTCCCTCTCGTGCTTTCTATCTCTCATTCTCTCTCTCTCTCTCATATAAATAAATAAAATCTTTAAAAAAAAAAAAAGAAATTTGGAAGCAACATGCAGAATAGCTGAAGAACAGAAGTAATTAGAAGTGGTTGCCTGTGAGGAACAAGACTAGGGAAGGAGTGAGTGGGGAGTGGTAGGAGTAAATCTCTTTTAACTAAAAGTTCATTTTTATTTTCAATTTTTACCCATATGATGTATTTCTATGATAACACAAATTAAAGGGGAGCTATGACAGTAGGACAAATACGAAAAATGTCCCCACAGATGTCAGTTAATTTTTGTTTTTGTTTTTACTCTTAAGGGATTAACTCTCTAGAAAACTTATTCCCTGAGGTTCCAGATAACTAAAATTTTATAGTATTCAGAATTTCTAGTCTTCTCATGTATTCATTTATTGTAAAAAATATTTGGGGAAGTGCCTACCACTGAAGGCCGACTTTAGTGTTTGTTGGCAGTCTCTAAAAAAATTTTTATATGTATCTTACTTTTCACTGTCCTCTAAATATTCCCCACAAAAACAAAAAAGGTTCCTATCTAGACACCAGAAATGTGAACCATTCATAGGTTCACATTTGTGAATAGCCTGTGGTAGGAAGAATAATGGCCCCCCAAAGTTGGCCATATCCTGATCCCCAGTACTTTTAACATGTCACATTACTTGGCAAAACGGTATTTGAAGATGTGATTAAATTAAGGAACCTGAGATAGGAACACTAAATCGGATTATCTGAGTATGCCCAATGTAATCCCAAAGATCCTTATAAATCAAAAAGGGAGGCAGAAGAGTCAGAGAAAGAGGTGATGACTGAAGCTAAGGCAGGAGTGACAGGATTGCTGGCCAAAGACCAAAGCCAAGGAATGTGAGCTGCTTCTGGAAACCGGTGAAGGTAAGGCAATTCTCCATCTTAATCCCTCTGGGCTGCTATAACAAAAATACCATAGACTGGGTGGCTTAAACAATAAACATTTATTTCTCACAGTTCTGAAGGCTGGAAAGTCCAAGATCAAGGTACCAGCAGGTTTGGTGTCTGGTGAGGACCTGCTTCCTGGTTCACTGATGGCTCTTGTGTCCTCACAGGGCAGAAGGAGTCGGAGAGCTCTCTGGGGTCTCTTTTATAAGGGCACTAATCCCATTCATGAGGGCACCACCCTCATAACCTAATCACCCCCTAAGCCCTACCACCTAAAACCATCGCCTTTGAGATTAGGATTTTGATTAGGATTTTAACATATCAATTTTAGGAGGATACAAACATTCAGTCTATAGCACTCACCTAGAGCATCTGGAAGAAATTGCAGCTCTGCAGGACCTTGATTTTGAACTTAGAACCTCCAGAAGTGTAAGATAATAAACTTGCGCTACTTTAAGCCACTAACTTTGTTGTAATTTGTTATAGCAGCAATAGGAAATTAATACACACCTGGTGATGGCTTTTTTGTTTTATATACAGCTAACATACTAAGGCATCAGAAGATTTTGCTGAAATTGTGTTAAGTTACAACTACACTCATTTTGGATTATTTTCTGACTATAGCAATGGGTTTAAGATTTCCTTTAAAAAACTTAGATTACTATGGAGGGGATTTACACAGTTTGAATACAGTTTGTTTAAACCCCCGCTAAAAGGACTTATTTTGCTCCTACTTCCACAATTAGCAAAGCCAATGCCTAATCAAATAAGTATGATTCTTTCTTATTACAGTTATACAGAAGTACATAGAAGGCTTATCATTTACAAACAATATGTTCCTGGCTTGATGGAAATTTAATTTCTACAATGTTGGCTAATTCTCCTGGTTTGTTTTCATTCCAACATTCATAATTTATGTTTCTAAAATTAGACTGGTATAACTTACCTGGTCACATTAATTTCTAAACAAGAAAATTGTGTGTGGCAACACAAAGGCTTTTTTACAAACTGGGTTAATCTCAACACCCTAGTACAAAATGTTAGGGATTTCTGTCAAATGGTTGTTGTTTTGCTGCTGCTGATTGTTGTTTAAACACCATTTTTTGTCCTTTTGCTTATAGTAGTTATAGATTTCAAAAATACTGTAATTTTGTATTCACAGATCAAGGAAAACAGGCATGTGAAGAAACCTCACTCCCGGGTTCAAACAGCTGAGAATTATTAAAAAGTGTAAAGATATCTTTATAATTAGCATTTACCAATACATACAAGAGTTTCTTCACTTTTGACACATTAAGTGGCAATAGGTACTTAATTTCAGTTAAGGCTAGAGTATTTAACAACTCTATAGATTAGTTCAATGATTTAAAAACCAATACTTCTGGTATTGGCATTCCAATAAATTAAAAGATAATTTAGTGTTTTACAATATACTAAGTAATAATTAACACATTTCTAAAATATAAGTACATAAACATGCACTACTTTGCCTACTACAGTGGTGTCTAGAATAAATCATCTGCTTCCATAATTCAGCATACTTTTGAAAGAGCCCATAAGAACCAAGTAATTATTATTTCATCCACATCATAAAAAGACTATATATATATATATATATATATATATTTTTTTTTTAGAATAGTTAGGAGAGTGTGAGAAGGGTGTGATGCTTCAGGACAGAAATAATTACAATCAGAATGGAAGAAAGATATTGCTCAGTAGGTCTAACAAGCTCAGTAAGAAACTTAAAACTCTGGAAAGGGGAAAAAAACATTTAGAAGTCAGAGAAACTTGAATAATACAAGTAAAGTGGCAAAGTTGTGGTCATGACCATATAAAAATATAAGTCAGGATTAGAGAAGAAAAATAAGACATGTTGGATCTGAGGTCTGTTAGAAGGCAAAAAAGGTTCTCTCTACACTTATGTAAATTTCTGTACCATGCAAACTTTTTTTTTCCTTTTTTTTTAAATATTAAGAAAGAAAACTAAACAACTAGGCAACATCCATTTTGGCATAATGGTATCCTCTGCTAACTTTCTCCAAATGAGCTGTGGCCCCTTGGCTTCTCAATGACTATAAATTTCATAGTTTATTTATTTTTTTAAGATTTTATTTATTTATTTGACAGAGAGAGACACAGCAAGAGGCAACACAAGCAGGGGGGAGTAGAAGAGGGAGAAGCAGGCTTCCTGCAGAGCAGGGAGCCCAACGCGGGGCTCGATCCCAGGACCCTGGCATCACGACCTGAGCCGAAGGCAGACGCTTAACAACTGAGCCACCCAGGCGCCCTAAATTTCACAGTTTAACAAGAACCGAATAATAGGATATTTTTCACCTATGCTATATCACTAACTAAACTACATGAAATTACAACAAACCAAGCTGTATTAATGGCATTATTTACCACTGAATTATAACAGATGCTAGAGAGATGGTCAGAACTTTCTAATCATACTTGCCAGCAGCAGGCAGAAAAAGATGTCATGACTAACTACAGTATATGGAGCAAAAGTATTATTTTGATCAGATTAGGTGGAAGGCTAACCTAATACTTTAAATTGAAATAGAAACTAGTAGACATTATCTTGTTTTATACGTTATTGAAAACACAATGCCTAACTATAATGCAGAACGAGGGGAAGTACTTCAAAAGGAAGCAGATTTGCCACATAATACAATCCCTCTATCATTAACTGAAACATACATTCTCCTCAGAAACCCCCTACCTAAGTCATGATCAGGCTTAACCCTACTTTAAATCTGAAATAAGATTCTATCTCACAACACTGCTGTAGTTTGAAATAAAGCCAGTGTTGATTAACAGTACAGCATAAAATAAAATGGGAAATGCTTTTATCTCAAGTATTCCTAACAGAAAAAGAATGATGACTTTCTTTGCCACAGAACTTATGCTAGATAGCCTGTTGCTTTATGGCAGATACTGGCTATACAAATTTCTCCAAATCTTTGGTTGTCTTTCAGCATATTACAGAATAGGATCAGATGCATTTTGTGCTTGAACCGCCTCTTAATGAAGCAGCTAAAAACAAAATAAAACATATTCTAAAAAAAGAAACCATTAAATAAAATGTTAAATTAAATTTTCCCGTTTACAAACAGAAAACCTTAGTTGATTTCTGGCAGTTCACAGAGTAGATCTGAATGATAGGTCTACTGACCTATCTGAATGAGATCTGAATGAGAGGTCTACTACCTCTTTTTTTTTTTTTTAAAGATTTTATTTATTTATTTGACAGAAAGAGACACAGCGAGAGAGGGAACACAAGCAGGGGGAGTGGGAGAGGGAGAAGCAGGCTTCCCGGGAGCAGGGAGCCCGATGTGGGGATGTGGGGCTCGATCCCAGGACTCTGGGATCATGACCTGGGCTGAAGGTAGACGCTTAACGACTGAGCCACCCAGGCGCCCCTCTACTACCTCTTATATTCCTTTGTGAAATCCAAAAGTTCTGCAACCTACAGTTTTTTTTCTTAGGTTTATGGCAGACTCATTTGGCCTCAAAATCTGACCTAAATTGATGTGAGGCTATTTATGCTCAAGACTTAGCCCATGTGATATAACTATTCAGAGGTTTTGTTGAAAACGTATTAATGTATGATGACAGGGTGCTGCCTTGGACCCTACTGGGGGAAGTGGATAACGTCTTCTACCAAATATCTACTAGATTACTTTTTAAAATCCAAACAAATCAGAATTCTGAAACATATCTGGGCTCAAACATTTTGAATAAGATTTTGGATGGTATTTTAGATGCAAATGAGTTACAATGCAAAGCTACATAAAATATATTCTGTCTTATTATCTACATGATAAACTAGCCACATAGTTAACTGATGAGAGCTAAATTTAATTACTTTTAAAAGTAAACCATTTCAATCTTAACTTTAAAAAGCACCAGATAGGTAAATCTGCAATCTATATGCAGGAGTCCGTCAGTGTTTTCCTATTCTAATACACAGTAAGCAAAAAAACTGGATTGTTTTGTGTTCTCTCAATACATCAAGGATTCCTCCTTCCCTCCAAAAAGTGTTTTGATTTGTATGTATATTTTATTTATTTCGTATTTTTTAAAGAGCACTTTGTACAATCAATAATAAAGTCCTTTTTTTCCGGAGTTTATTTTGTCATTTTGTTCAGTGCTTTTCCTTGAATTCCTCCACCCCTGAAAGATCTGCTCAAAAAAAAAAACAACACAGAATTAAGCCCCAAGAGCCATTTAAGGTACTGGCTTAGAAATACGATGAGAAGATGCTGGCATTCCCAGCACAAGAAGGGAGACTACCTTTACATTTCCAGCTTGGTCCACATAGTTTTCCAACCCTCAAGAAGTAAAGTATAATGGTCGAGGGGGAAAAAAAATGACTACCTGACCTTATTACTTTGAAGAAAAAAAGTATTATTACTTTAATAAAAACAAGTTCAATGACCTTAAAAAAACTAAAAAAAAAAAAGAAAAAAAGACCCCAAAATAAAAAACAAACTAAAACATCTTGGAACCCTGGCAGCTATCAAGGTTCCAAAGTAAAGGTATTTCAAATTTAACCAAAATTGAAAACACGATGCAGGGTGTCCTGTTGTTCCTAAGGTAAATCTCTGAATCTCAGAAAATGTTATTTAAATAGCTACTAAAACAACCTAAGACATTTTTAAAATATAAATTACATTTTCCTGGGCTATTCTTCTGTTCCTTGATTAGAAATCTGGCATTCTGTTGGGAGGGTCAGTGTTAATTAGATCACTAAATTTAACCGTTTTCTGCATTTAAAAAGACTGAAGCAAACTGCAGAAGAAAACAATCAGCACAGCAATAGTGCCATCTTTTGACCAAAACAGAAAGTGATTCTTTTCCCCTTTAATTCCTCATGATTTACTATCAGGAGATAAACAACATCTTTTTATGTCTTCCTTGTAACATGTTTGAAGTTACAGTCACTGTCCCTCCTACAACAATTTCTGTTGTAGAAGTAAAGCAATCACAGATGTCTGTACTTTTGAAAAACTAAGATTACAGCTAAACATTATTAATGATTAATGTATTTATTCTTCATCTTTCCTCAAGTCCCTTCTATCAACATTAAAGCATTAAGGCAATAGCTACCTTTTCTTCAGATGTAAATATGGAGAAGCAATCAAGTGAAATAGACTTAAAGATTCCTTTATTGCCACAATATTCTCAATCTTGTTGCCTTCATCTTAGAAACGCTAGTATTAAACATTTTTTTTTTAAACACCATTTTTTTTAAAACACTGTAGTAACTTTAAAAATTTTAAAGGGGCATAACAGGAGCATCAATCCAGCAATTGGTCCCTTGTAACCATTTAATATTCAATTAGCATTTCAGAGGTTCTACATAAGGCTACTTTATAAGGTTACTTTCAACTTACATAGAATTTGAAAAACATTTATATAATTAATATGAAAGATGTATGAAAACTACTGGCAGTCTCTGTATCTTACTACTCAAATGACAAACTAAATCCCAAACTGATAAGGTTAAATGCTTCCAGAGGACACTGCACACACAGCACATGTTCCTCCAGGAAGAAATTTTTACTCTTTCTTTCGAATAAAATAGAAGATTCCTGTATCAACAGGAATATGGATTTGGTCCAGGAATCAAATGAGATGTGATTCCTATATGATTCCTATATTAGCCAAGTGAAAGACAAGCAATCAGTCTAATTAGTCATGTTACCTTATGTTTACTTAAATAAACATTACTTAATTTAAAGAGCACCTCACACATGGAGTCTTAATAAAATCTTATGAGGTACACTGGGTAAACAGTCTGACCCAATTTATCAAATGGAGGATCACAAAGACTCAGTGACTTACTCAAAGTTACACAGCTAAATAATGCAGCACAAAGACTGCCACCCTAACCTAATACCAGGAAAAGGACTGCAAGCTTTACCACTGCTACATACCCTGAAGCAAATGGTACCACTGCTAAAATAAATATGGAATCTAGGGCAATAAAACAGAGAATGCCACGTGTGTACATTTTATCATTCCAACTGTCCCAAATACTCACTGAAGGTAAGGGGTAACTATATATTTCCAGGCACTTTTAACATAAAGAAACTAAGAATTAATAGGTCTGACCCTATGACCTGAGAATCTTGGCTACCTGCTCCTTTTATAGAACATACACTCTTCACCTCTTCAGGTGATACAGCACAGAATTTATGATGAGGTAAATGAAAGCAAATACCTCATGTTGAGACATAATTTGAACCTCTTCATCACAGAATGACATCTAGTTTTTTTAGAATTTTAACAAACTATACTCACTGTTAGAACCTATAAGTGAGAACCTCCATTAAAATTCCAAATAATTTGGAGTAATTCGGTAATTATTCCAAATTCCAAAACATCTGGCAATTCGTTTAACCAAATTTTGTTTCCATAACTTTAAATAAAAAATGTTTTCCTCAGAAGCTTGTTGATAAAATGAGTACAAAACCAGCCTAAAAGGTTCATTTTCAGCCTTCATCTAACTAAACTATTTGATTCTGTCATTCATCCTCAACCTCAAGAAACGTTCTCCCACTGCGGCTTCCTGGACACCACTCTTCCTTTGCTCACACCTCCTTCTCTGAAGTTCCCTTTTAGCCTCCTTAACCACCTTTCCTCTTCTTTCTATCCATTCAATAACAGTCTTCCTGAGAATTTTATCCTTACTTTTTTTTTTAAGATTTTATTTTTAAGTAATCTCTCCACCCAGCGTGGAGCTCAAACCTACAACTCTGAGATCAAGAGTCATATGCTCTACCGACTGAACCAGCCAGGTGCCCCTCCTTGGTTTATTTTTTTTCCCCCAAAGTTGGGTGTTTTACATGTTATCTCATTCAATCTTTCAATTAAGTTTTTAGACATTAGTTATTATTCCCACTTTGCAGATGAGAGAGAAAACCAAGGCAAGAGTTAAGCAACTGCTACAGGCCACTCAGTAAATACCCAAAGCAAGAATCAAATCCAGACAATAGAGCTCTATAGCTCATGCTGTTAACCAAGGTGTTATCCTTGACTTTTTCCTTCCCACTCCGGAGCCAATCAATCACTAAGTTCTATTAATTCTCCATTGAAATTATCTTGCAAATCTATCATGTACCTATTTCCCTATCATTTACTTCATTAAGGCCTTTGTCATCTAATTCTTGACGGTTGTAAAATTTTTCAAATTGGTTTTCTTGCTGAAGGATTTTCTTGTAAATCTTCTTTGTATCCTCCAATATTATCTGACCAAGGGATTTCCAATTTGTGACAAACACTTCTAACTGTTCCTCAATACCAGTTCTCCCTTCCTTCTGTAGTAATGCAGTTTTTAATTGGGTATAGCTAAGGCTAATTTCTGAAACTGCCTTTTACTAGTCTTATGACTAAGTCTAATCCATGAGATGTGAGCAGAAGTAATGTGAGGTATGTTCTTTTGTTCCTTCCTACTAGTTGCAATGCAGATTAGGCAGCAAGAGCTGAAATAAGCGATCCTAGACCATGAGGTGGAAGAAAGTTGGGGCCTGAATCCCTGATGATTATGGAGTCTGGCAATCAAATGATTGCCAGAACAACCCTGAGAAACCTAGTCAGGCTTTTACTTATTTAAGTCACTATTATTTTGAGTCTCTCTATTTCTTTCTGTTATATTAGAAGAAAAATTATCTTCACTTACAATGAATTTGGCACCAAATGTGGACTTGCTTTAGCAGCATCTAAAATGTAGAACTGGCTTAGTAAGCAGGCAATAGAGAGAATATTCAAACAAACAACTACTGGCTAGAAAGCCAGTGACTATTGATTTTATGTGTCGACTGGGCCATTGTGCCTAGATATTCGGTTAAACAGTATTATGGATGTTTCTGTGGTGGTATTTTTGGATAAAATTAAATTTAAATCAGTGAACTTTGAGCAAAGCAGAATGCACTCCATAACGTGTTTGGGTCTCATCCAGTCACATTTGAAGGCCTGAATAGAACAGAAGATTGACCTCCCTTGAACAGGAATTCTACCAGCTAGGATTATTCAGACTTGAACCACAACATCAAATCTTCTCTGGGGCGCCTGGGTGGCTCAGTCGTTAAGCGTCTGCCTTCAGCTCAGGTCATGATCCCAGGATCCTGGGATCGAGTCCCACATCGGGCTCCCCGCTCAGCGGGAAGCCTGCTTCTCCCTCTCCCACTCCCCCTGCTGTGTTCCCTCTCTCGCTGTGTCTCTCTCTGTCAAATAAATAAATAAAATCTTTAAAAAAAAAAAATCTTCTCTGGATCTCCAGTGTGCTGACTCATCCTACAGAGTTTGAATTTGCCAGCCTCTATAACTGTGTGAGCCAATTGCTTTAAAAAATCCCTTTCTGGGGGCGCCTGGGTGGCTCAGATGGTCAAGCGTCTGCCTTCGGCTCAGGCCATGATCCCAGGGTCCTGGGATCGAGTCCCGCATCGGGCTCCCTGCTCCTTGGGAGCCTGCTTCTCCCTCTGCCTCTCTCTCTCTGGCTCTCATGAATAAATAAAATCTTTAAAAAAAAAAAAATAAAAAAAAAAAATAAATAAAAAATCCCTTTCTATATATATACATACATCCTATGTTTCTCTGCAGAACCCAGATTAATACAGCCAGTAACCCTTATTATGCCATGGGATAACATTTAATAAATTCATTGTTTATGATATCTTGGAAGATGGACTACATGCTAAACAAAGCTTATGTAACTCTAAGGTGACTAGAAAAAAAATTCTCAAAATGTTAGTGTGTATTAATGAGAGAAAGCTTAGAAAAGATCCTAGGATTTGGAAGAAGAGATGGAAGGACTACAGTTCTGCTAAGGAAGGCGCTCTGCCTGTGGATTATAATCTAAATCAACAAGGAATTCAATAATTTGGGCCTTGTTAGGGTTGAAAAAGTCAAGAGATTCTGTGCCCCAAAGTAAAGCAGTGATAAAAAGGTATCCCTGAAGAGGCAGCTCTTACAGGTAAGACTGTGGCCTCAAGCCTTGCTCAAGCACTTCTGAGTGAATGTTCTTATCAGATAGTGGGATTTAGTCCCAAAATAAAGATGTTTCTCACTCAATAAAATGGAATAAACCTCTGATATACACAATATGAATAAATTTCAAAAATGTTACGCTGAGGGAAAAATTCCAGATAAAAAAGAATACACGTTGTCTGATTACATTTTCATAGTTTGAGAATAGGCAAAGCTAATCTATTAGTAAGAGAAGTCAGAACAGTGGTTGCCTTTGGTGAGAGAAGCAAATGGATTCTAAGGAAGCACCAGGAATCTTTCTGGGGTGGTAGAAACGTTCTCTATTTTGATAGGGTTGTGGGTTACACATGCCTTTGTAACTGCCAAAATTCCCTAAAACGCACATATGGCCTAGTGTACACACACGTTGTTACAGATCCACTGGCTCAACTTGTAGGTGGGGTGGGGGTAAGCTCCTCCAGCACTCATGGGATCCTCCTTCAGCTTCTCTGAATTCTAGGCCACAGTTCCTATGCAGGTCCATAATGAAGTGCACCAGCTATTCTGCAGACCACCCACATCATTATGATCAGATGCTTAGAGGTGATAGGAGACCTATACAGGTTCTGGTGATAGAAAGACATGGTTCCTCTGTCCTTCTGGGTTATAGTCTGTCTTTGTTCTCCCCCACTTTGTGTGCTGGTTAGTAGCCCTGGCTAACTTCAGGTCCCACACCAGACGTAGGGGCACAATTATATAGAACTTTTACAGATTGTTTAACCAGCTCCCATGATTCAGTAACATCTAATTCCTGTAAGATCCCTTACATCACTTAGAGAGATTCTTCTCTGACCAAACCCTGTCAGTCTGTAATACCTCTGCTTCTTATAGATTGAGACAATGTGTGTAATTAACTCTCAAGTCAAGGAGTTAAAATTCATTCTTTGCTTCATCTTTCTAGATGTTTAGCAAGTTCCAATGCTTACATAATTATTTTCCAGTTTCCTTTTGATCAAACTGTCATTCATCCTTCTAGACTTACTTCAAAGTTCATATAATCTCTAAAACTTTCACTGACTTCCCATGGAATTCCTTCCTCTTGTTTTCTCCAAGCAATAAATTTTCAGCTCCTTGAAAACATGGTTTATATTACATTCATTTTGCCTTATTTATATATAGCACAACTGGAAAGTATGTTCTCAAAATATATTTATTAAATAGTGAATGAATGAATGCTACCTTAATTAAAAGGTAGGTCAAGCAGAGAACTTTTCAACAGTGTAAAACAAAAGGAACATATTTCATTGCAACTAACACTCAAAAATTCTGAATAGTGGGGTGGTTGAGTCGGTTAAGCAACCGACTCTTGGTTTCGGCTCAGGTCATGATCTCAGGGCCATGGGATCGAGCCTCGCATCGGGCTCCCTGCTCAGTGGGTAGTCCACCTGAGATTCTCTCTCTCCCTCTCCTCCTCCTCCTCCCCATTCATGCTTTCTCTAAAATAAATAAATAAAATTTTAAAAAAAATCCTCAATAGTGAACAGCTCAAGCAACCTACAACTCTCACGTTATAGAACAGATGGAAATGTTAGTGGCCAGAGGCTTTATTTGGAAAAAAAAATAATAGTTTTTGCCAACAAGTAATTTATAAATATGAGAAAGTAGAATAATCTGTTAATGAAGGTTACTACATAGCAATTGTGGTCTCAATTCTGATTGAGTGGAATAGTTTGGTAACTTTTAGCAGGGAACTCGACTTTCCATAGGGAAAACCACTTTAAAACTGAGATATGTGGTACTGTGATCTTGTGATTTATAATTTTATATATATATATATATGGTCTTCAATCCTTTTTCTGGCACAGGGCTCCAAAAGCTTTGAAATTTCCTAAGAGATGAGAGTAACAAAGTTATCTTTTGTTATACAAATGAGGTGAAATTTTGAACACCAACTAAGGGTGGGCACTGGTTTCCAGAGGAACCAACGTGTGACCAGGGTAGAACTTTCAGTCTCATCCTCCAAACCTCTACGGAGGCATGAGGGGCTAAAGATTTAACAACTGCCAATAGTCAACAATTTAATCAAGCATGCCTATATAATAAAGCCTCCATAAAAACCCAGAAGGCCAGGTCAGAGAGCTTCTGGGTTGGTGAACACGTGGAGAAGCTGGGAGAGAGTAACACGGCCACAGAGTGCATGGAGGCTCTGTGCCCTTTCCCATATACCTTGCATCTTTTCCATCTGGATATTCATCTGTATCCTTTATCATATTCTTTAAAAGAATTGGTAAATGCACGTAAATGTTTCTCTGAGTTCTGTGAGATGCTCTAGCAAATCAAAATCAACCAGTGGGTCATGGGAACCTTTGATTTATAGCCCATTCGTTAGAAGCAAGGTGACAAACATGGACTTGTAATTGGCTTCTGAAGTGTGGTGACAGCAGTCTTGCAAGACTGACCTCTTGACACTCCAGGCAGAGTGTCAAGAACTGAGTTAAACTGTAGGACACCCAACTGGTGTCACAAAGAACTACTTGATGATGGGGGAACCCCCCCCACCACCACATTGGAATTGGTACCAGAACCCTTTTAGGCACCAAAAATGCCATTAAGACATATTTAAAAATGAAGGTTATCCTGACACTGTTTTTCTGGTAACATAAGGGAAATCAGGTTAGTGTGGAAGGCAGGCAATCTGATTTAAAAGAGAGAAAATAAACCCAGTCCCTAAAAAAAAAAAAAACCTAATTTGATGTACCAATAGAAATATTTTAATTACTACAAAATAATTTAACAAATAATAAAATGACAACTTTAGCCAATTGTTATGAGCTCACAAAGCTTACATGTCTAAATTGTTCCTTTTTTGTCTCCCCCCCATCCTAAGTGTTTAATTCCTCTACATTTTGTCTTTTTTTCCTCTAAGTATTGCAGGGGTTTCTGTTTGATTTTTCCTTACCATTCCATATTTTTTTTCCATGTTACATTGTTGGCTTCTAGTATTCATTTCAAATTTTTCTATTTTTGCTCCTTTTCAACAGTTCCTATTTCTTTCATTTTTCCATGGCCTGTTCTTTATCACTTCAGTCTGTTTTTATCAGTTTACTGTTTCTGCTGGTAAACAGCAGTCTGGGCAAGAAAGCAAATACCGCTATTATGTACTATGACCAAAGAAAACATTAAGGTGAAAAGTTGAAGCTCATGTACAATCTATCAAATAAATGCAGATTCAAAATTAAATTTCAGGTACCATAAGAATCTAAAACACAGATATTTCTAAGTTGATAGTTACCCAGTGCTATCATCAGTTTTAAAAGTATTATTTTACAAACCTTGAGGGTACGCTTCACTATGCTCACAGTAAGTAATCAAATTTCTAGGTATCAAACTGTTTATTATCAAAGAAGTTCTATAAATTCAGGATAAAGAAACATGACCAAGCTTGCTATTTTCAGAGATGCCATACCCAGCAGCTATTCCTTTGTCAGCCTAAGAAACAAAAACAATACTGATAATTATCTTCTCTTCACTGGCAGTAAGTTTTTACTTGAAGAAGGAATATTTTTTATATGGTATTTTTATATATGGTAGAGCAGAGTGATAAATGATGCTAGCTACTCCGGAAATAGATTATAAATGACAAGTTTTAACATATTTATTTCCAATTCTACTTGGAAATCTTATGTTTAGTATTCTTTCCCACCAACAGTTAATACCTCATTAAAATTGGTATAGGAAGATGGGTTAGGGATTAAAAGCTCTCTGCTAAGACTGAATATAAGAAATGCAGATTTGTGTTGCTTAAGTTAGGAAGAGTGACAACAGATTAATTAGGCCTGCCTTTACACAGGATCTTTAATCTACTATCAAATATTGTCTCTTCACTCATGAAAAGAACTAAAAAGCTTTCAAGAAAACCACCAGAATTACTTAATTTTAGCCCATGGCAAATGTGCTTATAAATGAAAAGAGATTGCTTATTACTGATTTAAATGATTTTTTTTAAGTTTTTTCAAACTTTTTTTTTTTAAGTAACAAGAAATTTTCTTCAAATGACATCCCACAGGTTTAATGAGATGAAGACATCACACCTCTAGTTGGATCTGCTGTGATGAACTAAAAGGCTCTCCTGGTCATCCCCCTCCCTTCCCTCAAGATGGCTCCTACAACAATCCTACAAAATCCCTCTGTCTTTACAGAGCAAAGTTTAAAAACCACTATCCTAAATAATTCTTCAGAAGTAAATAACAGGCTGATATAGCATATGTTCTCTGATCATATAAAAATTAAAAACTAATAAATCCCATATGTTTAGAAAAACCAAACCAAAAAAATCCCCATATGTTTAGAAACAGGAAGCAAACTTACAATAAAAAAGATGAACAAAGTTAAATACTGGATCCTGAAAAGACATAAAAATTTGACAAGCCTCAGGCAAGACTGATTAACAAAAATAAAACAGAGGACATCATTATAAATCCTGCAGACACTAAAAAGATAATAAGGAGATACTATATACAACTTTATGTAAGTTTGCAGACTTGGATAAAATGGGAAAATTACTCAAAAAACAAAACCCTCTTAAACTGGTTCAAAAAAAAAAAAGAGAAAACTGTTAAGAGTCCTGTAACTGTGGGGTGCCTGGGTGGCTCAGCTTTATCAGTGGGGAACCTGCTTCCTGCTTCTCCCTCTGCCTCTGCCTGCCACTCCCCCCTGCTTGTGCATGCGCACTCTCTCTGTGTCAAATAAATAAATAAAATCTTAAAAAAAAGAGTCCTGTAACTGTTAAAGAAACAACTAAATCAACGGTCAAAAATTTCCCCACAGAATTCCAGGTCCATTATGGCTTCAACTGCAGTTTCTGTCAAATATTCAAGGGAAAAAAATAATTGCAATTTTCCATACACTGTTCCAGAGAACATAAATGAGAACCCACTCCTCAGTTCATTTTATGAAGCCAGCATAACTTTAATTCCAAACTCTAATAAGACTATTTCCAAAAATGAAAAATTACAGGCCAGTTTCACTCATGAACACACATGAAAAAAATCCTAAGCAAAATATCATACAGAATCCAGAAAAAATTACCTATATATTTCTACATATCACAGAATTATGAAGGGTTTTGTTAAAAATCCAAAAGAATCTATAAATTTTAAACATAACAAATTTATCAATATTGTGAAATAGCAGGAAAATGTCAAAACTTTCTAAATTGATAGATTTAATGTAATTTCAATCAAAATCCCTACAAGTTTTTTATGAAACTTGAAAAGCTGATTCTAAAATGTAAAGATGCAAAGGAATCAAAAATAGCCAACATACTCTTAACAAAACAAAATGAAACAAACAAAAGGGAGTATTTGCACCTACATATTATGACATTAATGCTATGGTAATTAAGTTAGTGTAGCACTAGTTGGGGGAATCTGTAAACAAAGCAATTGAATAAACAGAAATAAGACTGATGTTAATGTGGACATCTGATTTATGACAGAAGTAGCACTACAGAGTACTGGTAAATGGACAGACTTTTCAATAAATCCTGTTGAGGGGCACCTGGGTGGTTCAGTTGGTTAAGCGTGTGATTTTTTTTTTTTTTAATTTTTATTTATTTTTTTTTTTGAAAGAAAATGAGAGAGAGAGAGAGAGAGAGTTCATGAGAGGGGGGAGGGTTAGAGAGAGAAGCAGGGTCCTCGCTGAGCAGGGAGCCTGATGCGGGACTCGATCCCAGGACTCCAGGATCATGACCTGAGCCGAAGGCAGTCGCCCAACCAACTGAGCCACCCAGGCGCCCCAAGAGTGTGACTCTTGATTTTGGCTCAGGTCATGATCTCAGGGTCGTGAGATAGAGCCCTATGTGGGTCTCTGTGCTCAGCGGGGAGTCTACTAGAGATTCTCTCTCGGGGTGCCTGGGTGGCTCAGTTGGTTAAGCGACTGCCTTCGGCTCAGATCATGATCCTGGAGTCCCGGAATCAAGTCCCACATCAGGCTCCCTGCTCAGCAGGGAGTCTGCTTCTCCCTCTGACCCTCTCCCCTCTCATGCTCTCTCTCTGTCTCGTTCTCTCTCTCAAATAAATAAATAGAGATTCTCTCTCTCCCTCTGCCCCTTCCCCCGTTCCCACATACTTTTTCTCTCTTTCTAAAAATAAATAAATACGTCTTTAAAAAAATAAAATAAAAGCTGTTGGGACAATTAGGTATTCATGTGCAAGGTTAAAAAAAGGAAGGAAAACGGGAAGGAAGAAAAGAAAATAGATTCCTACCTTATACTACTAAACAAAAATTAGCTGAGGTGTATTGTAGACCTAAATATAAAAGTTAAAAAATAAAGCTTCCAGAAAATAACACAAGAGATTATCTAAGGTATGGAAATATTTTTTAAACAGGACACAAAAAAGCATTTATCCTAAGGGAAGATATAGATATATTTAAAAAGCAATAACCTTTCTTTATAAAAACAAAAACAAAAAAACCAACACACTGAAAAGAGTAAACGGTAAGCCACCAAGCCACAATATGGAGAAGATATTGTACCACAAAGTCAAAAACTGTGAAAGGACTGATATTTATCTTGCTTGTAAGCTAAAAAGGTAGCATGCCAGTTTCAGGTATGTTGACAGAAGTCATGATACTCCTAAATCAGTAATGATGGACGGTTAATTACTTACAAAATAATGGCAGCCATGTCAAACAAAATTTGAATCTGCCCTGTTTCACCACTAGTGTCCAGAATATAAAAGGCACTCAATAAATACTGAGAATACAATAAACAGAAAGAATACAGTTAGGGGAAAACTGTCACTATCCTTGCATCCTGTTTCTATGAAGAAGGAGGAGATTCTACCTCTTCCACCTACAAGGCAGGGATAGGCATGTTGCTGGAGTAAACAATTCAAGACTCTCTCCACCTATTTACTTGAGCCTCTGCAAACAAGGAGAGAAGTAGCTAATGTAGTCAATGAACAGCATCCATTGTTTTTATTTTTACTAATGAGTGGAACCAAAATGGAAAAATCACTATTCGTGGAACATCACAAACTCTTATTCTCCTGGAACTGCCTAAGCTCTGGCACAACAGGCCCTACCCTTTCACTCTTTTAATCATGTTTCCATGCACAGGATATAAAGGGGGAGGGCTCTTACTTACTGTCTAGAGCTGTCTGGATTAGCTGATTAAATTTCAAGATTTAGATGTGGGACTGGAATAAGAGGTTTCATCAGAGGCCCCTGGATGGGATTTAGGGGTGAGCTAACACAAAGGACTGAATTGTCAAATCAGATTCTCATGAGCCAGAGATCTTAGCCATTATCAAGCTTTACTAATAATTTCAAATATACAAGCAATCAAGTGACATAGAAGAGGCAGGGACATCCAATGTGGCTATCCCAGTCTTGCTTATAGCTCAGAATGTTTTCTAGCTCAGATAATAGATGAGTTCTCTAAGCAAAGTTCACTCGTCACCTCACACAATGGGGAGCATCTCCAATATATCTTAGGGAGTTGAATAGCTTGTATGACACTCTCCAGGAAGCTGTGCCTCATAAATCTAGATTCTAGGTTGTGTTTACCATGGCAATCCTAACCAAGAATATTCTGCTCAAAGCATGCCATAAGTAAGAGTTCTCCTCTCAGCAAAATTCATTAGTCTATTTACCAAGGAGGTCAGTTATCATCATGTTTAACTGGGTCACCCGCCTTCTTTCTTTCCATGGGACTGCCTCCCTAGAAATCAAGAGAAAAATGGATCACAGGCCAGCTGCTAACTCCTTCCCCAAAGTTATCAAACTCTTGCCTGGATCATTGAAAAGGCTGATGTTTTAATCTCCACTAGGAGGTTTTTGTACCTATTTCTTGCATTAATGAGATCCTATTAGAAAGTCTTTGATACTCCTAGCTACCTGAATACATGTGAATGAATGGAGTGATTTAATATGATGTAGCCATTTCAAAAGCATATTTTCAAATACTACTTAATAATTAACATGTGCATAATAAATTAAATAGAAAAAGATACCAAATTATATATCACTATGATTTCTATTACTGTAATTACTATATGCAGTCAAAGGAAGTCAATATAAATTTCTTTCAATGGATGGCTTATTTTCTTCTTTATATTTCTTTTTATATTTCAAATGCTGTACAAGACTACATTACTTCCATGTTAGGAAAAATTATTAGAATATCTTTAGCTTAAATATTTATCTGTTGCTTATTTTGTTAAAATATAACTTGTAAACCCACACCCCATCCTTAACCTGACCAAAGCCGAGTGTCCCCACTCTTGCTACCTCTGTATTCTACTTTTACCACGTTCTTGCCCCATGTTATGACAATTGCCCTGAGGACTTTGAGAACAAAAAGCATTTCATATATATTTTAGTATCTGCAGTGCCTAGCAAAGTTCTGATGCAAAATACTTAATGTTGGATAAATTAATAAATGCTGATAAAATCTCATTTTCAAGATTTTATTTCATACTATCAATCTATACTTGAGATATTTTTAATGTTGAAAATACAATAGCCACACCCTATGTATGTCTCCTCAACCTTTTACAATTTCATTTAATGTGGAATATTTTGATCTGCACACTCTTATTAAAAAGAAGTGTGTACTTTGCCCAAATTACAGATTTTTAATCTGAGAACCTCTGACTCCTGCCATTTAACTTAAAGAAAAAAAGAAGAAAGAGGAGAAAGAAAAGTAGTAGCAGCAGGAGTAGTAGTATTAATAGTGGTTTGCTTTTGTTTTCTGGATTCCAAACATATGACTAAGCATATAATGATAGTATGCAAAGCTAACCGAATTAGTTGACCTTTAAAAAGAAATTATATACATAGCCAAAACAGTGGTGGAAATCTTCCATTTTAATAGAACTGTATGTCCAAATATTATTTTTCCAACATGAACACATCAATATTTTGGTCACTATGTTGATGAATGATGAAGACTCACACTCCATAGTCACTAGGTATCCCTTATCTCAGCTCAAGAGCATGACAGAGGAGTTGTTGGGGATTTTTTTTTTTTTAATGTTTCTTTTAAAACACAATTCTTGCTGTCAGAGTACCACTTTTTAAGGATAGTTATCTGGATGATTTATACAAATTTTCAAAATGTAACTGAATAATCTAAGCTTCCTTTTTCAATGAGTTCACAAATTGGATTTTACTTCTCAACTAGTGAGAAAAGAAAACCAGAAGGGGTATTTTAAATGTGATTGATTTTCTCTGAGGAAATGGATGACATGATACATTACTGCAATAACATGCCAATATTTTTGTTATAAACCATACTCTTCAGTTCGTGCTTTCCCACCTTAAAATCATGTAAACTTCTTTTGCACAAACACCATGGCCACTTTCTAAAGAGACTACGTGTGTGTTATTTTCAGCATATTTTCCCACTCCGTTTTTCCTAATACATTTAAATTAAAATGAGGCAGAGTATCTGATTATGTAGTATGTACATATATAGTATGTAACAGAATGACCGGTCTCAGAAATTATTTTGAGAAATAAAGTAAAGGTATACTTTCAAATGGTACTCCATTAATAGAACTGGCTTATGTTCAATTATTCCTTATAATGTTGTCTCACATTCTTCTGAAATGGTTTTTGGGAAGATGTGTGAGAGAGTTGTATATAATTTTATCTTCATGTTTTATAAATTAAATAGAAGATTCTAATTTTTCCATTTCTGTATGGATAAATCAAAGAGTCCTCAGTAAGTGTACAATGAACTCATATGCTTTGGAATCTATCTCCTGTCATCATTGTGTCTTCCAATAAGCTTTCCATGCTAAAAAGAAAAATCAGGTTAGATTACTAATTTCATGATTATAAACCTACATTAATTTTTAAAAGAATTTTAAAAGACTTACATATCTACTAACACTACTCTTTTTTAAAAATATGTAACATCAAAAAAAAAATAAAAATATGTAACATCAAGAAACTTCTATTATGTTAAAGTATTGAGATGCCTGGGTGGCTCAATCGGTTAAGCATCTGCCTTAGGCTCAGGTCATGATCTCAGGGCCTAGGGATTGAGCCCCACATCAGGCTTCCTGCTCAGCAGGGAGTCTGCTTCTCCCTTTCCCTCTGCCCCTCCCTCTGCTCTGTGTGCACTCTCTCTCTCTTAAATAAATAAAATCTTTAATAATAATAATAAAGTATCAATTTTAAGTATCACAATCATAAAAACGTGTTAAGAGTAATATTTGGTTGTACAGTATTGTGTTGTCAAAAGCTAAAACTGTGAACGCTATGCAGACTGCCTAATTAATATAAATATGAAAAATTTCTGGTGAGGTAAATGAATATACAGCCACAGAGGGCATAAAGTATCTTTGAGTACCATATCTGTCACCTGACAAATGCAAATAGTAGTCTTCAACAAAACAGTACAAAAAGTTTTCCTTATTTGCCTCTCAATTATCCATTCCACTCCTTTTCTCCCTTCTGAGTGCCATCTTCTGTCCGCAATATCAAGCTAGGCAATATTTGCTTTCTTGCTTTCTAATTGCTCTTTGCAAATGAAAATAAGGATCTATTATCAATCCTTTATACTTCTGAGTAAAACTCACATCAATATATTTACTTTCTTGCCTATGTTTGCATTTGAAACCTTTATTTCTTATTGTGGAATAAAAGGATTACCTTCTGTTAAAGGAAGGTAAGACAATAACTAGGTGAGAAAGATTTCAAAGAAAGTAAGAAATTTCTTTGTATGTGGCACAGTGAGTGACAGAGCTATCCCTGATGAGAAAATTACTATTACTGTGTACTTCATTTTCTAGGGTCAGGGACAGGAGGTAAAAGGGGAATTGTGGCTGGCACTATCATTTTTCCCTTCATCTTTTCAACTCCCAGACTTGTAGATGTCAGGGGATTAGAACCATTCTCTGTGCCTATAGCGTGGGTGTCCTACTCTTTCCCCATTATCATCATAACCACACAGCCAAAGGACCCAAAGTTTCAACTACTTTATTTAGATGGCTCCCAAATCTCTTCCACAGACCAAGCATCAGAGACAGGCAATGGAGAGTAGCTGCTCAAGGAAAAGAATAGGAGATGGCTGGGGTGATGGTCTTCCCCGTCTTCTTACATAAAAATCTACACCTGTAGTGAGTGAGATGTCAGTTTTGCACCTTGTTAATATGCTACTAAAATGATGTAATGCTAAAGCCATTCCTTTTGGAAAATAAGATGATGGGAGAGCGGAGTGGCCACTAAGGAAGAGCCATAGTTGTTAGGGCATAAGTAGGTGCCTATGTGAGGTTTATATAAATGCGTGACCTTTGGGTGCCTGTGTGGCTCAGGTAGTTGGGTGACTGCCTTCGGCTCAGGTCATGATCCCGGAATCCTGGGATCGAGTCCCGCATCGGGCTCCCTGCTCGGCGAGGAGCCTGCCTCTCCCTCTGACCCTCCCCCCTCTCATGTGCTCTCTTTCTTGCTCTCTCAAATAAATAAATCTTTATAAATAAATAAATAAATAAATAAATAAATAAATAAATAAATGCGTGACCTTCACGATGATGACTGAAATGCTAAATTAAGTTAAGAGAAATGTATTAACTGGAGAGAAAAAAACTAAACTGAAACTAAAACCATGCTTTGGTTATATAAAAGCAATACTAATCAAAATAAATTACAGAAATGCTTTATGTTTATGTCTAATTACTACACAGCACAATAGTGATTTATCATCTTTGGCAGATTAACTTTGCTATAAATTTTTTTTTTTGGTGCCAATTAAATAGTTTTATTTAAGACATTCCATTTTCCACTTAACAATATAGTGCTTATAAAGTACAATGTTTATTTCCTTTCCCTTTGCATGTACTCCATATTCAAGTATCAAGAATGCCCAGTTTATTTACTATAGCAGCTCAACATTAAAACTGCCATGGAATTTGCTACAAATTTGGGTCCTTCGAATATTTTGTGTGGAACAATGCTAGACCTATTCTCAGGTTGGCTTAATCAACCTCTTCGATGGTAGGTCCAGAGGAGGCACCACCAGAGGAAGGAGCTCCACCACCAGGGAAGCCTCCAGGCATTCCTCCTGGCATGCCCCCTGCACTCTGGTACAGTTTGGTAATGATAGGGCTGCAGACTTTCTCCAGCTCTTTCTGCTGGTGTTCAAATTCTTCCTTCTCTGCAGTCTGGTTCTTAACAAGCCAATTGATGATTTCATTGCACTTGTCAAGAATCTTCTGTTTGTCCTCATTGATCTTGCCCTGAAGTTTTTCATCTTCAACAGCTGCTTTCATGTTGAATGCATAAGACTCAAGTGAATTCTTGGAAAACACCTTGTCCCGCTGTTTCTCATCTTCAGCTTTGTACTTCTCAGCTTCCGGGACCCTACGCTCAGTGTCTTCCTTGCTCAAGCGGCCACTGTCATTAGTGATGGTGATCTTGTTCTCTTTTCCTATGCTCTTCTCCACAGCAGAGACATTGAGGATACCATTAGCATCAATATCAAAAGTGACTTCAATCTGAGAAACGCCACAAGGGGCAGGAGGTATGCCTGTGAGTTCGAACTTGCCATGTAGGTTGTTATCCTTGGTCATGGCACGCTCACCTTCACACACCTGAATAAGCACACCAGGCTGGTTGTCAGAGTAGGGAGTGAAGGTCTGTGTCTGTCTGGTAGGAATGGTAGTATTATGCTTGATGAGAACAGTCATGACTCCTCCAGCAGTTTCAATGCCAAGAGAAAGTGGAGTGACATCCAACAGCAGCAAATCTTGAACATTTTCAGATTTGTCTCCAGAAAGGATGGCTGCCGGGACAGCGGCACCGCAAGCAATAGCCTCATCAGGGTTGATGCTCTTATTCAGTTCTTTCCCGGTGAAGAAATCTTGTAGAAGTTTCTAAATCTTGGGGATATGGGTAGAACCACCCACCAGGACAATATCGTGGATCTGAGACTCGTTTAGCTTGGCATCCCGAAGGGCTCGCTCTACAGGGTTCAGGGTGCCACGGAACAGATCAGCATTTAATTCTTCAAACCGGGCACGAGTAATAGAGGTACAGAAGTCATTTCCTTCATATAGAGAATCAATCTCAATACCGGCCTGCGTGCTGGAACAAAGTGTGCGCTTAGCACATTCACAAGCAGTACGGAGACGACGAACGGCCCTCTTGTTTTCACTGAGGTCCTTCTTATGTTTGCACTTGAACTCTGCAGTAAAATGGTTGACCATTCTGTTGTCAAAGTCTTCTCCACCTAAGTGGGTGTCTCCAGCTGTGGATTTGACCTCAAAGATCCCATCTTCAATAGTAAGGATTGACAAATCAAAAGTGCTACCTCCTAAGTCAAAGATCAGCACATTCCTTTCAGCACCAACCTTCTTGTCTAAGCCATAAAGCAACAGCAGCAGCAGTTGGCTCGTTGATGATTCGAAGTACACTGAGACCAGCAATAGCTCCAGCATCTTTGGTAGCCTGACGCTGAGAGTCACTGAAGTATGCAGGTACTGTGACAACTGCATTGGTAACACTCTTCCCAAGGTAGGCCTCTGCAATTTCCTTCATCTTCATCAAAACCATAGAGGACACCTCCTCTGGATAGAAACTTTTTGTCTCTCCCTTGTATTCTACTTGGACCTTGGGCCTGCCAGTATCATTCACCACCATAAAAGGCCAACGCTTCATATCAGATTGGACTACAGCATCATCAAATCTACGTCCAATCAGGCATTTGGCATCAAAAATTGTGTTGGCGGGGTTCATCGCAACTTGATTCTTTGGCATCACCAATTAATCGTTCCGTGTCAGTGAAGGCAACATAACTTGGGGTGGTTTGGTTTCCCTGATCATTGACAATTATTTCCACTTTCCCGTGCTGCAAGACAGCCACGCAAGAGTAGGTGGTGCCTAAATCAATGCCAACTGCAGGTCCCTTAGACATGGTTGCTTCTGTGTGGGCCTGGCTCGGCTTGAGAAGAAAACAGCTGTCTGGTGATCTAACCCAGTGTTCAATGAGAGTAACTTTGCTATAAATTTAATTACAGATTTAAATTCTAAGTACTCAGCCCTTGTAATTTAGTGTTTTAAAACAATTATTTGCTGACCTCCTTCTACATACCAGACACCAAATTATGTATTAGCAGTAAAAACAGTAAGACTATCCCTGTTCCCATGGGGCTTGTAACAGTCTTGTTGAAGAGAGAGATAAGTACTAGGCAAATGTTAAGCAAAGAAACTGACAATATATTTTTAAATATTTTTAAATGAAAGTAAGGACATGAAGGGAATATCCCTGACCTCTTCGTATTGAAGCCTACCCTACACTCCCTAGTCAGAGCTAATTTCTAAAGAATCCAGAGTTAGCCAAGAGAAAGGGGAGAATGAGTAAGAAGAACTCTCAATCAAAAGGAACAGGAAATGCCCTGGCCTCAGAAATGACATTGTAAGGTGAGTTTGAAGAACTGCTCCAGTGGAACACAAAGCAAGAGAAGTCCTGAGACAATGAGGCAAATGAAGTAAGAAGGAACCATATCCAAAGACGACTTGAATATCATACTAAGGAATTTAAATCTTAATGGTAATGGGAACCACTGCAGAATTTTAAAAAGGAGAATGACAATCAGATTTACATTTCAGATCAGATTTGCTTTACTGTGAAGAGTGAAGTGAAGCTCACACCTGGAGACAAGCAAGGCAGTTAGGACACAGTTGCAAGGATTCAGATAACAGAGGCTGGTGGTTCAGGTTAGGCTATTCAGGATGGACAGAACTGGAGGGACTTGAAAAATATGGAACAGGTACAACTGAAACATCTTAGCAATTGACTGAGTACAAGAGAAAGGGGGGTTGGAGATGGATTTCTGACTTAGGCAAATGTATAATGGTATGGAAATTACTGAGATACAAAAGAGAAAAAAGGAGGTAGATTAGTGGGGTTTCTATTTGATTTTTTGTTGTATTGATTTTGGGGGGAGACAGAAAAGCATTAGAAATTATGAGTTCTCTTGACAAACTGAGTTTTATGTGTCCAAGGGGCTTCCAAATGGAGATACGTCATAGATAACTGAATATAAAGGTCTGAGGCTAGGGAGAAAGATCTGAGCTTAGATACATACTTGGGAGATAGCGTCTTGTATCAGTTGAAGCTATCAGATAAATAGAGAAGAGAGCCAACATTAGCAGCCTAAGGAAACCCAGAAATTATGGGATGAGCTGGTTAAGGGTAAATTAAGAAAATAAGTAGGAAGAAAACCAGGAAAGCATATGATCACAAAAATCAAGGGAAGAGAATACTATGAGAGGGAACAAGCAGGGGCACCTGAGTGGCACAGCTGGTTAAGTCTCCGACTCTTCGTTTCAGCTCAAGTCATGATCTCAGGGTTGTGAGATCAAGCCCTGTGTGGGGCTCTGTGCTCAGTATGAAGTCTGCTTAAGACTCTCTCTCTCCCTCTGCCTGTCCCCCCTGCAAATAAATAAATCTTAAAAAAAAAAAAAAGAGGGTACATGCAGTCAACAGAGTCAAATGCAATAGAAAGTATAAACTGGTATAGCTATTTTAGAGAATATATCTAAAATGTTTGATCTTCAATTCCACTTCTTGATATTTAATCAATAAAAATGTTAGCATCATGTCCAATGAGACAAATTAAAGGACGGTTTGTAAAAGTAAAAAAAAAAAAAAAAGGAAACTAATGTAAGTATTCAAAAAATAGAGGATTAAATAGAATATGATAGACTGACCCTATTTAATATTTCACAAAAGTTGAAGAGAACAAAGTAAATCTATAAGCTAAAAACTAAGAAAAATTAAGTACAAAAAAAGCAAGTTTCAGAATATATACACAGTGATAGCAGTTATTTTTAAATGAATTTCTCTATGCACACATAATTGCTAAAATCCCTAGAGAAAAAGTTTGGAAATTTTTTTGTTTTGGTTAAGTTCACACAAGTCTACCAAACAAGTCCAACAGATAATTCAGTAAAGAAAGCTGGTATTTGGTTGGGTCCATGACCAAAAGGGCCTTTTGCTTCATTTTTATTATTTGAGCTTTTTACAATGAAAATGTTTCCTTGTAATAGTTATAAAATAAAACAGATTTTTTAAATGCTATCAAGATATCAAGTAAAATTAAAACTGAAAAATATTTGTCAATTTAATAGATCTTTAGTAACTTTAACAAGCATAAATTTGAAAGAATAAAGGGAACAGAAAATAGATTACAATGAACTGAGACAAAATGGGAGGAAAAGCAATAGAATATAAAACACAGAAAGCTTGGTAATGAACAGGAAGAAAAACAAGTGAAGGGAGGATTTTTCATGAGAGAGAAAGAAAAATGATATTCTCAGAAAGCCTGTTTGCTTGATCACAGTTTAAAAAAAAAATTAGAGGTCACAGCGCTAATAACCCATCATAAAACTTATTGTCTGTTACAAGGTATAAGGTTAACAATGGCAAGGCCCAGAGTAGCTGGAATAATTAACTAAGAAGCGAGATCGAGAAAATTTAGGTGAGAAAGAAGTCATAGCAGGATCTATGCAACATGCCAAAGCTAATAATCCAAAAGGTAGAAGGGTAAAGGTGGTATAAAATTTTCAAAATATCTTAGGGTTTAGTTGATGAAAGGCTGACAATGGAAGCATATAAATAGTTTAACTGCCAGATGAGTAACATTTAGAAGAACCCTCTGGTAGGTACTACCTAGAATAGCCATATGAGATGATTTCATAATCTGGTACAAGAACAAGACTACATATTAGTTGGTTGTACTACTTAGGTAATGGCATGTATTCATTGTTGTGTATCAATCAGAAACTGGAAGTAAACTAAGCTGTCAGAAGTGCGTAAAAAATGTTAATCATTATCATTCCACATGTAAGAGGTAACAAGTGATAATACATCATTAAGTTATATTTTAAAATATTCCAGAGAATTTTTGTTCTGCACTGAACAACAGGAATTACTTGGGAGTAGAGTATAAGTAGAAACTCTTTTGAAACCAGGACAGAATGTCCCAAAATGCCTCTGTTCATAAGAAAACCAAGTATCTCTTGGTGGTCACATGCTTTTGGAAAATTCTTCAAGGGGAGATAAGTGCTAACAATGAACCACAACTTCCTAGGAGGTTGACTCAACCAAAACAATGCATCCATTACCAAAAACATACATCTTGGTCCAAAGCTACTATTATGGGTAACTGTTCAGGTTCTGGTGAAAGAACAGGGTGCTGAACACTAGGTTTGAGACGGTCCTGATAGGCAAACAACTTTAAACCACAGTAAAATCATATGTATCCTTTAAAAGACAATGCACAGCAATACTACATTTCATTGAGGGGGTGGGGGAGGGGGCAGTGGGGTCTTACAGCATGAGAACTGAAAGGAAAGAGGTTAAGAATTTTCTGGATACAGCCTTTGGAGGAATAATTATCAACACCTACACAGAAACCCCTCCATTTGGGGAATCCCGTGTCATGATTTGTCATGCCTATTTAAATTACATTAGAAACCAGAATAATTTTGTATTAACAGCCCTCACCTTAAGAGTTCTACCTGCAGAACAGGCAAATTCCTCCTTTGGCTTATCCTACAGGCTGCCTTCTGAGAATCAGAAGAGAACAACCAACTTCGATCATTTGAACACGGAGCATCAACTAATACCTAGAGAAAAAAAGGCTATATAATGCAAACATGCACTGAAAATACAGTCTCAGATGCAAAATACATGGAGAAGCTATGTAAAACATGACAATAAGCAGCTAGTAAGTAAAGACATTTCTTTTAAAACCAAAATATACTATGGTAAATTCTTCATGACATTTCTTCACTAATACTTTAGAGGAAAATTTCCTGTGCACTTTCAGTGTTTGGTTTTTTTGGCAGGGAGAGGGAACAGGAGGGCTAAAAGTCTACTAATGTCTACTCATATTTCATATTCTTGAGGACTATAGCAAAAACTTTTACAAAAGTTACTTGTTTTAAACAGACATTCTATATTTCTGGATTCTCAGCATTTATTTTTGAGAACTAATATTTCAAGTTTGGTTTGCTGAAATGTTCTTTTTCTTCAACTGTCATACTCTGGTATGAAATGTTATCAAATTAAAGCAATTATATAGTGTACATACTTGTGCACTGACCCAAATAATATCTGCTCTTTTCCTGACTATCTTTGAAGCACCTGGAAATAAAAAACATTCAATAGGGGCACCTGGGTGGCTCAGCCGTTAAGCGTCTGCCTTCGGCTCAGGTCATGATCCCAGGGTCCTGGGATGGAGCCCTGCATCGGGCTCCCTGCTCCTCCCTCTCCCACTCCCCCTGCTTGTGTTCCCTCTCTTGCTGTCTCTCTCTCTCTGTCAAATAAATACACAAAATCTTAAAAAAAAAAAAATTCAATAATCCCCAATCCCAATGTTACCGTTTCCTTTGAATCATGCTGACCATCAAATGAAAACTGCTTCCTTGTTCACTTTATCAAAATTTCCCAGAGTACTGAGAAATTGTATCAGGCTATGTCTGGAAGCAGATGGAAGACAAGAAAACAAAGCAACATAACAGTGGTATCACTGGGAGCCCATCAGTTTGTCACAATGTAATAACTATACCTTGTCAAACATTTCAGGCTGGGCATCTCCCATTTCTCTGCCGTCCAATTCAGACACTTTAATTACTTTTACCAAAGGCTGTGGGATGAAAGATTCTAATGTCTGCCTCAGCCACCTCAATCTCAGACTATCATGTTCATTACAGTGAAGATAACCTAAACATAAAGGATTAAAAAGTTTTAAAATGAATGCAATGGAATTGTTAAATTTCCACTTTTGATCAAATAAATTTCAGAAAGAAATCAATTCATTGTAATTATGCAGAAATAGAGCACAGAGGTAAATATTATGATCATCTTAGGTTTTAAAAACAGCAATACACACACACACACACACAAAACATTCACAATAGTCTTGCCTACACAGCCTGTCAGAAGCTCTGACCATTTATTCATTCAAATTTAATTATGGATTCCTAAAGATATGCTATACAACCAATACCTCATGGTATTAGTAAGACATCGCTCAAATTATGAACTGTCATAATTCCCGTAACTGGGAAGTTACTTAGCTCTCAAGAGTCTGTTTCCCAAATTGAGGGTTGCTGGGGGGGGGGGTATGGGGTAACAAGGTGGTAACAAGGAGGACACATGATGTAATGAGTACTGGGTGTTATATACAACTAATGAATTACTGAACTCCACCTCTGAAACAAATAATACACTATATGTTAATAAAAAATGTTCATGACTTCATATAAAAAAGTCTGTTTCTTCATGTGTCAAATGGGGATTTTATCTAGTAAAGGATTCAGAACATGCCTCTCCAAAATATGCCACTTTGGCATGTTGATTATTTTCAGTTAAAGGCACTTGAATAGCAGATGCAGGAAGGGCATTTTTACCTTCCTTTTTTTTCCTAAAAGGAGATGAAATCCTGTATGAAAAATACTCTCCCTACACCAGAAGGGAAGAAATATTCTTATCACCAGAGATGGGGAGTCAGGGCCAAGAGAAATCTGTACAAACAGACCTTATTAAAAATTCTTCCTGGGGCTCCTGGGTGGTTCAGTCAGTTAAGCGGCTGCCATCGGCTCAGGTCGTGATCCCAGAGTCCCGGGATGGAGCCCCATGTTGCGGGGAGGGGGGTCCCTGCTCAGCAGCCTGCTTCTCCCTCTGCTCCTCAACCTGCTCACTCTTACTTTCTCAAATAAATAAATAAAATCTTTAAAAAAACATTCTTCCTGTCTTCTCCCCCACATATTTTAGTTATTTTCCACAACTGGCACTCTATGTTCAACCTAGTATACAAGCACTTAACGATTGGCCACTTCTGTGGATCTTCCACATTCACATTGGGCAAATGTAGGAGCTGTCCTGGCTTAAAAGCTTCATGTCCCACAGAAGACAACGTTTCTTCTAACAACTTCATAGGCACAGCTTTCGGGATCCCCATGAGGGATGCCCAGTTACAAGAGGACTGCCCAGGAACAAGAATCAATGCACTCAGGAAGACCCAATCAGGGCATCCCTTTTGGATCTCTGGGGCTTATTTAATCTTTCTCCCAGTGCACATGCATTTTACCTATCAGGGTCTTTTTTATCATGAGTAATGTTGCCTGGAAACGTAGTGACAATCTGTCAGGTTACCAGGGAAACAAAGCTAGAGAACTACATGAAGGTGAAATTGTAATTCAGAGGGGGAAATATTTTTGTAAACCCTTTGCTCAAATATATATGTATAAATATATATACATCTACATATCTCTCTCTATAGATATATCTATCCATATGTTTTCTCTGATTGTCAATCCATGATTAAAAACATTTAATGACGGCGCCTGGGTGGCTCAGTTGGTTAAGCGACTGCCTCCGGCTCAGGTCATGATCCTGGAGTCCCAGGATCGAGTCCCGCATCGGGCTCCCTGCTCAGTAGTGAGTCTGCTTCTCCCTCAGACCCTCCCCCGTCTCATGCTCTATCTCATTCTCTCTCTCAAATAAATAAATAAAATCTTAAAAAAAAACATTTAATGATTTCCTATCATACGGTAAAGTTCAAACTATTGATTTATTTCAAGGTCTGAGATAATGAGACCTCAAGACCACCTTTCAATTTTAACCTCCCACTGTTTTACCAACATACTCTGTGCTCCACCAAATTTGACTGACTTGTCCACTTCTCATACATACTTTGAACCACTTCTATAGTACTTAACCATATTTTACCTCAAGAGAGATGTTCGTGTGCATTGCTTACCCTTTCTACTACCACTGCACCACAATTTCTATATGGAAGGCACTTAGGAGATGGCATCGATTTTGTTAGGGGGGGAAAGGAATAAGAAATCACCTTAAAACTACATTTACACAGGTGGTACACTCCTTTTTAATTTATGTGTTTACTTCAGGGGTTTTAGAGGATTTGCTAATGCAGCTTATGGACAGTTGTCTAAAAACCTTAAATCACTAGAAAATGACCTAAGGCAAAAGTTAATGTTATGGAGGAGATGCAACCAAACAGAAACTAGAGTGAAAGAAAAAAAGGAAGTAAATCATACAAAGATGGAGCACAAATATAAAAAGGTTTGTAATCAAGGTGGCTACAGCACTGGTCATCTCTCAGGATATGTCCACAGTCTGAAATTGCTGAGCCTTGGAAGAAACTATGGGGTTTAGTGGAGTAAGGAGGAAGAACAAGTAATCTGCTGTCATCTTCTGTCTCCTGCCTCTCATTGGTTAAAGTCCATTCCAAGAGTTGATAACTTCCACACAGTTCAGGTTTGTGCTATCTGGCCCCTACAGGCGAGCCAGAGTCCCAAGGCCAGTTAACAGCAACCACTCAGGTGTGGTGATTTTTGCGTGTAAGCTGGAAGCTATCTGGAGGCTCCTCAATTTGTGGCAGTAGTAACATTAGCAGCAGGTAACTGCAGGAACAGCACGAATCTTTTCTAGGGTTTCTCCAATCTGGAAACAATTCAAGGGTCTGAAGCCTTTAAGGAGTGGGAGTAAAGATGAAGCCAAAGACATCTGTGATGGAGCATAAACTGGGGCCAAGAAAGCTCCCCAAAGTCACACCTTGTCCTCATCAGATACTAAGAGACTCAAAGGAAAGACCCATGTCTTAATTATTTTTCATTCCACTTCTCCCTTTTTCTGGTTTAAATATTTTATATTCCATTTCTATTATTTTTAACATGCATATGTAAACTTAAAATTTTTAACATGCTTATGTAAAAAAAATATAAAGTTAGTCAACCTTACCATTTTCCCTAAAAGATGTAAGAATCTTTTAATTCTCCCTCCCAAACTAGATGCTGTTACTGTATATTTGGGTTTTATTTGGGCTTACATTTTTTAACTGCACAAAACATTATCATTGTCTTCTATAGTCAATGACTTTTAGATTTATCCATATATTTCCCATCTTCTTTGTTCTTCATTTCTTCTTGTTATCTTTTATCATCCATCTACAATGGCTTTCCCTTTTCCTGAAACACATCTTTCAGAATCATTGGTGACAAACTTATATTCTCTTTGTCTAAAAAAAAAATGTCCATTTCACTTTCGTTCTTCAGGGATATCTTGGTGAATATACTTCTGGATTTTTAGTCATCTTTTCTTAGGACACTGAAAACATCATTCCTCTGAATGCTAGTTTCCACTGTTACCCTCAAAGGTCAATCCTCATTCTACTCTTTTGAAGATAAACTATCTGTCCTCTCTTTAGGAGGATCTTCTCTTTATTTTCAATGTTCTGCAACTTCACTATAATGGTCTACACTGGCTTAGCTGTGCTTACACAATTTCAGAGGGTATTTCCATTCTTCCTCCATCATCAAAATTGAAAATAGACAGTTTTCCTTTCAGTTCCTTGGGATAGGACAATTTCTTCTTAGTTTACTTTACATGGAGGGTATATTATTTTGGAATCTCAGCTTTCTGTAAGTTAACCTCCTAGATTATCTCTTGGGCAAGCTCTGGCTTTGTCTTTTATTCCCACATTCTCATGAAGAAATGAAAATCAACATGCAAGTTTTTCAGGTTAAGCAAATGCTCACAAGTAAAAAGCTGGCTTTGATGCTCAAGTGATCTTCTAGTTTCCCATTATCTCTTAGATTTTGGTCACTGAATATTTGGAGATCACCAATGCATTTAAAGATTCTGTTTTTAATATTATATCCTACATTTTTTAGTTGTTTTCAGCAGGAGGGTTGGTTAGGAGACCTAGTTTGTCATTCTACAAGGAACCAAAATCTTAGTTATTTCTACATCTTTCACAGTTCCACACCTACCATCCAAAGCCTTGCACACATAGTACGTGCTCACTAATGTGGCTGAGTTGATTTGAAACATAGCATTATAATAAAGAATATCTAAATTGTTAAAACTGAAAATCAGGTCAGCTTTTCATTAATTACAGCTTTAGTCAAGATTCTTAATTCAGCACTTTAAAATAACTTCATTAAAATATAGCTTTATGTTATAATGTTGTTTGACCTAGATGTAGATTTTATTTGAAATTGTCTTAGACTGGTTAAACTTTTTAAAATATGTAATATAAGACATCACAACCCAAGTTTCATATATATACTAAGACTTACTACATTGAAAAAGAATTAACTTCATGTTTAAATCGTCAAAAATAAACCAAATCTTTGTATTTCTTCATTTAAGCAGGAAAGGGAGTGAATTTAAAAAATGTATGAAAAAGTTATTGAGGCTTTACAACTGTGTAAGGCAGCCTTTGGTCCATGGAAAGATATTGGGCTACTAGTTTCATTCATTTATTTTGGTGCAACTAACTTGGAAAAAACTCAATTCTGCCTATTTTCAGTTCTGTTAATTACTCCTTGGAGTAATTATCTAAGGAACACAGTGTGACTATCACTGATGCCATAATTATGATTATCTGAGGAATTATATGCCCCCTCAATGTAAAAACTGGAATAATGACATTGTCCATACATTAGAAGTGATATGAAGGCTAATGATAAGGTTCTCTGAGATATCCGGAAGCAATCTTAAAACTTCACAACAAATTTGTTAAAACATGGTCGACAACAGACTAAAATACATCTGAGAATACAACCACTTCAAGATTCTGGTTTACTAAGTACCTGTTATGAACTGGAAACGGTGCTAGCAGCTGCAGACACAAAGATAAGTGAGAACCTCTCCAATTCTCAAGAAGCTGTCTAATGGAGGATGCTGGACAAGTCAGTAGTTGAGTGACATCAGGAGACCTCAAAACAGTCAAGTGCACATTTCTGAAAACTTGAGTTCAGACTGCAGCTCTGCCACTTACCTAGGGCAATTTAGGTTAACTTCTCTTTGTTTTGGTTTCATCTTTAAAGTGGGGATAATAATGCCCAACCAATGGTGCTGCAGGGTTAAAGATCATATACATCAGTGATAGTCACACTGTGTTTCTTAGAGCCCTAGGACTTCAGAAACACATATATAAATAGAAATAAAACGTAAGTGTTGAAAGCAAAGACTACTAAAAAATGTTTGAAAACACAGATTTATGCAATGTGATTAGTACTGTCCTCGGCAAATACTAGGTTATTCCGAAATGTTTTTATTACCACCAAAATAAAAAGTGCATCGAATGCAGGGAGTTCTGGAAGGCTTTCTAGGAAAGTTGATTCCTGAGTGAAAACCTGAAGAATGAACAAAAAAGTTAGCAGGGGAGGAGGGGGAGGAAAGTGATACCCATAGGGTGTGCAAAAGGCCTGGAGGCCTAAGGGGGCAGGAAGCAGGATAAAAGCAATTCAGTAAAGCAAGGAGTCTTTCAAATCTTTTCTACCAAAGGCTAACTAGATGTCAAAAAGGTATCACTGACAGCAAAGAAAATTTCATTGAAGGACAGAGCCCTCAGAGCAAGGAAGTTGAATAAGCCACTCCATCAAGCTGCATCATTCTTAGTATGTTAATGCCTTCCTATTTAGAATCAGAATTGTTTTCTTTTTCTGTCAAGACCAGGACATAACAAAGGCTGTGTTGACAAAAAAACAACAACAAAAAAACCCCACAAAAAATGGATAATCCATCACTGTGCTAACAGGTGGGAGCAGCTGGACCAAAAGAGAAATAAACTAATTTCTTTAATCATCCTAAAATATGAGCTTTCTAGTCATTCAAAGCTATGAGCCTCTTGGCCCAGAATAAAGGCCAGTACCGATCTAAAGAAATTTGTTGTATAAATGCACATTTAGTTGCAGCCATCATTTTAGGTTTTGCTTTTAAAAGCTTATTTTAGCATTGCTTCCGCATTCCAAATTCAAGCACTGTAACTAACCTAATTTGGGCTTTGAGCATCAGCATGAAGACATCTGTACTTCTTACTAAACCATTATCATTAGTCCTACTTAGATGAAAAGCTTCTTTACTTGGAACACTGCCTGTAGTTCATTGCCCTTGATGTAAGAACAGGAAGATTCTTCTCCACTTCAAACTCCTAGAATATTATCAGTTTGCATTTGTATTCCTAATCAAATCACCTTCCCTATCATAAGCATGTGAAATATTTATAGCCTAATTAGGATTAAAATGCTCTCTCTTCAACACGGTACCCAAATTTAATATTTCTCTTCCATTTTTTTTTACAATACTAAAAATTCTATATTCAAAATTGATGTAACAAAATAAAAATACTGTCAAAGAACACAAAAAGAATGAAAGTAAAAATACTCCTTATAATACGATTCCATAAACCTTCAGCTCAAATTACAAAAATAATAACCTTACTAAACTATCTTTTGTTCTGATTTCTTACATTAAAAAATACAGCAAGCTTCAGTAAGTTTTAATAACAATGCTAAAACACAGAGTATGTTTTCTCCTAAATACACAGCTAACTGATATATTTGTACCAATGCCTAGTAGAACTGGATTCACAGTTCTCATCAAAGTTTTTGAAATATATTTCAACAGGGAGTGCTCTCAAAGGAAGATAGAAATTAGCAGTCTTCAAACTGGGATATGCATGCCCTAGGGATACATAACAACTTTCTAAGGGATAATAAGCAAAGTTGGATAGTTTTAAAAGAATCAATTTTCAAATCATCAACTTCCTAAAGAACATCTCTGGTCAGGGAATCTTCTTTCACAATGACCTTTCACCAACCTTATATCTGAGGAGCATGCTTCCCACTCATCCAGAATCTTATTACAGCAAATTGTGCCAGGGTGTAGAAATTTACATGGCACCAAACAAAGGCAATTAAACACATGGGTACCTTGGCTAAGAAAGTGAATGAATTAAACAACTAGGCAAAGTAGCCTTTTGTAATTGAGATGGTTTGTAACCCTTTCCCTTCAACAAAATCAAAAGCGGACCTAGAGTGCTCACCTAACAGATCATTAAAATAATGCTTGATGAAAAATATCTCTGTGCTTTGGGGTCATAACTCAAGATTTAAAGAGCTTAGTGAAACTACTATAACACAATTCGTACCATTTCCATCATCTTATCTAAAATAAACAACAGCATCTGCATTTATAAAAACCATCAAATAAACAGAAACTAGACAGAACTGATGCTGAACCCTGTCTTACCAAGCTATAAGTAATATTTCCCCAGGGAAATCTGAAATAATTTTTTAAAAAGTCTTATTATCTAATTAGGAAAATAATTTATGATGAATGTTGGTTGACTCATTACTTTTAACAAATATTTATAAAAATGTACATTTACATACATGTCATCATTTTTATACTAATAATGGTAATGATAAGTTACTTCCAAAAAACTTTTTCAAAAAGTCTTTTAGAATTGCATTATCTAGGGGAGCCTGGGTGGCTCAGTTGGTTAAGCATCTGCCTTTGGCTCAGGTCATGATCCCAGAATCCTGGAATCAAGCCCCACATTGGGCTCCCTGCTCAGTGCAGAGCCTGTTTCTCCCTTTGCCTGCTGCTGCCCCTGCTTGTGCTCTCTCTCTCTCTCTGTCAACTACATAAAATTAAAAAAAGAAAAAAAAAAAAGAATTGCGTTGTCTAATATCATACCCATTTGCCACGTGTGGCTATGAGCACTTAAAAGGTAGCTAGTCCAAACTGAAATGTGCTGTACAATACATGCCCATTTTGAAGATTTTGTAAGAAAATAAGAATGCAAAATATCTCTTTAATAACTTTTATTTTGATTACATGTTGAAATAATATTTTGGATGTACTGGGTTACAATGTATTACTAAAATTAATCTCAACTGCTTCTGCTTTTTTTAATGAGTACTTAAAAATTTAAAATTTTATATGCACTTCACATTATATATGTATTGGACAGAACTGTCTTATAACCTTATGGTCTAATGATACAAAAAATGACCTTAAATGTTATATTTTGTTACCCAGAAGTATAATGAGATATCAATACAAGACTCTCAAGTAAAAAAGTCAATGATAAAATAAATAATCTTTATTATTGGCTTATCAGGATTCGTAATACCTGACAGATTTAGGTTTACAAAATGTGGTAGTTTTGTTCAAAATTATCTGCTAGTATGTAGCTGAAAAAAAAAATTAACACTGATTTCTTAGCTAAAATTTCCATTCGACATACTGTCCTGTTTTTTTCAGATTTTCAAAGTCTGCAAACTCAATCTTACACTTTTTCTCATATACTTTAAAAGTATTTTGTAATATATGGATATTTAAAAGCTGTCAATTACTGAAAGAAAAGCACACTACCTGGATAAGCACACTGCAGCAGAGCTATCGATTTGCCTCCAGGAGCAGAACACAGATCCAGAACCTTCTCCCCATCCCTTAATTCCAGAGCCAATACTGGCAGAAGAGAGGCAGCATTCAGGAGATAGTATTTTTTTAAAATTCCAATTTGGTGTCTTTCTGAAGGCATTCTATCTGGAGTTCTGCTAAGGTAACACTTCATTGATTTAGGATAGTAGGGTAAAGATCCTTGAAAGAGTGTGTGATAGCCCTTTAAATGTAAATCTTTTTCCAGTTCAAAGGAATAATTGAATCTGTTAAGAAGGATAGCATATTGCCAGCATGATGGAGATATTAGTATATCCCTAGAAATAGAAAAACAAAAGAATATTAATATTATATATACAAACACAATTTTATATTACCAATCAAATGAATGTGGTCCTAGTTTCACACTTACCTGTGATTTTTTTAAGTCAGGATTAGTTATCACTGACTTTGCCCTTTTGCCATAGGCTCCAATATGGCTCAACCTACCACTGTTACGATCCTGCCTTTATTTAAAACTTTAGTATTTTATTCATCATGGGTTTTCTTTCTTTTGTATGAACTGTGCCCATTAAAGTATTATTTGATTATTGAGTTTTAGGGGCCCCTTAAATTCTGCACCAGAGGGGAATGCCTCACCTGCGCCTAGTAGTCCGGACCTTCCTGCAGAACATCTTGCCAAAAACACATGGCCTGTCTTTACTTACCTCTGAATACATCAAAAGAGATGTCAGTCTATCACTTTGCACAAATGTTTTTCAAAAGACAAAATTTAAAACCTGAGACTATTAATATTGGAGGGAAAAGTACTATCATTAAAGGGTATTTAAAGAGTGCGTGTTAAAGTCTTCCTCTCATGAAATAAAAGTATGGAAAACTATAGTGAACTATACAGTAACAGAGTTAATGAGGCGATCAGTGGTTCAGATGATACAAAACCAAGGATGGTTTAAAAATCACTTATGGATTGACAGCACCGCACCCCCCCCCCCTCCCGCCTTCACCAGAAGATTCTCTTTCCTAATTTTTTATTCGGTCCAACAGATCTCTTAACAGTCAGAAGCTCATATCAACTGACAGATGATATAGCAGGAAATATTTATTTACAAGCTCACCTTTCTAGCTGAGTTATTTGGGAGCCTCATTAACCATGGTCAATTAAACAAATCCCAGCTGCTAGTCACCCTGGAGTTGCCTAGGTGAGAAATGGCTGGATTGAAATGTAACACCTGCGACTGGAATTGTGCCAGGTGAATTTCAATTGGGGGCTAATATGTGAAACTGCTTTCTCCTTCACTGCCTCTTACTATGATGGTCCACCAACAGAGGAGCCCAGTGTGTCTGTTTTAGGAATTTTGGAGGATGACAACTTTTTTTTTTTAGATTTATTTATTTATTTGAAAGAGAGAGAGAGAGCACATGAGAGGGGGGAGGGTCCGAGGGAGAAGCAGACTCCCCGCCGAGCAGGGAGCCTGATGCGGGACTCGATCCGGGACTCCAGGATCATGACCCGAGCCGAAGGCAGTCGCTTAACCAACTGAGCCACCCAGGCGCCCGACAACTTTTTTTAAGAATGTACTTTGCAAACTTTAGCAGGCATCAAGTGTCTGTAAAAGACTACTAAGCCCTACCCCAGGATTTTCTGATACAGTAGGTCAGAAGCACGGCCTGAGAATTAGCATTTCTAGCAAGTTCTCCAGTGATGATAATGCTGCTAATCCTCAGGACCACACTTCGGGAACCACCGCATTAAAACAGACCCAAAGGGGAGATCTGCAAATGTCACTGCTCTAACTTTTATTTCAGTCTATCCTAACCTTACCCTTCCAAACTGGATGAAAATCTACCCAGGGTGTTGACTCATTTAACAGAGAAATAAGAAACATAATTTAATTAATACAGATTGGAGCGCCTTGTTCCTTTAGCTAACAAAGGTAGGACACTTTCAATTGGTTAACATCTGACAGAGCAAATCTCTTTTCTTTTCCTTCAGAATTTCCAAAGCTATTTTAGAATGTTTATTCTTTCAGATGAACTTTAGAATCAGTTGGGTCAGTTAAAAAATAATTTATAAAATATTTGTGTAGATAGAAACCTTGACTAGAATTATATTAAATGCAGTAAATTTGGGGAGAATTAACATCCTTATTGTATTTAGTCTTTCCAACCCTGACTACAATGTTTCTCCATTTAGTCACATTTTCTTTCAGATTCCTTAGTAAAGGTTATTTATCTTGCATATTTCCTTTTAACCTTATTGTATGTTATGTTAGTTTAGGAACACTATTTTTGTGTATTATACAATATGTTAAATTTTGAAGGATAAGGAGGAATACCATAGGACAAAATGAGAAGGGAAATCCAAGGACAAAGGCAATAGCCCAGGCACAGGCGTATGAAGGACGGTGCACTGGGTAATTAAAAGTAGTCTGGTGTGGCTCATGGCGGATGATATGGGTCAAATATAATATGATAAAGTTCACTGAAGGACTCTAGGGGAGAGAACCTCATTGCATTTAAAAACATATACTTATTGGGGCCCCTGGGTGGTTCAGTTGGTTAAGCATCTGACTCTTGGTTTCAGTTCAGGTCATGATCTCAGGGTCTTAAGATCAAGTCCCACATGGGGAGCTCAGCAAGGAGTCTGCTAAAGCTTCTCTCTCCCTCTCCAACTGCCCCTCCCTGCACTCACTCTCTCTCAAATAAATACATCTTGGAAAAAAAAAACAACAACATATACTTATGGCAGAGTGAGTCAGCAATCTTCAGAAATTATTCTCATTCTTTAACAACTAGATAAAATAAGAACTTGCTTAAACAAATTTTCTGACTCCTTCTAACCTATATGCAGCCTTACTGAAGTCCCTGAACTTCCTGGAATAAGTTTTCTTTAGCCTTTACCAGTCTCAGGATAAACTGTTCCCTCTGCCCAAAATGACCTTTCTTGTGACCTACAATGGCCCATCTATAGCCTGGATGACTCCCCTACTCTCTGCTGAGAGGCCGATTTAGGCTTTATCTCCTCAGGGAAACCTTTCTACCTACAAGCAAATCCACCTGCTCCACCTCACCCTGATATTAATAATAAAAATTATGGATTTGTTTACAATATGCATTTTGCCTGCTTAGCTCATTTAACAATCACAACTGTGAAGGACAGCTATTACCCCCATTTTAGAAGTTAGGTAACTGAAGCTTTCAGAAATCTGGCAACTCACCCAAGGTTCTATCACTATTAAGCAGAAATACCTGATTCAAAACCTGGCTGACTTTAAAGTCTAATGAAGTGTGAGACCTTGGTACTGTAGCACTAGTGGCATACCACAGGGGAGAGGCAGAGAATTTTCACTCCAACCCTCGCCTAGTGTCAGTGCCCTGGCCTCCGAATGCTCCTAACAGTGGGAATAGCCTGATATGCGCTGCCCTGAGCACCTGCAATAGGACCACTTGATGAAGGGACTGCTCAAAGCTGGTGCTTCCTACCGCTGAGAGAGCAAAACTGCATATTAATGTGGGTCTCAGCACCCCACCCACCCCACCACCAGTGATTTCCCCTCTCCTTAGCACATGTGCACGCCCGCGCGTGCACACACACACACACACACACACTCTAACACTCCAGTGCACTGGCCGGATGATGCCCCTGGGGCTGGCAGGCCAATGGCTGCTCAAGTCCAAAGCTCTGAATGGATGGACAAGTAGCCCAGCAGACAATACTGGCAGTGTACATTAGAGGACCTTAAGAAGACACTCACCAGGCACCACACTCCAGGACTCCTCTGAAGATTCATGAGGGGTCTGAAGCTGTTCCACTTACTGGTCTTCAATGACAGAAGTTCAAGTAAATCAGCAGCTAGCAGAATTGGGACCCACAAGATCAGTGACCTGAAGATGTTTGCTAGTACCTCCACTGACCATTTTGAAAAAAACTATGTACCCTCTGACACGTTTTAAGTTGACATCAAAATCTTCACCACAGATTAAGAACGTAATTTCCAGCATACTATAAAAATTGACATTTTAAAATATAAATTACACCATTTTTTAAAACGTATCCAGTGGAACCTAAATACCAGAGTGATTTTGAAACCCATCATTGTCCATTTAAAAATTCATGGACTGACTCTTCTTGAACAGGTGAAAATTTTACAGTTCCTTTTTCTGTTTACATTCTATTTCCCCATATAACTTTATCTTAATAGATTTTTGTGCTTGAAATCTTTTATTACCCTATCGTACTTCTCTGCCATAAACACACACACACATATATATACTAAATTTGTTTTCACTATGGCCTAAATCTCTAAGTGTTAAAATGGTAACTTCTGGATTCAGTTATCAGTAAAATTATTAGTATAAAGTTGATCAAAATATTTACCATAGATTTCATAATTATTAAACATAAAAAGGAAAAGTGTCAGGAAATGGATCTCAATGAAATGAGCTTCCCCCTGACCCTGGTCCCCATATATCCAGAGATGAATATTACCTAGGGCTATACTGAGTCAGGGTCCAAATCAACTATACTCCTGTTTTGTATTCTTACAAGGGCTGAGAAAAACCTTCACTTAAATAAGTGGGTAAGAATTAAATATATTTTGTTACAGCAATGTCTCTCTTTTTGACTTCTATTTCTGAATTATATTCCCAAATCACTTAATGATCTATCTTCAAAAATATTTTAAATGACCTGTTAGTTGACAACTCAACTGGAGCTCCTTTACTTTTTTGTTAAAAGCAAAACTTGGAAACCACCTGACCTGTCAAAGAATTTGTTAGTCATTAGTCATTTACTTTCTCAACCCTTGAAATGACACTCCAATAGTCTCTGACAGGTAGAGGTGTTATGACCCTGGAGAAATGCAGTGTGGAAGAATCAGGATGTTGAAAATGTGTCCTTTTTTTTGTAAAGTGGGAGAAAGATAACAAAGTCAGGTTGGGAAAGGAGAATAAGTACTCCCTTAGGCACATAAGGATCAGAGTAATTTTGTGAAAGAGAATACATGAAAACTGAAAATCTGGAAGTTGATTGCTGTCACTTGCCTGTGCACACATATCCCTTGAAAAAATTGTATAATGTTTTATTTGGACAATGTTATTTGATGTTATTATTTTCATTCAATCACAGGCCTGGATTGGCCATTAAAATTGGTACTTTTTAACTTCTGACTTTTAAAGGGGCTAAAAGTTACTACTTCACAGGGATTTGCACAAATTAAGGTTGAATATTTGTGTAAAGTTAACATAAGGGACAAAATAGAAATAGAGATACTAGTTCATTTCTCCTTTCTCCAACCACCCCACTCCATCCCGTTCACAGATTCTGCTAATGCAATCTGCTATATTTTTTCCCCTCTATATGTCAACTATGTGAACTCTGGAGAAGAGTGTCTAAATAAAAAAATATTTACAAACAGGCCAGACTTAACTGAGGCTCTTTTGTTTGCTTTGCTTTCTACAAAGTGCACACAAAATTTCCAAAGTTCATATAAAGATTTCCAATTAATCCTCCCCTCATATATATTGAGGGCAGAATATATATAATCCATCTCTGTATTCCCAGTGGTTAGAACAGTGCCTGGTTTATAAACACTAACTTGTGAGTAAGTAGATGACTTGCTCAAGTCTTAAGGTATTGGTTCTTCAAGACCCTCCCTTGTCAGAAAAAATAACTTAATAAATTATGACAACACAATCGTGAAAGAATTACAAGAGCCGTTATCAACAAAACGCAATGGAAACACAAAGGCAGAACTAATTTTGTCAAGGGTATATGGGACAGCTTGATGGAGAATTGTTTAAAAACAGTAATAGTAGGGAAAAATGAAGGGGGGGGAATTGGAGGGGGAGACGAACCATGAGAGACTATGGACTGAGAAACACTAATAAAAAAGGGGATACAAATGAAATCCAAATTAAGAAATTTCTCAGGAAGAAGGAAAAGCATTTGGTGGGCATTTAGATTTTGATGGAGGCAGAGTAGTGGTGTATGGCAGTCCATAGTTTTGGAGCCCCCAAACTGTCAAGGTCAGTCAAGGTAAGAGGTACATGGTGCAGAGCACAGGAAAATTCAAAGCATGAAGCTTCCAGGTGTCCTCTCCAGTGGAATCATGGGCAAGGACAACTTTTCCCTGCAACAATGTGTGACCATATGCATAGGAATACTGGCAAGTAGGAAGGCTCAACAAAAGCTTGGCATCTAGATTTTATTGGGGCCCAATCACACAAACATGATCAACTGGCTAATCTTTATTCTCCAGGTCCTTTAGAGCTCAGCGGTGGGAAGCCAAGCTGATACCATGGCCCACAGCCCCGACTACAAATCACGCTGTTAAGACTTTCCAGTGTGTCCCAATGCCCCAGGTAAACAAAGTCACTCTAGGCAGGACATTCCAAGGGCTTAGAGATAACCTCCCAGGAGCTGAGGGTAAATGTCAGACTTATTTTTAATTAAGTTTCATTCTTTACCTTTGAAGGTGTGGAGGAGAAAAGAGGAAACATACTGATGGTGATATCTTCAACAAGTGAGAAAAAACATGCAAGTGGCAAATGACAACATAGGTTTAGAAGGGAAAAATAGTATGTTTCTGAGATTGCCTAGTATCAAACTAAGTGAAGTTACCAGAAAATAGTGAGAAGAATGTAACAAAGCTTAGAGGGGACTGCACAGCTTGAGATGGCAGCATATTGAGGGAAGTTCAGTCATGCCATGAACGGGCTTACCTGAAAGATAATGTAGGTAATGAGCAGAGCAAAACTTGAACCCACTGTGAACAACTTTAAAGGCCTGCTCAGAAGGTAATTTTTAAAAAAGGTTATTACAAAACAATAAATTTAAATAATTACTAAATCTTCCCCACTATCTAAATGTCTTAGATAAGACAGGAAACTAAAAATAAGTAAATCCCTTTCTAGGTAGAAAACAATGCACTCACCTTTCCCTGGAAGTAAATAGACTCTGAAAGCATGACATTATGTCTTCCAAAAAAAAGTTAAATATATATATATATATATGTTCTTACTTCCCCATGCCATCTTCCATGTTCAGACTACTTTCTAATCTCAGCCTTTATTTTGCCCATGGCAAATTTAGCACATTTATGCAAAACTTAAATTACCATGAAAACCCAACAAAAAGGTAGATGAAGCAGAAGGCACAGCTAATTAAATGGATTCGAGGTTCAATGCTCATTTTGTTTGGGGTCAAACAATAATTTACAAATCTGTCTGAGCACATTAAATAGAAAAATAACTCATTACAGGGTATGGGTAGCCAGACTACTATAAAATCTGAAGACAATATACCTTTTAAAACCTTTTTTTTTTTTTTAAAGTTATCCATGAATGTCTAATTACACCACAGGTGTGAGATTAGGGGTTAGCAGTGGAAATTCCTGAACTAGAAAGCCTAGACACAAATCCCTGCTCCTGCACTTACTAGCTAAGTAAACTTGGGAAATTACTTAAACTCTATAGTTTCATCACGTGAAAAATGGGAAACAGACCTCAGAGCTTTGTTCTGAGGATCACATAAAGCCAATACCATCTGGCACATAATAAGCATGCAGTAGGTATGTGGTTGTTTGGCTATTCTATGTGAGTAACTTTACATACAAAAACATAATGAATTTATTACACTTCACTATCATCCTTCTTTCTTCTCTGTGACAGAAGACATCCATTTTAAAATCTAGTTTTGAAATAGAAACCACAACCATAAACTACTTTTTCATATTACAGTATTTACAAGTTTCTAAAACAGTGTTACTTGTCCTAAAATTATCTCAGAATCACCTCAGACTTTATTATCAGCCAATACTTCTTGTTTTAAAAAAAATGCTTAAAGCTGTCCTTTGTAAATGAGAAAGTGTTATTGAGTTGGTCTAAGAAGAGATTTAATAAGACAACAATGTGACTAAATTCCATTGTCTACAGCTACATAATCTTTTTTTACTGAGCAAACTGTACTGGGCTTTTGCACCCTAGCTTCAGAAGCACCCTCTTCTTTCAGCCTAAGTTATCTTTTTTTTTGCTAAGGTAACTCCTGTTAAGTCACCAAGGCCTGGCTTCTCCTCAGGTCTTTGCTGGCACCCTCAGGCTTTGTTAACTAAGAAGGTTCTCCTGCCTATTCCTATCAGGATATTTATGGAATTAATGGTTTATATAGTTTTAACTAGCCGCCTATCCCCCAGGAACACCAGACTGCAGGCAAACTGGATATGGGGACTGTCTTGCTCTCTGTATTCTATGGGGAACGGAACTATGTAAGAACTCAATGTAGGCAAGGGAAACAAAAGAAAAAATGAACTATGAGGACTTCATCAAGACAAAAAACTTTTGCACAACCAAGGAAACAATCAACGAAACTAAAAGGCAGCCTATAGAATGGGAGAAGATATTTGCAAATGATGTATCTGATAAAGGGTTAGTATCCAAAATATATAAAGAACTTATAAAACTCCACACCCAAAAAAGCAATTAGTTCGGTTAAGAAACGGGCAGAAGACATGAATAGACATTTTTCCAAAGAAGACATACAGATGGCCAACAGGCACATGAAAAGATGCTCAACATCACTCATCATCAGGGAAATATAAATCAAAACCACAATGAGATACCATCTTACACCAGTTAGAATGGCTAAAATTAACAAGTCAGGAAACAACAGTTGTTGGTGAGGATGCAGAGAAAGAGGAATCCTTTTGCACTGTTGGTGGGAATGCAAACTGGTGCAGCCATACTCTGGAAACCAGTGTGTAGGTTCCTCTAAAAGTTAAAAATAGAACTACCCTATGATCCAGCAATTGCACTACTAGGAATTTACCCAAAGGATACAAACATACTGATTCAAACGGACACATACACCCCAATGTTTATAGCAGCAGTATCAACAACTGCCAAATAATGGAAAGAGGCCAAATGTCCATCGACTGATGAATGGCTAAGGATGTGTATATAGGGCGCCTGGGTGGCTCAGATGGTTAAGCGTCTGCCTTCGGCTCAGGTCATGATCCCAAAGTCCTGGGATCGAGTCCTGCATCAGGCTCCCTGCTCCTTGGGAGCCTGCTTCTCCCTCTGCTTCTCTCTCTTTCTCCCTCTCTCTCTCTCCGTCTCTCATGAATAAATAAGTAAAATCTTAAAAAAAAAAAAAAGATATGTATATACATACACACACACACACACACACACACACACACACACAGGAATATTACTCAGCCATCAAAAAGAATGAAATCTTGCCATTTGCAATGACGTGGACAGAGCTAGAATGTATTATGCTAAGCAAAATAGTTCAGCCAGAGAAAGACAAATACCATATGATTTCACTTGTACGTGGAATTCAGGAAACAAAACAGATGAACACAGAGAAAGGGGGGAAAAAAAAGAGAGAGGGAAGCAAACCATAAGAGACTCTTAACTATAGAGAACAAACTGAAGGTCGCTGGAGGGGAGGCTGGTGGGGGATGGGCTAGATGGTGATGGGTATCTGTGCTGAGCACTGGGTGTTATACATAGGTGATGAATCACTAAATTATACTCCTGAAACCAATATTACACTATGTGTTAACTAACTAGAATTTAAACAAAAATTGAAAAAGAAAAAAGGAACTCAATGTAAAGAACCCATGGAATAACATTCTGACCAAAGGCAAAAATCACTAAACATACAAATCAAACTTATCCCACTTACTTCTATGCATGAAACATTTATTTTCAATAATACATTCAGAGAATTTGTGTGTGTGTACACGTGTTCAAAACACAGCCTGCCAAAAACACAGGGAAGAAATATGATAACCAAATAAAGTGACTCTAGCTAAGACAGACCTGTGCCAGCTTTAAAGATTTATTACCTTCTGAATTTCAGAAACTAGTCAAATACCCTCAAAAATTTTAAATTTTTCTGTTACAGTATAAATTTTGTCAAACTGGTGGGCATTCCGTTTCAAAGATCAAAACAATGGCTCTTAAGGCAAGGTCATAACAATTTTTTCCTATTACTACAAAGTTTTCTTTCTCCCCTTTTCATTTTCCTATGATTTTCCATCTATTTCTTCACAGTTCTTCTCTTCTGTAGCCTCTGTAGGAAAAGGGCAGCCAGATTTAGATTCCTTTATCTTTTATACTCACAGCACCCCTCCCCCCAAAAGGGTTTATTTCGTGTTCTAACATAAAGCATCAAGAGATGAATTATACTAACCTTACTGTATTCCAGGCATCTCCAAGTTCTTTGGAATACTGTTTTTCAAAATGATCCAATACAACTTTGCAAATCTGTTTTGCAAGCTTCCTCTCTGATTTTGCTTTCAGCTATGATGACAAGAAAACGCTGTTGACACAATCTGATATTACAAATTTATTAACCCTCAAATTAGCAGGGTTTTTTTCTTAAGAACATGTTTTACGATTATTACTAGTTCTTGCAAGGGAGCATTACCTCAAACGTAACAAAATTGTATTTATGAAAAAAGAGGGTTTCTTCAAATAATTATTGCTCAAATAGAGCAAAGGTTAAAGGATTTGTGGCGTTGAAAATTAGTGGACTTAACAGAAGCTGCGTCAAAGGAACAAAATTAAATAAGTCACTCTAGTTGTTAACATTTGGGGAAACTGAGTGAAAAGCCTATGGAAGTGAGTATTATCTTTGCAACTTTTTTGTAAATGTAAAATTATTCTAAAAAGGTTATTTCAAAAAAAAAAAAAGTCACTCGTTTCCTGTGGAAACTTCCTTGCAATTCTATTTCATTTACTCATCCAAAGTTTAGCGAGGTATTACTATGTAACATTGTTCTAAGCTCCCACAATGGAGCAGCTAACAGTCTCAGGCCCTGTGGAGCTTGCATTCTGCCCAAAGCTTAAGGGAAGAGGTATTCAGGTCTGCCGTTTGGATAACAGACTAATTACGGGGGCGCAGGTGAGTCTTGGGAGAAACCGACAGAGAACGCTCACGAGAAGGCGTTCGCGCGTTCAGCATTACTCTGGGACTTTGGACTGCGAAACCAAAGAAACCAACAGCTCGCAAAGTTCCCCCATCCCGACCCCCTCCCTCGCCACCTCGGCCCGTTAAAGTGACTCAGTCAGAGGCTCCCAATCGAGTGCCAGCCCTCACCCGGGTCAACATGATCCCGCCGCGAGATGCCAAACAAGAGGTCTACACAACCGAGCATCTAAAACCTCCTGGAAATCAAAAGCACAGCCTCACATCCGAGATTTACCCGCATTCACTTCTACCCCTCGCTTTTCCGGTTCAACTTCCCGCGAGATACTGCTTTGTCCGTGTCGTCGAAATCTCGCCAAAAAGGGGTGTAGGTCCCGCGAGAGGCACGCGCGCACAAAGTTACTTCCGCCGGCGCCTGGTGGAGGCGGTGCTTACTTCTGAGGGCGTAGCGAGACCCGTGGGTGGAGCTTGAGTGGCTGGAGCTTCTAGTGAAGCCTTGCCCTGAACAGTGGCTTGCTGAGTGCTGATGGTTCAGTAAAAAGAATTGTAACTTTGCCACTATTAGGTTTTGTATAATGATCATTGTTGTAAAATGGTCTCAGAGGCTGCTAGTTACTGAATCTACCAAATTTGATAAGCTCCCTTTAGCTCAGATATTTAGAACAAAGGGTAAAAGGGATGGATATGATGAAGAAATTAAGCATGTTATTTCCTAGAGATGAATGGGGATAATCTCTCTTTTAACTGAGTTAAATGATTAATTGAAATACACAGTATAGCACTTAGCACCAAAGGTAGGAAACAGTAAATGCCCAAATGTTAGCTGCTGCTCTGTCTTATTTTCACTACAATGATCTTCAAAATTATCATCACGTTCTGGTACCAAATACCTGTAGACCAGAATGACCCTACGCTCTAGCCTCCCACCCTTTACTATGGGTAGTGTCACATGTTCTGAGGAAAGTATCACACCCATTCTGATAGGAACAGCAGTTTATTTGCTCTTTTAACGTTACTTTTTAGTTGCTCTCGTTTTTTTAAAAATTTTTGTTATGTTAATCACCATATATTACATCATTAGTTTTTGATGTTTAGTTGCTCTCTTGTAACAGCAATCAGCAATTCATCAGGAAATCAGTGCTTCATATGGTCCCCGATATTTAAAGAGCGTCATCATTTTGAGACCTTTGATGTTCAAAATATCGATATAGGCATATACCATAGGTACAAATCTTAGAACCATGTAAAAAGAAAAATATCGCCACTAATGTGATTTGAAGCTTAATATATTTACTTAAACAAGTTCCCCAATACTCTAAAAATGATTTTAGCTTTGGTGCAAAAGAAAATAAAGTATTAAGGAGTGAAGTAATTAAATGCATGCAGTTTGTTAGTTGCTTAAAGTCATTAGTCTATCAGCCTCTATACATAAGAGATTTTATAAATTTTTTTCTGTGCTCATTATAAATGTTGTATTTAATTAATATGGTAGTATAATTCAAAATAGACATTTAAAAGACTTTTAAGGAGATAGTAGAAATCATATACACTATATTTCTATTAGGGAAAGGGGATGTGTAATGCTTGGAAAGAGGTCATATTGGTTCTATTATATTGTTTTTGCCTTTTTTAGCATGTTTCTATTTTATGATTTTAAATAAGCTAATGCTTACTGAAGAAAATGTAAAAACAAAAGCCTATGAGAATGAAAATTGAACATAATGCCACTAGAAATCGTCAATATTGACATTTTGATGGATTCCTCTAGTTTTACACATTTTCAAGTTTGATCAAATATTACATATAATGTATTCTATTATTATAAACATTTTCTTATATTAAAAATTCTTCATATACATCATTTCTAAAATTTGCATAGTATTCCAAGGTATGGAGGTCACTATACTAACTTACCTTCTTACTGTTGATAAACATGCTTGTTCATCGTTCTTTGCATGTCTGATAACCTTATAATTTTTTTATGTTCTTAGTTTGAATAGGTTTCAAATCGTACTAATTATTTTCTTTTGTAAATTTTACCACCTCATGTCCACTTATCTATGTCTTAGTGCTATTTTTATTTACATTTATATTAGAGATGTTAACCATATCACATTTTCAAGTACTTTCCCATTTTTTCTTATAACCCTTTAAATGTAAAAATATTTAAAAATTTTATGCAATCAGTTCTTTGATTTTGTAATTGATTCCATTGCTTTTGGTTTGGAAATTTCTTCCCACAGATGCAAGCAATTATTTGTTTCTTTCTCCCTTTTTTTTCCTTACAGTTTGATCATTAATATTTAACCCATTAACCTGTCTAGAATCAGTATTAATGTATCATGAGAAAGTGGATTTCCCCTACCTTATACCAAATACCTACTGAAGAATAAACAAAGTTCCACGCTTTATTTTAAAAATAGAAACTGTTACCAGACTTGTTTTAAACCACTGCAGATATAAGAAATTGAGCTGACACAAATACCAGAAATTATATTTTTTTATTATTACTACTGTATTAAAGAATAAAGCAGCTTAATATGTACAAAGGAAAAGAATTTTTACATACCTAAGCAATTTTATTCTGAAGCCATTTGATATAAGAAGTGTTTCAGGATGAGTATACTTTATAGACTTCTGTGCATTTTATGAATTTTCATATTTACATAAAACATTTCTCAAAACCCTTCATAGTCATGTGGAGGTTTATGTGTCAAAAAGATAAAGACGGGCTTTGTAGTAAAACAATCCAACATCAAGAGACTATTAGCTCCTTAAAATGAATGGCAGAAAAACACAACAGAGAAATCCACCATCAAAGCAAGAGAACAAAGCTTAGTTACAGGCAATCTTGAACTATCATTTCAGGATAGCTAATTAGCTGAGGTTCTCATTTTATTATTTTAGGCCTCCAAAGTGGTGTGTACAAACTCTATCAGACAATCCACTGGGACTGGGAAGTAAATATAACTTGTATTTTTATTTAATTTTATCAAATCTTTTAAAAAAATTTGGAGGGAGGTATATGTACAAAGTGCAATAGAAAATGTATGTAACTTATGGGCTGAAACTTATCCCCTCAAACTTCACATGCCCTAATACCTGAGAATGTGACTGTATTTAGAAAGTCTTTCCAGAGGTGATTAAATTAAAAAGAGGCCTTTAGGGTGGGCCCTAATCTAGTCTGACTAGTATCCTTATAAAAAGAGGAAATTTAAACCCTGAGACACTAGGGATAAACACACACAGTGGAAAGACCATGTGAGGAAGCAGGGAGAAGCAGGCCATCTATAAGGCAGGGAGAGGGGTTTCAGAAGAAACCAATCTTGCCAACAAGGTTCCAGATTGATCTTGGTCTTCCAGACTTCAGAACTGTGAGAAAATTAATTTCTGTTGTTTGATCCACCCAGTCTTTGGTAGTATGTTATGGCAGATCTACCAAACTAATACAATAACTTAAACATTTACTGGAAAAGATGTATTATAAAAATCTGGAGACCACTGACTCATTTACCTAGGTCATAAATTCTGTTTACTCATTAGCACACAGAAAGAATTTATAGCTCAGGCTCTAAACAAGCAAGTAATTTTCTTCCTATTTTTCCTTCAATTATAAGCTGACCTCTTTCATTAAAGGTAATGCATTTCTGATTTCTGATTTCTTTCCCCCAAAAAACAGGTTTCCATTATTGTTTCCACAAAGCTAATGGATTATTGTTATTTTGATAATTTATAATACTTTTTTAAAGAATATATTTATTTATTTGAGAGAGAGAAAGCAAGAGAGATCACAGAGGGAGCAGCAGACTCACCACTGAGCGGAGGCCCGATGCGGGTCTCGATCCCAGGACCCTGAGATCATGACCTGAGCCGAAGGCAGATGACTGAGCCACCCAGGTGGCCCTATAATCATACTTTAATGTAAGTCTTCAAATATATGAATTTGTTCTTTGGATCAGCTGGAATATATTTCTTGATAAATTAAATAGTATTAGCAGAATCTCAGTTGCAAAGTCTACTCCACTTAGAGAAAAACTTAAGTATTAAAGCAAAGGGTAATAAAGTTTATAAGCTACAGCTTTATTTGTATAAGCAGTTTCACTTTTGATAAGCTTTTGACAACAAAAAGTATTATATTTCTTCAGTGCAGAATGGGATAAACTGCATAACATGAATAGCATACCATCTTGAACTGAGTATTAAGTAAAATATTATCACAGTAAAAGAATACTTAGAGATCAGCTGCAAATAAAATAGCATCTACTACAGATAAATGTTTCTGGGCTATTCAAAATACATTTTACAGGGGCGCCTAGGTGGCTCAGTCGCTTGAGCGTCTATTGGTTTTGGCTCAGGTCATGATCTCATGACTCCTGGGATCCAGCCCAGTGAAGGGTTCAGCACTTAGCAGGAGTCTGTTTACTCCTTCTCACCCTTCCTCTGCCCCCAACCCTGCTCATGTGCACGCTTTCTCTTTCAAATAAATAAAATCTTTAAAAAAAGTAAGTTTTACATATTAAGTCCTTCATTTGACACTTAAAAGACCATTTAATCTTAAGCTTGCAGAAAGCATGGCACTTAATTTTTACCAAATTATATGTTTGATTCTCCCATTATAAAATAAGCAAAATTTGGGGGCACCTGGGTAGCTCAGTTGGTAAAGCCTCTGCCTTTGGCTCTGGTCATGTTCTGAGGGTCCTGGGATCAAGCCCCACATCTGGCTCCCTGCTTAAAGGGGAGCCTGTTTCTCCCTTTGCCTGCTGTTCCTCCTGCTTGTGCTCTCTCTCTCTCTCTCTGTGTCAAATAAATAAATAAAATCTTTAAAAAAAAAAAGTAAAATTTTAAAAACTACTTTGAAAAATTGAGGAAAACACACAACCAGTAACTCTAAAAAATTCATTGTTAACATTTTGTAACATTTCTAGTGTTGCAAGGAATATCGTACGTATGTCATATATGCCTTTTGTGTTAGAGGCATATAGAATTATCTTTTAAGTAAGTAAAAATATATCTTTGGGTCAGTAATTTTAATGTAACAAAAGACAGACACTGGATCATCTAGGATCATAAGGTGATATGATATTTTTAGCTGCCTTTAAAATGACAATATTCTTTTCCACATATATGAAAACCTGTGCAGAGAAAAAAGGTTTCATGTAAAATAAAAAGTCATTATTTTAATCTATCAACTTAAGATTTCTTCCAACAGTCGTATTTGAAAATTCCTTTTCTATTTTCTTACCAAAAAGAAATCGTTTAAATTTATCAAATGAAAAGCAAAACCGCATACTGATGTAAATTATTTTTATTGTGTGAAAATGTCATAATTCGTGAAAATTAAGAATAAAAATGCAGCATATAACAAAATAGGCATTTACTTGTTAAAAGCAACCTGGATTTACAAAACTTCTTTTAAAATATCTTTAAGATGTTTTAAGAATACAAATCAATTTTTTGAGAGATTTATAAAACATTTATTAACTTTATCATATATTTCAAGATTTTTATTCATTTTTAATAAATGAACTCAGTATTATTGTACACTACAGTAATCACCTACAGGAAACAAAATTTTAAACTTTTGTTTCTTCTCAAACTAGATGAAAATTAGAAGGATGACAAAAGTTTAAGTTTAGTGTTTAAAAAAATGAATAAATGTAAATGTTACAAATAGGAACCAAAAAGATGTACAAATAAGTTCTTCTCTACAATCCAGTTCAAAATTTACATTCTGTCTCCTTGTGTTGCTTTTCCTTATATTTCAGCCACCTATCAAATTTAGGCTGTTATGAATTTTATATCTGAAGTAGAATGCTTTTTACTCAGTGTGCCTGGTGTCCTATGCACAAAACTTCAAAAGACTGCATTATGATACTGACTAGAGTGATAAGTGACCCAACTAATGAAAGTTCAGGCACTTAAAAAATGTGACTAAATGTGATGCTCCAAAGTAAAATAATCATATTAAACTGCCTTAGACATACTTAATCTTGTTATTGTCAGATACAAGTATATGTTTGTTGGCAGTACAAGTTACCAAACTTACCAATTTTAACAAGGTGATAAGGATTCATGTTGTTTATAGCATTTTCACCTTGCTATAAATATATATACTTTCAATTAAATGCAACATTATGAATTTAATACTCAAAATATATTTCTAAGAGTTTGCCTAAACAGAGAATCCTATAGATGCCATTCTTCAGTGCAAGGGAAGTGCTATTATTTTAAATTGAGAAACTATTTTGGAATTGTTTCTTTTTAAAGTAATTTTAAACCAACATTTTTATTCTTATTGATTTAGTACCCAAGCATTTCCTGGTTATAAAACCAAGTCTCTGCACCCACTGTGGCTTTTTCAGTCTTTTTGGCTTTATTTTCAAGACACAAAAGAATTAGAATAACCCAAAAGAGTCACTTCAGCTTCTGAGAGAACAAGGGAGTGACAACAAGCACCTTGATCTGAAAAGGTCTATACCATAAAAGAGGTATTCATTGAAAATTGTAATAATATCTCACATAACATTTTTATTAATTTAAAAAGCATTTAGATCAAGAAAGTATTTCAAGCCTCTTTCATTTATTGTGATCATCACCACAAGAAAGCAAACAACAACAAAATGAACCCTCCTTGGGTAGTGTTTTCAGATAACATAATTTGGAAGAATAAAGATCTGAGAATCTATTTTAAAAAGGTATTATTTTAAAATTAGGTACAATTAGGATGTATACTTCAAGAACAATACTATCATAAAACATACCTGAAACCATATAAATTTGTCCTGTTTGTATAGTTCATGTTTGTCAACTCCATTTCCAGACACAATTTAAACAAAGCATCTATAGAAAAGTGCAGTCAGTATCATAGTATTAAAATTCTTATAAGTTTTAGAAAAATATAAAAAGTTAAAAACTTAGCTTATAAATTTCCAAGAGTTCCCCTTCCATGCACGTGTATCTTACAAAAAATGTGTAAGATACAGCAACAAAGACTATTAAAAAACAAATAGTAAAGAAAGTGTGCAGAGTCCATTGGCTCTTTTTCTGAAGAGGTTTTCCTTCAGGAATATGCCCATGAATGGGACTGTAAAATCCGGAGTCAACAGTAACTCCTGCTAACTTGATTCAAATGCTCATCCCATCTACTGGTCATTTTGCTTCCTTTTTTTTTTTTTTTTTTAACAGTTAATAATATGGATAATTGTCAGATCAGTCAAGTCTTTGGCTATTCATCTCCTTACTGAAATTGCTATGGTTATCTTGCCCCAGTCATCAATGTTTAGGGTTTTTCCTCTTTGAGAAAGAAGGTCCTCTAGTTGATCTTGCCTGTATTGAAAGAGTGCATGCACGTAACTTGGTTATGAAATCACATCATGAGAGTCACTGTTAGGTCTCTGTCGCACAGCCAGGGGAGGCAGTGGCTTTCCATAGAAATCTACATAAAGAAGGAATACCGAAATATGGTAAATTAGAATTTTTGATACAATTCATTATTTTCCAACCAACATCTTTAAAAAAGAAAGGTGCTCTCACTTGATGGGTAAAATAATGGAAGAAGAAGATAGACAAAAAAAATCAAAATCCAAGAAAACTTGAATAAATTCAAAACATAACCACTAGGATAAATTCCTAACTCTAGATTATAAATTAATTTCTACTTGATTTAATAAAAAGTTGTATCTTATATATTATTTTTATTTTCAATTACATGTTCACATTAGAATAAAACAAATAACAAATATATGAAAATCTATGGATCCTGTTGCCAAGGCCCTGATAAGTCAGTATTTGTACCATCCATGTTCTCATCCAATGGCTATTACTTGTAGGTATTTTGAGAAAATAATTAATTAATTATCTTAGTTTTCTGGTAAGTAGTAATCATTTACAATGATGCTTCACTATAATTCAGTGATTTAAGGCATATATGAAACAAAGAAAGTCTTATTTTACATTTCATAATAAGTTCCTGTCCCTTAATTATTATAAATTGGCTTAAATTTAATAACATATGTAAACCTTCAGTAAGTAATTATTTTCTAGCCTATTACCTTAAAATTATTCTAGAAGCATAGATTTTTAGGATCACTTGAAATAAATATGTTGAAAATGTATTAGAGGCCTGTTCCAGTTTCACATACCTTGAGAGTTTAGCTAACTAGCCCTTCATGCAAATAAGCACATGCCCTAGAAAATAGCCCGCAAAGTCACAAGTAAATGTAAGTTCCTGATATAACTTACCCAATGCCCTTTGTGATCAATAGTCTCCCTCACCTGCCAGGGTCTTCTGTTAGATAAGACCCCGGTGGAGCTTACAAATTACATTCTTTTTGTTTTGAATTCACCAGTCTGGCCTTAGCATATGGCCCCGTTTCTACAGCTCTCTGCCTGCACCCTGCCTTGATCTCCCCCTGTGGAACCCTCAAGGTATGGCATATACTTCCTCCAGGACCTGTGAGTAATAAATTTTTCCTATTTCAATTTCTACTGTGGTTTTTTTGAACCACTACTTACCATCTAGCATCCAGGGGTCCTACTTAACAAATATTAATTTAACAAAGTCATAACACATTTAAGGAGACTGGAGGTCACCACTCCACCCTAACAAGAAATAAAAAGCTGAACAGACTACAAAATCAACAACTCATCTCATTTCCATAAGAGGGGAGGTCACAAGACACACCACTGCCCCAATACTGGATACAGGAAAATTTAGGGAGTTTCAGTTTACCAGAGCATATATTCATGAATGGAAACTGCCAAAGGAAGGAAAACTGCCTGGTAGGAAAACCTGAACTTTGATGAACTGCTGGAGGCTTAGTAGGAACAAATCGGAGAGTTAAAAATTCCAAGGAGACTAAGTCATAAGAGGATCCCTGCGATATTGTGAAATTTATCTCCAGGAACGTGAACAAATTCCCACAATAAATATTGAAGAAAAATCCCCCTCCCACTTCTGGCAGGGGAGGAAAAAAGAAACCATCTTGAAATACCCCAGAGCACTCTGTTCTAGGGAACAAGGCCTGCCCTCAGGGGAAACTAATTAACTAGAGCCTAACCTACCATGGTATCATCAAACCCTAACTGACCTGGGGAAGGAAATCAGCAATTCCAGCTGACACTATCCATTCTGTCCACCTAATGGGGATGAAAAAACTAAGAAACTCTTATGAAGTTCAGAGTGCAGAGGCACAGGCTCAGTAAAAGACTGAGATCTAATCAGAGAAATATGGAACACTTCTCCTTCCATCACCCATCACCACCATATTACTAATGGCCAATTTACAGCAGTTCCTTTCACCTGGTACACCATGTCAGACTATAAAACAAAACAAAACAAAAACAAGGCATTCCAAAAAGGGCAAAAAACTCAAGATCCGAAGAGACAGATCAAGCATCAGAAGATATGGCAGGAATGTCAGAATTATCAGGCCAGGAATTTAAAACAACTATCATTAATAAGCTAAGAGCTTTAGTGGATAAAGTAGACAGCATGTAAGAACAGATGGCAATGTAAGCAGGGAGATGGAAATCCTAAGAAATAACCAAAAAAAAAAAAAATGCTAGAGATAAAAAAAAACACTGTTACAGAAATGAAGAATGTCTTTGATGGGCTTATTAGTAGACTGGACATGACTGAGGAAAGAACCTCTGAGCTTGAGAATGGATCAATAAAATCCTCAGGAACTGAAAAGCAAAGAGAACAAAGACTGGGGGAAAAAAAAACCGAAAAGAATATCCGAGGGCTGTGGGACAAGTACAAAAGGCATACCCTATTTGTAATGTGAATACCAGAAGAAGAGAGAGAAAAAAGAACAGAAACAATATTTGAAGCAATAATGACTAAGAATTTCCCCGAAATTAATGTCAGACATCAAAGCACAGATCAAGGAATCCAGAGAACACTGAGCAGGATAAATGCCAAATTATATCTAGGCACAACATTTTCAAACTACAGAAAGTCAAAGAAAAGGAAAAATCCTGAAAGAAACCAGAGGGGGAAAAAACACCTTTCCAACAGAGGCTCAAAGGTAAGAATTACATCCAACTTTTCCTCAGACACCATGCAAACAAGGAGAAAGTAAAGTGAAATATTTAAAGTGTTTAGAGAAGAAAAACAAAACAAAACAAAACACCAACCTAGAATTCTGTACCCTGCAAAATTGTCCTTCAAAAGTAAAGGAAAAATAAAGACTTTTTTCAAACAAACAAAAATTGAGGGAATTTATTGCGAGCAGACTTGCCTCGCAAGGAACGTTAAAAGAAGTTCTTTAGAGAGAAGGAAAATAATATAGGTCAAAAACTCAGATCTACATAAAGAAAGAAAAAGTATCAAAGAAGAAGTCAAATGAAAACGTATTTTTCTTCTTAATTGATCAAAAAGATAAGTTTGTTCAAAAATACTAATAGCAACAATGTGTTTGATTACATATATGAAAGTATATATCTTATGAATATGTATATATACTTATACATGCTTATATATGAGTCAAATGAATGACAGCATGACATAAAGAACACAGAGAAAGGAATTAGGATTATTTCATTATTTTAGGTACTTGCACTACCCATTAAATCTATAGTGTTGTTTGAAAGTGGACTTGGATTAATGAAAATGTATACTGCAAACTCTAGAGCAGCCACTAAAAAAAGTAAAAAAAAAAAAAAAATTAGGATAAGTGATATGCTAAGAAAGGAGAGAAAATGGAATCATATAAAATTCTCAATTAAACCCACAAAAGGCAGGGGCACCTGGGTGGCACAGTCGGTTAAGTGTCCGACTCTTGGTTTTGGCTCAGGTCATGATCTCAGGGTTGTGGGATGGAGCCTGGGAACAGGCTCTGCCATCAGCAGGGAGTCTGCTTGAGATTTTCTCTCTCCCTCTGCCACTCCCCCCAACCCGTTCCATTTCTTTTTTTCTCCCTCTCTAAAATAAACAAATCTTAAACACACACACACACACACACACACACACAAGGCAGAAAAAGAGTGGAAGACAAAAATAGGAACACAGAATGAGGGCAACAGGGGCGCCTGGGTGGCTCAGACCATTAAGCATCTGCCTTTTACTCAGGTCATGATCCAGGGGTCCTGGGATCGAGCCCTACATCGAGCTACCTGCTCTGTGGGGAGCCTGCTTCTTCCTCTCCCTCTGCCCCTCCCCCTGCTTGTGCTCTCTCTCAAATAAATAAAATCTTAAAAAAAAAAAAGAATGAGGGCAACAAATAGAAAACAGTAATGGATATGGTAGATATTAATTCAACTATACCAATAATCATTTTAATGTCAATGGTACAACTGCAACAATTAAAAGATAGAGATTGTCAGAGTGGATCAAAAAATATGACCCAACTATAGGCTGTCTACAAGAAAACCACTTTAAATATAGAGAGGTATTAGGAGAAAATGGTTTTACAAGCAACTATAAATTCGAAGCAACTAGTAAGCTGCAATAAATCTTGATATGACAGTATAACATAATGAATTAAAAATATAGATTTCAAAGCTGGACAGACCTAAATTCAAATCCTGGTGACCTTGGAGTGTAAGTTCCTCCTGCACAAAATGGGGATATCTCTGCCCATCTTACAAGGTTTTTAGGAGAATTAAAATGACATAAAATACTTGAAGTGCTTAACAATATGCCAGGAACATAGAATATACAGCTAATATTATTGCTATATTATTGTTATAATTTAAATTAAAACAATTATTTTTGACAAATTTTAAGTATGACTTCTCTAATTTCTTAAATTCAGAATTAATGAGAATTTTAATACATAACAGAACTCAAAATTAAACCAGAATGAATATACTTCCTAATGTGTTATACTTCTAGAATTTAAAAATATCTTCCTAAAAAGAGAAATCAGATACACATGGTAAGAATTATCTTTTTCCCCTCCCAGGAAATTATTTTATTTTTGCAGTAAAGATTTTGTATTATTTTTTTGCCAGAAAATAAAATCATTCTATACAAAGTAGGTTTCTTATTGTCTTAACTGTGGGGCATATGTCGATGTTAGTACCCAACTGATAACTGGGCACTAACTGATAATAAACCAACCACATTTTTATAAAGAGTTTCAAACTTTTCAAAAATCAAATTGAAGGGTAGTAAAAACTGCATACAAAATTTTATCTTCATTCACATTTTAAGATTAGAAATATTCTTTAGTGCATTTGGTATTTCTAGCTAACAGAATCCTTGATATATTTCTCATAATGTATAACACATAATATGTTAATGAAGTATGGGTTGAGAGTGTTTATATAGTAAAGCTATTCTTTTTAGTCTCTTTTCTTAATGCATGCCTTACCTGTTAAACTGGGCAAGCATTACAGACAGTAATTAGAAAAGTAAAATCAAATTGCTATCAAAGCAAATGTCAATTATCAAAGAACAAGTAAGAATCTGCCTTAAAAATTCGCAGTGTGACTATAAAAAATTGTTTTTCATCCCAGTAAATTTTAAGTGCCAAGCCACTTGCAGTTAACTTTTAATTACTACTCTAGCTCATTATGTATCTGTTGTTTACTTGCCATTCACCAAATGCAAAGAAATATGTACAAAATTAGAGAAAAGAGGAGGATGCAATTATAAAATTGGCAGCTATCAGCATCTCTGATGAAGATCCCATGATAAACTCTAATAATAAATTTAAGGTTTTTTATTCGGAATTTTAATTATACCTGCTTTCTTCCCCATTAATGAAAACAGAGTTGATTGTACTTTTTTTTTTTTTTTTAAACCCAGGTTAGGTATACTTAGACTTAAAATTTATGGGAAGAAAATGATAAAAATATTTTAAAACTTGTGAAGTTATAGTGTTTTCTTCTCTGCTCTGGGAAACTACATTTATTGATAAATACTGAAAACGGACTAAAATATTGGGATATGGTGGTCTTGAACTTAACTAATTTATTACAATTCTTTCTCAGAAGTTCTAATTTAAAAACAAACAGGAAAGTGAGCACAAACAAAACAAAATGACCTTCTCAACCTATTTTTGACCTTTTTCCACTTGTCCTTAACTGTGTTCCCCCTGAATACTACCATTACTTTTTTCCTCATTCTACAAAATTTCCTTCAGAAACAAGAAACTATCATCCCCTCCTGCATTAATTCAGTAAAATTACAGCGCATTTATTATGGGCACAGAATTCTTATCGTGAGATGGCGACTAAAAAAAAAAAAAGATCTGCAAACCCTCCACTCGAGTCCCTTCTTTTCCCCTGAGCTCTTGAATCTTACTTGTATTGGCCAAGAGACATTTCCAAATAGATAAGCCTACAGACACCTCCAAAGCAGGTTTCCTTCCTCAAGTATTTTCAATCTCAGAGATAGCACCAACCTTCCAGCTGCTTGAGTAAATAATCCTCTATTCCTCTTCCCCTCGGCCCATACATTCATTCATCAAATATTACTTTTTATAGTCACTAAGATATTTCCTGCATACATTTTTTACTCTCCATTCCAATTTCCATTCCTCACTTCTCACTGTGACTACTAGAACAGCCTCTTAGATGGGATCCTTACCTCAAGTGTGGCCACCAGCAAGTCTGTACTTTTCACTGTGACAAAAATTATTTTCCTAAACAACACATCTAGTAACATTACTTCCCTGCTCAAAAATGTATAGTGTCTCTTGGAAAATTACAGCAAGTCCAGACATCTTAATGTATATATATGAGGCCCTTCACAATCTGACCCTAAACCGTAATTCCAGTCTCAAAACTCGATAACTTCAAATGTCCTCCTTCTTGCCCACCCTACCTACATGAACCTAAGCCTCAATCACAAGGAATTTTACTTTCCAAATAAGCAACACCCTTTCGCACTCCTCTACCTTTGAATAGTCTGTGTTGCCCACTGACTTCTCCTTCTTCGAAGACCCAGTTGTAATACCACTGTCCATGCAGTTTGTGCTCCAATTCCACACCACAGAACTTATTACTGTATATTGCGAACTGTCACATACACTACAGTAAGCTCAAGTATTCTCTTTTCTATTAGGCCAGGATCTGCAGAAAGGCAGAATTTATGTCTTATTCAGCTTGGTATCACCAGTGTTTTAGGTGGTGTCAAATATAAAAACTTTGCTTTCTGGATGCCTAAAATTCAGCAAGAGAAAACATGTCTGTCCTATGAGAAATTAGTATTTTTCTATATATGTGTACATAAATATATACATACATACACGTGTATGTATGTAGATTAACTTTGCTAATTTTTTAACAACACAGTAAATATTTAAACTGATAATGTATTCTAACATACACAATTTGCGTATCATTAAACACGAACTAACATATTACAGTCAATAAAAATATCCTGATGTAAAGTCAGTCAACCAGAAATGTTACTTCACTGTAATTCCCATATGGTCTAAGAACAAACTTTTCTGTATTTAGAAATGAAAAAAATCCTTTAATTTTCACTAATGATTATCAAAGATGTATTTCATTACATTATTCTGAAAAAGAAAACAAATGGGTTATTATTATTATTGTACTTTTTGAATAAAAATATTTTATAAAGTTTGACGTAATTTCAAGTTACATGATAATGCTTTTGGAAATGTTAAATTTCTGACCTTCTTTCCTGGTGGTAAATGGGTCTCCTTAGGAATCCAAGTTCTAGATTAGGTAAACAGAGCCATCAAAAAGGGAATTGGATGTTCTTGATGGAGAACTTCATTGAGCTACAATATATATAATTACCCTTTTGCCTTCTAGAAACATTTTATTGAAAGAGCCTGGGCTGATGGTCTGAAATCAGAACTTCTGCCGGTTGTATCAGGCAGTTCTTTATACACAACTGTCCTTTCTCTAGTTTTCCAGCTGTGGAGTTCCAATGCCATATATTGGCTGGACTACACCTTATGTTAATTTCATCCAAAGAAAACTGTTTTCTTGAGTCAGTAAGCCTTTAGTAACTTTCTATTTAGCTGAACTTTATTTGGTTTTCTGATTTAGTCTTTGATTTTACAAACTGTGTCGATCTTTACTTGACTTTAATATTCAGCAGCTGGGTCTTATTAGAAACAGAAAGAACAGTTATGTGGCATTATCACTGAGTATACTGAGCACATATAGGACAATGCTATTTTTAACACTAAGCATAATTGTAATGTCTCATATTTAATTTAAATTGCTTTACACCTGTTCACTTTTCATAACAATTTACGTAAATATATAATGGATAAACATGAATTATGATTATTTTTACATCTGTAGTCCAAGGTAAACAAATTATATGGAGGCAAAAGTCACTAAAGAATAAAAAAAATTAAATGAAAAAAGTGAAGTATAATGAAAAAGGACGGTTGTGGATTCGAAAGGCTTCCAAAAATAAAAGTTGGTTGAAGTACTGAGGTAAAGAAAAGTGGAAGTAATATGTATATTTGAAAACTGATCCTTTTGCATTACCATTATGACGTGTTTCACCAAGAGGCTCAAGTTTTGGAAGTCTAGTGACTTTGGGGGTTCCCCAGCCAACTAAGGAAAAAGAAAAACATTTAAAACACTGTTAAACAATGTCTCTTTAGGCCTGTTGAGAGGATCCCTCCCTTGACAAGAATGTATATATTTGATGTCAAGTCATATATGTATATTGAATGACACAGTACTGAATAGCCACAAAGCCATTTGAAATAGTTTTTATTTAAAAATGTAATTATAGGCTGGTAACATCTGCTTTTTTACTTATCTTTAGTAAAAAATATAAGCATCTTCATTGACCACCATCAAAAATTACCTTAGGCTACTATTCCAACCCCTAGCAAAGGCTAAAATAAATGTTTACTAACAAATTATATACTAGAAATGAGTCTTAAAATAATCCTCAAAGGAAAATGTTACCACCTAAAGCCTTCTAACAGGGCTAAAAGGACACTATAAACATATACATTTAGATATTTATTGAGCACCTACGGTATGTGAGGTACTGTGCCTAGTGCTGAGAAATTTCTCACAATTACTGTGCAATTAGCACATCCCAAAGTTTTACAAGCAGTATTCTTTTAATCCTCATGACAACTTAGAAGGTCAGTATGTATGTTGGAAATATATTGGAAAAATTCACACATCTTGCTTTCAAATGATAACTTTCAGGATGAAAGATCCAACTTTTTAAAAACTTACATTAACCATCCATTCATTAAATTTAAATTCCTTTTAGCAACCTGGGTACTGATATTTCAAGTAGGACTTGAATCCATTCTAGGAAGTGCTTGGGTAAAGTGTTCTTATTACTTTTACATACTATTTTTTACTTTTAGAAAACATTTTTTTTATTAAAAAAAGGAAATACATACTTAATGATAAATTTTGAACAAAGTAGAGAAAACTGCCTTTTTCATAAATTCACAAAATAATAAACATACGGAATAAAATTACAAAATTTCTTTTTTTCCTTACTGTTTAAAGCAGTATTTCTAAATTCAGTATCAATATCAATTTACTCACCAGGAGGAGGAGGTGGGGGTGGTGTTGGACTCTTAGGAGCAGAGTCATCTGTATTAACAGGTTCTACACGGTGACTCCTTTTTATTCTTAGTTTCTTAGTTTTCTTTTTACTGTTATCTAAAAGAATATAAACATGGAACTATATGCCTCTGGAAAAACGTAAACTTCTATAATAAAACAGAATGGAACTAGATATTCATATTATCATTACCATAAAACTGCATCTTCAACTTTGGAAATTGTTACCAGTAATGAAATGTGAATCTGCCTTTACTAAGAGTAAATTTTTTAAATGATTGCTTATTGAATAAATAATTAATGAATATGATACAAACAGCAAAAAGCCTGTATTTTAAGCTTTATGACAGGTTATTCAGAATACAAAAAGAACTTCACCTTTCCAAAAGTAACTTACATTTTTTCCGAATGTCATATTAAGTAAATATAATGGCCTAATTGCAGGGATTTTCATGAAACTCCGAATGGCCGAGGGAAAGGGGAGAGATGTTGATTTGTCTCAGTAGAATATATAGAATGGATTCTAGTTATAAACAGTCCAAAAATAATTCTTTGAAATGTGAAAAAAGACCACAATCAAATCTAAACACATCACACACTGACATAACCCCCGGACAATGTATGCCTAATATAAACACATGTAACCAAAATCACATTATTAGAGACTGCAGAATTAATTTGTGTTCTTTCTAAAAAAAAAAAAAACTACAGATTCTCACTTAAGTACTTATAAACAATTTAAGGATATCTATGTCATTAACATGTAAACTTTAACAATGAAAACCGGTATAGCATAATAGTTAAATAACCAAACACCAAAGTTACTGAAATATTTTAATTGACGATCCCAGCTACTTAATTTACATATATGTAATACATTTTATAAAATGGGAATTATCTGTTATATGAGAAATAGCCAACATCTATGAAATCTGCAAAGCAATGAGAAATATAAACATGTTTAGAAACACATTATCTTTCTAAATAAATTACTTGTGTCATTTGAGACATTTTACTCCAGATAAAAACAAAGACATCATTTTACAATTAAAACCTAAGCTTTACAGCTGACAGAATAGAAAGAGAAAGTCCAGAACCATACAGTATTTCAGGATGGGAATAGCTCAGGGTCATAAAAAAACACAGGATAACGGGCAGATGATACGAAGGGGGCTCTCAGCCCAGCCACAAATGAGATATATGATATTAACCAAGTAACTCAATCTCTCCAAGTCCCTGATTTCCTACTCAGAATAATGGGAATAATATACCCTAGGATTGTTATGTTAAATAACATAATCTTGCATTAAAATAATATATCTGAAACCATGTTCTATGGTATAAAATGTTAATTATTATTCTAGTTATATGATTGACTATCTTAGATCTTTCTACACTATATTTTCAAATAATCTGACAAAACTTTTGCTCTTTAACAAAGAGTATTAATGTTCAAAAGTTCTTTCAATAATATATTGAGAAGCCACCTTAAATCTATTTTCTGTTTAACTCTGTTAACAGAACTACATGGGTACGAATATGCTGCCCTACCTTCCCAACTTAAAACTTTCAAATCTAGTTTTTTTATACAGGAAAATATCCATGTTAGCTAATCTGAACCTCAGGGATTACGATCTTATTTTCATAACCTTCCTGATACTGTACAAAAATTCTTATATATAATGAAACCATACTGCTAACTAGAAGTTGCAAGGAAGTAATGATTATTGGGTCATGCGTCAGGCCCTGCACTAGGAACACTGCAGGGTTATTTTTATTGTAAGTAACCTTAAAGCCTGTGGAAAAAAAATGATGCTTATCTCCATTTTAGAGATGAGGAAACTAAGACTGAAAAACAATACAATGTAATGTAATAAACACCTAGATTTTATCTGAGGTTGTTTGATTCTATGACACCAAAGACATGAACTTCCTGTTAAATCACATAGCCACTTAGAGAAAGAAAAGCAATTATGAATTGAAGATTTTATATGATATTAAAATAAGAGGAAAATGGCTATTGACTTTAAAAATGTTCAACTGCATTCTGTAGAAATAGCAAGTCAATAAAAGAAATGATGCTGACTATAGTACTATGAAGTTTAAAACAAAACCCCATAAAAAAGCCTTAAAGGTTAAATACAGTCTAAGGATTCCTGGGACTATGCTATATTCCATATTTATGAAATAAAATTGAAAACAGAACTTTCTGCTGAAATTCATTTAAATTACAAAAGAGTACATTTTAAGGCATCATGAATAAAAACAAAAGTTAGCAAATTCACTAATGAGAAATTCAAAACCATGAGAAAACCATGACAAAATACTGCATTTAGAGACAAAAAAATATTACAGTACATTTTTTGTGAAAATAATCATGACAAATGAGACATGTACTGTTAAGTTTTGTGTGTATATATATGTATAAATATATTTTTTAATAACTAGATTTATCACCTGATTCTGATGATCGCTGGTCTGTATCATCTTCATTCTCCAACTGCTGTGTTAATGCCTCTTTATAATTTTCTACTATTCCAAGCTCATTATTTTTTTGGCTACTGTCACTGATCTGGCTCTGTGTCTCTATTTGCTCATCCTCCACTTTATGTTTCAGGGGGCCGCCATCACTGTCTTTCTCCATATTTTGTCTCTTTTTCTCTTTTTCAAGTTTTCTTTCATTCTAACAAAAATGAAATATATTATTTTTAATATAATAGTTGTCTAAGATAGTTTTAAGGAAGAAATCAAATAATCCAAAAGCATTCTGTAACTTCAGGGCACTGTGATATTTCTATTAAAAAATTATTTGTTGAATATATCACAAAGCATACTGTTTGGTAAACTTTCAGAAAATACATATAGTACAAAGAAAGAAAACAAATATTACCAGTAATTCCACAATCAAGAAATGATCTGTGTAGTGCATAATCACTAAGAGGTATTTTTCTTTTCCTACCCGCACACGTACAGACATACACCACCCACAAACATACATAAATGTGATTGAATGTCTCTCTCTTTATATACATATTTATGCCTTTGTTTTTTAAACAAAAAAGAATTAAAGTTTTTACTTAAGAATATATATTTCTTTCCTTGTGAATATGAAGTGCTTCGAATAGTACCTGACCCATAGTAAAGTGTTAGCTATATGTTATATAATGCTATAAGCATTAGCCATTACTACTTTCATCAATTATATTATCATTTTGAATGGTTATAGCATAACTTAATTTACCAACTCCTAATGAAGAGACAAATTATTTTCAATTTTTCATTCTAAGAAATACAATTATTGAATTAGTTTTTTAGAATAAATTCCTAACAGTGGAACTACTGGATCAACAGGCAACTACACACCACTCTTCAGAAAACCTAAAGTCAATTTACACTCCAGGCAAAGGGTTAGGAGAGTGACATTTCCCCATATCTTTTTCAATACCTGCATATCATCGTCAGTCTTTTACATGCTTGCCAAATTAATACATATTTTTACCTCAGTGTTATTTAATTCAATTTAATTTTTTTATTACTAGTGAAGACGAACTATTAAGTAACCTTATTACCACTTTTATTTTTTTCTTTAGGGAACTATCCATGGTAACTCAAAACCTTTTTTTTCTATTAGATTCTCATTATTTTTGTAGGAATTTTTAAGGGTTCTTTTTTTGTCTTACATGTCTCAAATATTTTTCATTAGGGTTTGTTCTTTGCCTTTAACTTTGTAGAACAGATGTTTAAAAATTGAATATAATAAGACTGATCTGTTTTTCACTTCATGATTTGTGGCTTGACTGTCCTGCTTTGAAAGTTCTCCTCCAGGTATATACAAATGTTCAACTATATTATGTGCTAGTACTTTTAAGTCTTCTTTTTTACACATTAAGTCTTCTAGAGTTGAATTTGGTAGACACTGTTCATTAATTTTACTTTTTTCCAAATAATTGTCCATGATTCTAACTCCTTTTTCTCTCAGATTTGAAATGTCACCTTTATCTTATACTAAATCCTCACGCATAATTAAGTTTGTTACTATCTGTTCTGTTGATTGGTCTGTCTATTCTGGAAACAATACCTCATCATTTTTTTTAACTGTGGTAAAATCAAAGGAATGTAGGGTGTTTCTCTAAAATGCAAACATTTTAAAAGAGAAGTTTTATGTAAAGAAAGGAAAATTTGCTTGGTAAAAGAAGACTTTAGGTAATTTGTTTTCATTTATTTCATTTCTTTACTGATCATATTCTTAAAATTAACATAGTTTAAAAGCACAATAACTATCCTTTCTGTATGCCACTAATTAGCTCAGGGACTTTGAATATGAGGTATACTATGCTATACACCATTATTGTTCATATCTTTATATCATAAAAAATACAATGTTGATAGAAGCACTAAGGCCTTCTAAGTAATTTATAACCATGGTACTATAAAATAATCAGTCATCATTTACAAGATGAGCTTTATTACAAATATAGAGAAAATGCATGTTTCAAAGTGAAAAGTCAAACTTGATTTCCTTCTTATCAGCATTTTTTAAAGAACATACAACAAAACTTGGCAACCACAGTATTTAATAGGATAGAGATAAATCAATAGCACAAGTTATTAAAACAGCTTTAATATACCTTAGAAAAGCATATACTTAAGGTAAATGTAGTAGGGTTAATAAAAAGATTAAATACAATTAACATTCTGTTATCTAAGCAACTTAAGACAAACTATCTCATATTACCAATTACTCTGCAAAATAAAGCAATACCAAAACTATCCAATCATCTTCTTACCTGTGGAGCTGCCTCCCTCCTCAGCAGCAGCCCCAAGGAAGAAACAATCATCCACCTTTCCAGATGAGCACCTGTGTGGAAGGAGGCAGTGACAGGGGAAGAGGAATGGAGAATATACAGATGGGACCACCAAGCCAGCTGCCACAGAAAGCTCTAAGTGAATGGAGATTTAGGAAGCTCTGCCTCTAAGGAGGCATGGCTGCTGAGGGTAATTAAAGCAAAGGCCAGTGCGAACTCTGGACACCAGTAGAAAATGAAAACGAAGATAGAGATATACAGACACACACACACACGGTCCCTTAACTTCTTCGTGATTAAAGTCTAAACATTAATTTTGGTAAAACTTCTGACAATTAAAGTTAAAATAAATTATATTCATATATAGAAGAACTTACTATAGTTTCAAACATTCTGAAGTATCCTGGGAAAATAGTTAGGAAATCACTGACATACTCTAAAGTGCATCATAAGCATTTAATATTACTTTAAAGGGATTGTACCAGCAACACAGGGAGAAAGACAATGTAAGAGGAAATACATTACTTACTATCATATGAGTAAATACAGACAAAAAAAGATTTATCAGGATAGTAACTATGACAGTTGCTACATTTAATCTTCATTTTCATTCTCAGTTAATTCAGAAGTCAGCTTTCCTTTTTATATTAGATCAAAAAGCAAACATGAAGAAGAAGAAAAAGCAGCAAGCCTTTAATCCATTTCTCCCATTTAATTTCTTTTAGAAATAATCTCTGGCGAACACTTCTTCCTACCTCCTTTCCCAACTTCCAACTTTATAACTTAAGTTATAAAAATTACATTTGCCACCATCCATACCTCAAGGATGACAGATGCTATTGGCTGGAAAGGATTAACAATAATTGGTTCAGAGTCCAACTCAGCTAGGCTGCTGGTTCCATTCAGTTCCGCCTGCGCTCGTTCTCTTTGTTCTCTATCGTTTGAGAGAAAAATTTGGAATTCCTTATGAGAAAATGCTGACCCATGTTTAAGAACACTTGTAATAGGTTTAAGGCTATTAAAGTGAGTAAGTTAAACATCTGAACATGGCTTTGAATTATGGAGAGACTTTCAGAAATCCTAATGCAGATAATAGGCCTCTAAGCCCCATGTAAAGATTAATCATTTGAACTTTTTATTTGAAGTATAGTTGAAACACAATATTACATTAGTTTCAGGAGTACAACATAGTGATTTGACAAGTTTATATATTATGCTATGCTCACGAGTGTAGCCACTGTCCCCATACAACACTATCACAATATTCTCTGGGCTATACTTTTCATCCCATGACTTATTCATTCCATAACTGGGAGTATATACCTCCCACTTCCCTTGACCCATTTTGCCTGTCCACCTCTCCTTCCCCCTGCAACCATTTGTTTGTTCTCATGCTTATGGGTCTGTTTCTGCTTTGTTTTTCATTTGTTTTTTTTTTAAATTACACATATAACTGAAATCATGTGGTATTTGTCTTTCTCAGTCTGACTTATTTCACTTAGCATAATACCCTCTAGTCCATTCATGCTGTTGCAAATGCAAGCTCTCATTATGTTTTATGGCTGAGTAATATTCCATAGTTGATCATTTGAATTTAAAAAAAAAAAAAAGAGGGGCACCTGGGTGGCTCAGTCTGCCTTTGGCTCAGGTCATGATCCCAGGGTCCTGGGATCGAGCCCCACATTGGGCTCCTTGCTCAGCGGAAAACCTGCTTCTTCCTCTCCCACTCCCCCTGCTTGTGTTCCCTCTCTCATTGTTTCTCTCTCTGTCAAAAAATAAATAAAATCTTTAAAAAAATAAATAAATAAAAAATAATAAAATAATAAAAAAAGAAATGCTAACAAAAATAGCATTCCCTATGACTGACTCCTTAATGTCAGTGGTGCTTGTTAATTAATTTTCTATGTCCCAAAGGTTTATATTCATCAATTTCTTAATTACCCTCCCAAACAAATGCTGTCCTCTTCATTGAAGTTAACAAATAAGTAAGTCCTCTAGTTAATACCCTTCTTCAGGGCTGTGTCAAGCTGTATGTCACAAATGAGCTGGATAACAATCATTGCTGTGTAAAAGTAGAGAAATTATAAAACTAAGTTGCCCAATATCACTCAGATTAAATAAATATTTCCACATTAGTTACTACTGAAACACTTACTATCACTGTTATTTATAGCTTACATTGCCCCAGGCATGAAGAATAATAAGTTACTTTTTAAAACAAGTAGCCGAAGACAAAAAAGTATTGTAGATCTGCAACTACACTGTAAGTATGGTAATATGAATGTTCATTACTATGACATTTATTAATTATGTTCTATTATGGAAAGATATATCCATTCATTCTGAACACAGGAAGCCAAGAGTGAGATTTATTACCTCTGTGACCTTGGACTTCTACCCGGATCTTTAAGCTTCAGCTTTCCCATAAATGCGGATAAAAATATCTACCTCATAGGGTTATGTAGACAAAGCACTTTGTATGTAAAAGCACTGTGTAAATGAACATACCTACAAGATAGTAATTGCTCTTAATGTTATTCATTTACTACTAAGCAATTTCAGGTAATCTAGTACTGATAATTATTTTCAGGTTATCAACAACAGCATGTTTTACTGTTTTTCAAAAATATCTGAACCTATTCAATTGGATTTAATCAAATAAAAACTTTGTTGTTGCTTTTTAATAACTCATCTCTAAATGCCAATTCACTTTTAATTACAGTCTCTTTGCTCAACAGGAGAGGGCTCAGACCACAAGTCACATGGCTAGAAGAAAGGAGGAAAGGGGAATGGATAACAGAAAGGCCTGCCATAACATGATCTAGAATATCTTTATGGAAAAGGTTAAAAACTTGAAAAAAAAATGACTAACATTAGACTTCTTTTATCCAACTCAATTTTTTTGGTTATTTTTGTTTGCTTTCTTAGTGGAGGAAAAGCAAAAGAGTCTTCAGAAAATAAAAGGTATACTCCCATGAATTACTGGTTGTACTGAGCTTTTTATCATGGAAATATGATACAACTAGGATAGAGAAAACCAAAGATACTCACATTCACTAAAATCTCACACTGGTATCAAGAAAGACCTAGATGAATAATCTGCTCATATTACTGAGCACTGGGGGATGGAGAGTTATCTCTAGAAATATTTCTTTACATCCTATCTCTGAATTAAATGAAAGATACCAGTAATCAGAGGATTTCCTCAGCAGTGTAAGGAAGCATCTCACAAAGGCATCACCAAGGGTAGTTAATGGGTTCTTGCCTACCAGACTACAACTATGTTAAAAGCACATTGGAGGCCAATATTACTTAGATACATGGAAGACAACTTTGTATCTTACAGGGGAACTCACTTAAAAATCTTTTCATTTTAGGGGCCTGGGTGGCCTAGTCAGTTAAGTGTCTGACTCTTGATTTCAGCTCAGGTCATGATCTCGCGGTCCACAGACTGAGCTCCACATCTCATTGGGCTCCGTGCTGAGCACAGAGCCTGCTTAAGATTCTCTTTTTCCTTCTGTGCCCCTCCCCTACCTGTGTGTGTGTGGTAGGGGGGTGTATGTGTGTGTGTGTTTGTGTGTACACGCTTGCACTCTCCCTCTCTTAAAAAAAAAAAAAAACTTTTCATTTTGGGCACCTGGGTGGCTCAGTTGGTTAAGCATCCGACTCTTGATTTCATCTCAGGTCATAATCTCAGGGTTGTGAGATCCAGCCCCACATTGGGCTCTTTGCTGGGTGTGGAGCATGCTTAAGATTCTCTCTCCCCCTTTCCCTCTGCCCCTCCCTAGCCCCACCTCTAAAAAAAATATATATATATATACACACACACACACACACAAATATATATATATATACATATATTATATAAATAAGTAAATCTTTTCATTTCTCCCCTCCCCTACCACATAACAATTCAGTGGAGAAAGAAAGCTGAATCATGGTATTAAGTACTAAACTCAACTTCTAATCAAATCTGTGTACTTTCTTGCACATTAAAATTATTATGATTCTGTGATAGAATTTATATAATCTTTTTTTTTAAGATTTTATTTATTTGACAGAGAGAGAGAGAGAGAGAGCACAAGTAAGCAGAGAGGCAGGCAGAGGCAGAGGGAGAAGCAGACTCTCCGCCGAGCAGGGAGGCTGTTGTGGAACTCGATCCCAGGACCCTGGGATCACGACCTGAGCTGAAGGCAGCCGCTTAACCAACTGAGCCACCCAGGAGCCCCTAATCCTTTTTTTTAATTCAGTTTGCTAAATTCCATTTAAATGTTTGCTTTCAAACACCATATTTTTAAAATAATTTTAAAAACATATTTTAAAATACTGAGATATTGAAATTTAATTTACTTTCTGACAAAATCAGATTTTGCTTCAGTTGACAGATCCACAAACAGCTTACCTTCTATCTTTGCTTAGACTAAAAAGAAGGGGTTCTCAATCTATTGAAATATTGAGCCCAATAATTCTTTGTGTGGGACATGGTCCTGTGTATCACAAGATATTTAGCAGCATCCCTGGCCTCTACCCACTAGATGCCAGTAGCTCTCCAGTTACCCCCATGTGACAAGTAAAAATATCTCTAAACATTGCCAAATGTCCTGAGAAGCAAAATCACCCCTTGGACTGAGAACCACTATACCAATGTTACCCATAAGAAGAGATAAAAATCTTCAAATACTGGGAAATAATAAATAACTAAGGAATAAATTTACTTATTATAACACCACTAGGAAAATTAGAACCCTATCACCCAAACTTGTATATAGAAAAATCCAGAGAAATAAAAACTTTACCTACTGTCTTCATACAGCAAGAGGAAACTGAATAGACAAAACTATAAAGTTATTCCTAAAGCTGTGGCGTTCTTGACTTTGCAAGTGCTGTGGTGCAAATAAATCTACTTGCCTCTCTTCTCGTAATTTTCGCACTCGTTCAGCCCTTTCTCGTCTCTCTTGTTCTTCAAGAGCACGCTGTTCTGTTGTGTCCCTTTGGATGCGTTCATTTAAGGCATCAAAGTCTTTTGCAATGATATGTAGCAGCCAATAAAGGCCTTTTTTAATGGACTTGTCAATTTTCTTTCCATATCCCAAGACTGCCGAACAAGGTTCCTGAAAACAGCAATTTATTTGACTTAAAGATTAAAATTAAAAGTTCTCCATAAAAATCTGTTCATAAATCATTAACTATAATTACTGGCAAATCAAAAGTAACTCATTATATGATATGAGATATGAAGCATCTGCTTATTTAGCTTATAAAAGACAACTCTGCAATGATCACTAAACTAACATTAGTACATATAAGTCAAAATATTTTATGGATTATATCTGTAAGCTATGAGACACATTATGACATAAGAAGTCGACAGTGCCAGTTATAATTTTAAACAAACCCAATGGAAGACAAAATTATATTGCCAGAAGAAAAATACCCCTACTTATTAAAAACAGCAGAAAGTTTTAACTCCTTATATACCAGGGAATTTATAGCAGTAAACATCTTTTAAGATTGACAGCCTAATGGTCATCTTCTGAAACCAGAATAAATTGTTTGTCCACCTTTCTTAAGATTGTAGGATAACTCTCCTGATACAATTTTTCAAAACTCATTATAACCTCCCCTATCATTAAATTTGTATGTATACTTTACCATTCTACAAAATTTACAGCGTGACATGTTTGTATAACTTACAGGTCCTAACAGCAATATCTTAAAAGCAAATCTAAAGCCTTTGAAATCATGAAAGTTTATGGAAGTAACAACTAAACAGAAAACATATGTTACAGTATTAAATAATATCAATAGAAGAGTGAGAATGTGAATTCTCAGGTAAAAAAAATTATTTAAGACACTAATAAATTATTTTGTTAGGTATCTACCACTTAATTGCCTATCACCTCTATACAAACTAAGTTATGCTGAACATATCTCATAGGGCAAAAAAACACCAAAAACTTACTATCTGACATAGGCACTTGTGCTCATTGACCAATTTTTCCAGAGAGAGGCATTCAATCACATCAGCTTCTCCTAAAGCCCCTTCCTTGTCTTGTTTATTTGCCAACCTAGAGAGATATAAATGAAGTAGTTTTATAGCAAATAATCATAAAGCCACTTAAAAATATTGTGATCATGTTCTTATTCCAAAGATTTAATTAAGCATACTGATTACAGAACACACTGGTTCAAAAGAGTATTGTAGTGTTGGGGTGCCTGGGCGGCTCAGTCAGTTAAGTGTCTGTCTTCAGCTCAGGTCATGATCCAGGATTCCTGGGATTGAGCCCTGCGTCAGGCTCCCTACTCAGCGGAGTCTGCTTCTCCCTCTTCCTCTGCCCCTTTCCCCCCTCATGCTCTCTCTCTCTCTCTCAAATAAATAAGATCTTTTTTTAAAAAGAATTCTAGTATCTATTTCATCATTTTTTCTTGATTTATTACTGCTAAAATACGTTGGTAAGAATTGACCTATAAAAAGCACAAATCAACTAAACAGAAGAGTCAAGAACACAAGCAATAGGGCAATAGGCCAACAACAAAAAATGCTACAAAGAGAAAAAGAAATGGACTTCCACTGCTCTCAGCCATCAATTCCAACTTTCATGTTATGTCCTTATCTTCCTAAAATACAAACTGTATCATGTTTTAAACACCCAGATAGTCATACTGAGCCTGTAATATTTGAGCTCATCTGTATTCTCAGTGTGTGAATGTGTCCACATAAATGTACAACTTACTGGAAAGGTAGGGTCACTTTTAATTTACTTGGCATAGCATTGGGCATAAAAACCATGCTGATCAGTTAGGAACAAACTGGGGAAAAACAAAATGAAAAACCAAAATAAGTTATTAAAAAAATAGGAATTGGGGTGACTGGCTCAGTCATTAAGCATCTGCCTTCGGCTCAGGTCACGATCCCAGGGTCCTGGGATCAAGCCCCGCATCAGGCTCCCTGCTCGGCGGGAAGCCCGCTTCTCCCTCTTCCACTCCCCCTGCTTGCTCTCGCTATCTCTCTCTGTCAAACAAATAAATAAAATCTTTAAAATAAATAAATAATTAATTAAAAAATAGGAATTACTACAAAAATTACTATAAATTACTGTTTGCCTATCAGATGGCAGAGATCAAAAGTTTAATAAAACACTGTCTTGGTCAGGGTTTGATAGACATTTCAGAGGCAAATATATATTATTTACTAAATATGTAGAATAATAAATCTAATGAAACCTTATCACCTATTTTTAAAAATTATCAACATTATGCCACTCTTGCTCATCTACATATCCTCTACTTTCCCTGCCCAGTTGTTACTTCACCCAAAAATTAAAAAATTAAAAAAACATTACCATAACACCACTATCACACCTAAAAAAACTAACATTTTTCAATCTTTTTTGTTATGTCCAAATTCAGATCCAAACAAGATACACATTACAACGTATTCATTTAAATCTTTTTAACATTGTCCCTAGTCCCAACACTTACACCCCTGCAATACCACCACTACCACCTCGTTTCCTTCCATGACATTTATTTGAAAACAAAACAAGTCCCATATCTATAGAATTTCTATAGAATTTTATAGAATTTCCTGTGTTTAGGATTCGACTATCTTCCTTATAAGGTCATTTTAACATGCATACCCAGTATTTCCTATATCTATAGTTAGATGCGCATCTGTAGGTGTGACATCTGCAGTTAGATGTACAGGCTGGATGAGTTTCAAGTTGAAATCTTGACAAGCATATTTCACAGATGGTGCTGATACTGAGAAGGCAGAGAATATCTAGTTATAGAACATTTAGTGATTTTAAAATGGATCAGTGGATTTGGCTGGAGTCAGCTTGATTCATCCAAAATAAAGTGCCCCACTAACCTCTTTTTCATCGAATGATTTTAACAGCCATTAATGACCTTTGCTTAATTTCATTATTTTATAAGAGCTTAAAAATCATGATTTTTCTAGTTCTATGAATTACAACTAGAATTTACTCTGAATGTCTGAATTTACTAGCTGGATTTTGCTTTAAAAAAAAAGTAAGCTTTCATCACCTCCTTGGTAACTCTTAAAATACAATTCAGATGAAAGTCAACATAAATGTTTGATTTTTGCCTTCATTTCTTAGTTTTCATAAGAATGAATTGGTGCCCTATCAACCTCCAAATTGCTTTCTTTGGTTTGTGGGGGGATATCATTATGAACTCATGGATTTTAAAAATGTATTTGATGTGTTTCAATTTATTATAGTCATTGTTATTTTTGAGGCTCAAAGTTACCCATTTTTGGTCAGTGGGAATCCCCTTTGAACTAGCTCCTGTGTTCTTTTGGTACAACTCAAATAGGCTTTGGTAGCTTCTTTGATTTCTCATTTAAAAAAAAAAAGAAAACCTGCCTCCTTAGCGCAGTAGGCAGCGCGTCAATCTCATAAAAACAAAACAAAACAAAACAAAACAAAACAAAACAATGTCCCAGACCTGGAAGCATCAATTTCTCTAAGGAGCCCTGATTCCTTTCAGTAAGGAAGGAAATGGTACTTTAAAGATCACAACCTGGGGACTATGGGCATTTCTTGCTATTAATGCCATTGCTTCTAGACCCTCTCAGTGAATAAAGCTAGGAAAAATGTCGTTTCGTAAGAAAGAAAAAAAAATCATGAGCTCATATTGATCTTTCCATTTTAAATCAAATATTACTTATATTTTACTTAGCTTAATTTGTATCTCTTTTTTTCTTATGCCTGAAAACTAGTTCTTAATATATTAACATTAACTATTTCTTTATCCTACAACATATATAAGTTTCAACATAACAATACCAATATTATTACTAAAAATCCTACTAAATGCAGATCAAAAGATCTCTTTGTGAATATTTTTGTCTGTAATATACATCCCACAAAAGATGCATGGGTCAAAATACTCAGTTTTTAAATTACTTGGAATAATCCTTCTCTGTGTGGCTATCCCACCACCTAGATATGTACCCGGGTTCATTTGTTTCAGGCTTCTTTTGCCTTTTAGAGATAGTTTTATTCTTTTAAGACTGAATTTTTAAAACATTTATATGGTTCCAAATTCAAAACTATAAAAACAAGGTACAATCAGAACGATTTTCCATCTCTGTCCCTTTTCTTCTCTATTCCTTCCATTCTCCTATAGGTAACTATTTTCATTAGTTTTTAGTTCATCCTCCCACTGTTCCTTTTGGAAAATACAAACATGTACATGGGGAAAATGGTATTTTAAAGCACACAATTTGGGGACTATGGAAATTCATTGCTATTGACTGGTGATGGGGAGGGTATTTGCGTGTGTGTATCTCTACCCTCCATTTCTTCCACTAGAACTAGTTAGTATACTATGTACACTCCCGTGCACCATCATGCTTTTTTAAAAAATAGTAAATCCTAAAATTACCCTGGAGCAGTACAAAGAAATCTTTTTTATTACTATATTCTTTATTAATAAGCAAAATGATCGTTATACAGATGTTTCATTTATTCAATGAAGCCTACACTGAAGGACTTTTGGGTTGTTTCCAGTGATTTGTTTTCACAAAGAGTACTGTGAAGAGTAAGTGTGTGAAGGAGTTATTTCTTATTTTGGAACAGATTCTAGGAACTAGGACTACTAAATCAAAGAATAAATGCAAATTTTGATAGATATTATAGTAATATCCCTCCTCTTACCCTCAAATCATAACAACTCAGGCAGCAAAAAAGGAAAGGTAAGGATATTTAGTAGTTTGAGAGAAATTTCATTTCTAAAATTTCCTATAAATATTCACTCCGGTAAAAATTAATTTTGAATTGTTATACTGATGTTATAAACAGTATCACAGATTGCTCCACAACTTTATAGTTTTTCTACACTGAAACTATGTAAGTAACTTATTTTAAAATGAAAATAGCATGGGGTGCCTGGGTGGCTCAGTTGGTTAAGTGACTGCCTTCAGCTCAGGTCATGATCCTGGAGTCCTGGGATCGAGTCCCGCATCGGGCTCCCTGCTCGGCGGGGAGTCTGCTTCTCCCCCTGACCCTCTTCCCTCTCGTGCGATCTCTCATTCTCTCTCTCTCAAATAAATAAATAAAAAATTTAAAAAGAAAACAGCAGACAGATATAAGTAAAAAAGAAAGGGGTGGAAGGTTCAAAGACAAGCTCTTTTCTGGCTGTTGTAGTTCTGAAATTCGATGATTTCATGAGTTAAGCCTAAAATAAAATAGAATTCATTTTAAAGTAAATGGACTCTAAAAAGCCTTTACACCAAGCTTGTTTCCATTCCTATTTATTCTAAATTCTGTATATTTAGCAAGTTTTGATACCTAAAGAAAACAAAGTAACCTCTGTTTAAATACAAATCAACTTTTTTGTAATGTATTTTATATATAATACAGAATTGGGATTACAGAGACTGTGCCAAATACTCAATGTAGGCAGTTTAACAAGGACTTCCTGTTACCAGCTAGCTCCAATGAAAATGATCTTCCTTTAATCTAAAGAATGGGCGGCTAACAGGCAAAACCGGATTCTCCAGGTGTGAAGTAAGCAATTTGTTCTTCTCATTTGATACTAACAGCAAAAGGACAACTTTATGTCTAACTTATTTGAGTTCATTATTCGACTTTCAATTATGTTAACTATATGAAACCCATACAGAAATTAGCCTGTGAACCATAAGACACAGGCTTAAATAATTTGATTGAAACGTTACAGATGATACTGTTTTCTCTTAAGGGCAGGACTCCAACACCGAAGGTGGAAAGCAACAAAAAGAACAAGACAAAGGTAAATAAACTACTCTTTTTTTTTTTTTTTTTGGTACCTTTCAATGCAAGACATCCATAAATTGAAATGTGTCACATTTAAAAATAACTCAATAAATAAAGTTACTGGTTTGCTCAGATTTGGACCAGGCTATATAAATATAGCAGATTTACACTGCTAATATACTGAATAAGATTTGGGTTTAGAGCTCTTAAAATAAGGCACTGTAATAAAAATCAACTTTTTTCTTTTAATTCCTTTAAAATATAACTTCTTATTTTGGAAACAGGCGAAAGTCAGATCCTCTAAAAATAAATAAAATTCTTTCTTTTGTAGACAGACTATAAATTAGTCATACTGTGCTTGCTTTAGAGAACACTTTTACATTTAACTGTGAAAAGAAGCTTATGCCTAAATCTGACACACATGTATGATTTTTTTTTTTTTAAGTTAAGGTAATTTTCTATAAGGTCTTGATTTCTTCATTGTTGTTTTAAACAGGAAGAAATTAGAAAATAATTTTGTTATAAAAGGACTACAATAAAAATATCAAAATACTCAGTTTTAATGTTTTAGTATATTAGAAGTACTTAAATTATAAAATTCAATATAAATATATTGATTTGACACTTAAAAAAATTAAGTCAGCATTATTTAAATGCAACACATAATATAGGTAGGTCTAATACTTTCAAACTTAACCAATATAAAGAAGCTTAACCAAACTTATTTTTTGATATTTCTTCAAAGTTACTTTGTAATTCCTACAATGTTAGAACTTAAGTAACTCATTTTCAATCAAAATAATAATGACTTTTAAAAATGTACTAAGGGTGGACTTGAAAATTGGCTATGATATACCTACAACATATTATCTCCATGGCTATGTAGTTTCAAATTTAATATAAAAATCATGTCATGTACATACAGCTTAATCAGATAAGTGAGAGTTCAAAATTATACAGTTCTTAAATATTTAAACAAAAATGGTCTTGTTACATTAAGCAAGTTAACTAAACAACTTATTTACAACAAATAGGTAGAATGAAAAAAGCACTGAAAGACTGCATTACAAAAAGTATCAGATAATTTAAGCTTTGAGAGAATATATGCAATTTACCTATATATATATATTTTTTTTAGTTTTCCACATTTAAGTAGCCAAGGAGGTGAATTTTCCAGTAACAGCTGCTTTCACCTTGAACTAGGAAAATACTGCAAGTTGTCTGCATTCATAAAAGCAAGAGAATACTCCATTTTATGTTGTATAAAAACTGGTTACATTTATTAAAATATTGTATTTAATAGGAACTATAGAAAGAAATATCTTACTGGAAAAAAAAACTATAAATCTGTCACTATCTATCCCAGAGCATATTTCTTAAAGCATTAGGTAATTTTTATTCATATTTCTGTTTTCTGGGAATGTCCCCTGTTTGTAAAAGGGTGGAGAAACTTTTGAGTCATACAAGGTTTACTTTTCTATTTCCTAGAACAAACTGTCAAAGTTGATTACAATATTTATAAATTAGTCTTCTAACTTTCTTTTTGCAAATACCATGTTTAAGCTCAAAGATAAGTCAGTTATTAATAGTACAATTCAAAACCGTATAGCAATACAGTAAGCTAAAAAGGCTGAAAGATGGTTCATATTTGGATAGAACTTTCCCAACACTAAGAAAAATAAATTTAAAGTACGGAAAAGATTACATACAATGATGGTCTCATCAATTTCATGCAGCTAAGCTATTATACTTTATGGCTTCATGAACTCTATCTCTTCAACTTTCAAATTCTAATGTGCTTAGATATCTCACTTTGCCTTATTCCATTTTATGAAGCTGTAAGATTAAGCAGTTAAACTGGAAATAGTTATGCATGTAGTTATGAGCATGCAACTACTAGAAAATGCAATTTATATATAACATGTAAGTGCACTGAGTACCTACATTAAGTCACTTTTTGGAGAGACTAACAAGGATTTAAGGAACATTCTGAATTAGTTAACTCTGTAAAGATAATCACCTATGACTTTCACTCAAGATATACAGATATTCCTCCCTCTTATACAAACATATAGAAGTGTTTGATATAATCTTAAAAAAAAGACAAAATTTAAAACTGCATCATTATATTTGAAGTAAGAAAGACAACCTTTACAAGGGCAAGAGTCAAATATGTTGGTTTCCAAAATTGGTGACAGTAAAATTTACCTTCCCAAGAGCACTTTGCAAAGGCACACTGTGTTACAATATCAATTTGAAATATCCTATTCCTTAACAATTTTTTCAAACTATGATGCTTGAGAAAAAGGCTTTTGATGGCATTGATCATTTATTTCTAGTTAAAAAAAAAAAGATCTATCCAGCCATAAAAATATTAGAGGAGGTTGTTTTCAGGATTTCTTCTAAACCATGCAACCAAGGACAAAGTTGGGGACATTGTAGTTCTTGAGAACTGTGAAATTTAAACATTACCAAAAGCTACTTAGCCATATAGAGAAGCATTAAATAGGATTTAATTATCATGAATAAAAAAATCAGAATTGGTTTTGTTTTGGTTCCCCCCCTTCCATTTCTCATCTGAGCCTCTAATACTGTCACTGCTTTTTTTTCCCACATATTATCAAGAACACAAGTCAGTTTTATTTCATTTTTTTTTAAGTGCAAAAACAGCATAGCTATGTCTCGCATAGTATAGACATTGTAGCTGTAAGAATTAATACTAACAGGTTAGTAGAAAACAGAAATCAGTGTACATATATAGAAATGAAGTATAGCTCACTTCTATCTATCTTATTTCAGCCTATTACTACAAGCCAAAACAAAATACAAGAATCCTCATCTCTACATGGTACCAAGGATAGGATTCAAAATTTCTTAAGAGACTTTCTGTAACATAGGTATATGAGATCAGAACCAATTCTTTTTCCTCTTCTAAACTGTAAAGTGCTTAATTGGGCCTAGTTATATTAAAGGTTATAATAAAGCTGCAAACGATATAATTATTTTAGCACCAATATGGCTGTATTACTTCCTACAAGAACATTTTTTAGTATTTATAGTAATTTATACTAATTTATTATAGTATTTATACTAATAACACAGTATTTGATACAGATCAACTTTATTTGTAGTATATTTCACTAGGATAATCTACCTCTATTCACTATGGAATGGGGAAAAAGAACAGATCTGCAATCAGGTAAGCTTATATCTGACATTAGGCTCTGCTACTTTTTAGTAGTGTGGCCTCTGGCAAGTCACTTTACCTTTCAGACACTAAGAAAGAGGAATAGCTAAGAAAGTCAACATCCATATAAGGGGAATTCCAAAGAAAAGAATACAAAGAAAATGGAAGAGATGATGTTTTTAAAAAATTAGGACCCTCCCCCCAAAATCCTAAATACATGAATTTCTAGCTTGAAAAGAGCCACTAAATTTCCAGCAAATTAATGCAAAAAGATGTACTCCAGGTCATGTTATTGTGAAATTTCTGAACACCAGGAATAAAAAGAAAATGCCAAGGCTTTCATGAAAGGAAGAAAGAAAATAAAAGACCCTAGATAAAATACCCGGAATTTGACAGCAGATTTCTTAAGGGCAACAAAGGATGTTAGATAAAAATGCAGCAAGGTTTTCAAAATTCTATGGGACTATAATTTCCAAGTAAGAATTATATCTGCAGGGCGCCTGGGTGGCTCAGTTGGTTAGGCAACTGCCTTCGGCTCAGGTCATGATCCTGGAGTCCTGGGATCGAGTCCCGCATCGGGCTCCCTGCTCGGCGGGGAGTCTGCTTCTCCCTCTGACCCTCCCCCCTCTCATGTGCTCTCTCTCTCTTTCTCTCTCTCTCAAATAAATAAAATCTTAAAAAAAAAGAATTATATCTGCAGAAAATATACCATTCAGGTGTTAAGGATAGAATAAAAACACTTTCAGAAATACAAGTTATCACTATATTTGTGTTTTGAAAAAAAAAAACTATGGGTATGCCCCCAAATCAAGGGGATAAACCAAGAGATGAGGAACTAGGAATCAGGAAGAGATAACACACAAGAGAGGAGAAAAATATCTAAACACAACTGCTGTGTGGTAAATCAGGTCATACTAGAGGGTTCCAGGAAAGAAGCCTCAAAAGATAACAATAATAAAAGGAAATAAAAGAAAAAGAATACCTACTGTATTTGAATATATTGAGAGGATACCTTCAGTTCAGTTGAAGAGTTTTAGATTGAAATAGTAATGCACATGCACAAAATGAGGCAACTGAAAAACTTAGGTAATTAGTATCTTCAAGAGAAATTTTAAAAGTTACATGTTCTTGATCTGTGTGGTGGTTACATGGACGTGTGAAATTTCACCAAACCATACATTTTTATTTTGGGCATTTTCTGTATATGTGCAAATATTTCAATGAAAAACTTTCTTAAAGTGAAAATACACATTTCCTAGCTCTATCCACTGAAAAGGCCTAGAAATAACAAAAAATTATGTGAGAAAGGAAACACGACCACAGTACCTATGTGACTCTGGCATACATAATATTTGAACTAGAAAATTGTGTAGTTATAATAATATAAACACAGAATAGTGACTAACCAAAAATTATGATATAACTACATTGAGAGGGAAAAACTGAGGGAAGGCTCAGGGTTTAAGATAAAGTTAAATCCACATCTTTCTTAGCAGAGATTCAATATAATATCTAAAACTGAAAAAGCAAAAACACCTACATAGGCAAATTACTTAGAAACAGAGAGTTTAAGAGGAACATACAGCTAAGGAGTTGAAAATTACTGCATTTGGGAATGGGGAACTGGAAATGAGGTGTGCTGGGGCAGGCAGATATCAGCAGTTTTATCTTTACACGCCTTGAAGTGATTTGACTCCTTAAACTGCCTATTTGTGTTAATTTGAGTAAAATAAAAATCATATTTAAAAAGCCAATTTAAAAAAGGAAAAAGTTTATGGCTATATCAAAAGTAACATGACATCTTAAACACTTTGGGGAGGAATTTATTTTCAGCATCAATAAGGTAATGCCAGAGAGAGCATATAAATAAGGAAGTAATATATAATACTAAACCAAACAAAGAGTAGGGAGCTATTCAAGGTAAATCATTAAGCTAACTGACTTTAGCATCAACCTCCCTCTACACTGGAAAGATGGTTAGTTTTTATCAGAGGTATATAGTAAATTATGGTTGGTAATTCTGCTTTCACAAAGTTGCCCCCTAAGAAAAAGTTTCTATAATCACTTCCCAATGTTTTTGAGTGTTTTTAAATATCGATACCAACATAATCAAAAAATTTTTCTTAAATTTTTATTCATTTATTTATTCATGAGAGACAGGGGGAGAGAGAGGCAGAGGGAGAGGGAGAAGCAGGCTCCCAAGGAGCAGGGAGCCCGATGTGGGACTCGATCCCAGGAACCTGGGATCATGACCCGAGCTGAAGGCAGACACTTAACCAACTGAGCCACCCAGGCGCCCCATAATCATAAGATATTTAATAAAATACTGAATACAAAAGAGCATATAGATGATCCCAGCTTTATGTAATACATATATTCCGGGAAATTTATGTTATATATCTTACACTGGGAAAAGCACTGTCTAGCAGCCAGGAAATCTGGCATTATTTAACCAGTACTACCACTAACAAGCTCTGGGTAAGATATTTAACTTTCCTGATTTTCAATTTCCCTATAAGAAAAATGCAGAAATTGATTAGTTAACTTACAGGGATTAATCTTTTGGATTAATGCCAAATAAGTCTAATCCCGCTTATATATACAGACCTACACATTTCAGAAAACAAGTGTAGATATCACCTACATCTCTTTTGCAGGACAAGTATTTCCATTCCTTTCAGTGATTCTCTCTGTACTATGGTCTTCCAATCTTATCCTTCCATGACAGTTTAGAAATTCCCAATTTATGAATTTTTATCTCAAAACATCACAACTTAACACAGTCCTTCTTCTACTTGCTTTGACTAGCCTAGAGTCATCTAGCCTAGAGTCATTTTCTTAGTCAATCTAGACACGACACTATTATTCATGAAAGCATTATTCTGATAGAAATCTCCAATAATTTTCATAAGCACTGCTATGAACACAGGATCTTCCATTTTATAGATATAAAGGTGTTTTCTAAACAACTACCTGTAATATTTTACACCTGTCCTGGTTAAACATAATTTTGTTACTTTTAGTATAGTGTTCTATGCTATTTTAATCTTTGAATCCCAACTCTGTACTTCAACATGCTGAAGATCTCTCCAAATTCTGTGCCATCAACGTATTTGATAAGTATGCCTTCTGTGACAACATCCAAATCAACAAAATATTTGCATAAGCATATCAAATACTAAATCCCATAGCATAACAACGTAACATTAGTAATACTGGTTGATTTTTTCCTGGCTTATACTGATATTATGTGTGGTTCAATGCATTATTTGTAACTCCCCAACAGCTTCTTACCTGCAAAAATATCATGAGAGGTATTGTTAAATGCTTTTCTAAAATCAAGATGTACTGTGAAAATATTTTATGAACATAGATTGCCTTTTTCAATATATTTTTTAAGTTTTCATTTAAATTCCTGTTAGTTAACATGCAGTTAAGTTAGATTCAGGTGTACAGTATAGTGATTCAACACTTCCATACAACACCCAGTTCTCACAGCAAGTGCACTCCTTCATCCCCACCACCTATTTAACCATCCCCCACCCACCTCCCCTCTAGCCACCATCAGTTTCTTCTCTATAGTTAAGAGTCCATTGCTTGGTTTGCCTCTCCCTCTCTCTCTCTCTCTTTTTCCCCCCCTTTACTCATTTGTTTTGTTTCTTAAATTCCACATGAGTGAAATCATACAGTACTTGTCTTTCTATTTATTTTGCTTAGTATAATACACTCTATAATACACTCTAGCTCCATCCATGTCATTGCAAATGGCAAGATATCATTTTTTTTTTTTTTATATAGCTGAGTAACATTCCATTGTATATACATACCACCTCTTCCTTACCCATTCATCAGTCCATGGACACTTTGGCTGTTTCCATAATTTGGAAGTAGACACTGCTGCTATAAACACTGGGGTCCATCTATCCCTTTGAATTAGTACTTTTGTATTCTTTGGGTAAATACCTAGTAGTGCAATTGCTGGGTCCTAGGGTAGCTCTATTTTTAACTTTTTGAGGAACCTCCATACTGTTTTCCCAAAAGTGGCTGCAACAGTTTGCATTCTCACTTACTCAAATCACTATTTATAAATTATGTACACCAAAGTTAATCCTGTGGATAATGACCAACACAGGATATGATGTCAATATTATCAGCACCACCAAACAAGACTTTATATATCCTCATGTTTGAAAAAAATAGCACTTAAATGAATGGACATAAATTTTGTTCTAAGTCTGGATATCTTTGCAAAGGAATGCTACCAGGAATATGTTTTCATATGTATGTAATGGATAAAAAAAACACAAAACTATGTCAAATAATGTTAATCCATCTAGAAGCCTCAGAATTTTTAAAATAAATTCAATATTATCTATATTATTTCAACTGCTCAAATGGAATCTGCCCTGTCACTATCCTGTTTTTAACTGAATTATGCATATTTAGCAAAATGAGTTTAAGATGACATAGGTCAAATTAACTGGGAACAGTATCTTTAGTAGTAAGGGCATTTTCAGAGTGCCCTTTTACTTCTAAAACTTGAAGATATGGCCAAATCTTCCATTTAAAGATATATCCTCTATATGCACAAAAATCTACTATGTGACAGTATCATGACACTGAAGTATTTATCCGGGGGGTAACTGTACCTTTATCACTGCTCTCTCAGCTACTTCACTCAACTAAACAGGACTCATAATAGGCCCACAAGATGCACAGTAACTTATAAATTATTTTATATTACTTTTCCTATTCAGTTTATGTTTATGAGGAAATTCTTAATGATTTTTCTAATTTTTCAACCTCCTTTCAGAAAACTAGGATTTTTCCTGGAAAACACACACAGCTCTGTGAAACCAATTGCTACTGACAGAAAATGCCAAACTTTTATTTGTTCAACACAATCATTTTTGCTTCTTAAGAGGAAAGGGAAGATGAAAGACCGACTTCAAGAATTAAAGCAACGAACAAAGGAAATAGAACTTTCTAGAGACAGGCATGTGTCGACTACAGAAGCAGAAGAACAAGGGGTGTCTTTGCAGCAAGCTGTTATTTATGAAAAAGAGCCTGTAGCTGAGAGACACCTACATGAGATCCAAAAATTACAGGACAGTATTAACAATTTGACAGATGATGTTCAAAAATTTGGGCAACAACAGAGAAGTCTGGTGGCTTCAATGAGAAGGTTTAGTCTACTTAAGAGAGAGTCTAGCATTACAAAGGAGATAAAAATCCAAGCAGAACACATTAATAGAGGTTTGGATGATTTAGTAAAAGAAGTTAGAAAGTCAGGGGCTGAAAATGGTCCATCATCAGTGGTGACAAGGATACTTAAATCTCAGCATGCTGCGATGTTCCGCCAATTTCAGCAAACTATGTTTACATACAACGACACAATAGCAGCAAAGCAAGAGAAGTGCAAGACATTTATTTTCCGTCAGCTTGAAGTTGCTGGAAAAGAAATGCCTGAAGAAGAAGTAAATGATATGCTTTATCAAGGAAAATGGGAAGTTTTTAATGAAAGCTTACTTACAGAAATCACTATCACTAAAGCACAACTCTCAGAGATAGAACAGAGACACAAGGAACTTGTTAATTTGGAGAACCAAATAAAGGATTTAAGGGACCTTTTCATCCAGATATCTCTTTTAGTAGAGGAACAAGGAGAAAGCATCAACAATATTGAAATGATAGTGAACAGTACAAAAGAATATGTTAACACTACTAAGGAGAAATTTGGACTAGCTGTAAAATACAAAAAAAGAAATCCTTGTAAGGTACTGTGTTGTTGGTGTTGTCCATGCTGTAGATCAAAATAAAGAAGCTATTTTAGACATTTTTTCCAGCTTTAGAATGAAGATGTCTCATGTTTCAGCGTCTTTTTTCATTTTAGAGATCCATTCACACACCTTTCATCACTATTAAGTCATGATTTTCCTCTTTAGCTTTTACCTACTAGAACAACAAAAACTTCTAAAGTCACTGACAAAACAAGTCTTCACTTATTAAACTAAAAACAGTATAGTTAACTTTAAACTCACAGGTTAACTACCAGAAATGAGATCAGTGATTTTACATTTCTGTTCAGGTACCAAGTTCTATTATATATTTTTGTTAACTTTCAATGCCTTAACAAGATGAGTGTCAGTAAGTGACAACTGCTTAAACAATCCTTTTGGCTCATTTGAGAGCATTTCAGTAGTTAAGAAGCGTATATAACAAGAACTCAAAGAGTGCTATATAGATTTTTTTTAAAGATTTTATTTATTTATTTATTTGACAGAGAGAGACACAGCAAGAGAGGGAACACAAGCAGGGGGAGTGGGAGAGGGAGAAGCAGGCTCCCCACTGAGCAGGGAGCCCGATGTGGGGTCGATCCCAGGAACCCAGGATTATGACCTGAGCCGAAGGCAGACCCTTAATGACTGAGCCACCCAGGTGCCCCCAAAGAGTGCTATATTAAAGCAAAGTCAAATCTTTTATGCCCAGATAGGTCCGTTAACTCAGTGGTCAACATATCCTGAGAAAATCCAATTATGTACTCGATGAAGAATCTAGTTGGTAACTGGGAGCTGAATCTAGTTTAAGGCCGAAGAAAGTAAGGCACTGTTTTCCTGAGCTTGGCTCCATTCAGGACACTGTATTACAGATCATTAAATTTGACAAATAAAATAAAAAATAAAGGCAATTACATTCTTGAAAGTTTCTCCATCACTTTACCATGAAGCTGAGCACTACACTATGGGCTAGGGATACAGTGTGAACTCACACAGGTATAGAGATTTGGAATTCACATTTTAGTGGAGAAAGCAGGTAACACACAAATATAAATATTAGGTAATGTTAAGTTCTTGGCAGAAACTTAAAGTAAGATGTTGAGACACAGATGATTGGAGTGGCTTCTTTTGGTTGGGTGGTCAGTGAAGACCTCTCTGAAAGGCAATATTAAATGAAGATATGAATGATGAGGACGAGAGAGGGTATATCCCAAGCATAGAAAACAAACAGTTACAAAGATTCCGAGGATGATATAATTTACTCTGTTTAAAGAAAAACAAGCAATACACCTGTATCATAGTAAGAAAACAGTAATGAGGTAAGAAATAAAGTTAAGAAAGGTCAGTAGGGGCTAGCTTTAAGGCTTTGTAAGCCATGTAAGTCTGAAGTTTACAGCAAATGTAATCAATGCAAGGCCCTCAAGACTATTTTGGCCTGAAAATAATGTTATATAATTTATATTTGAGAAAAACCATTCTACTATGTACTACGTCTCACCATTGTTCTAATAATTTTACATTTTTACCAACAAAACACTGAGGTAGAGCAAGGTTAAGTAACCTGCCCCAGGTCACAGAAACTGTGAGAATCAGAATTTGAACCAAGGCAGTCAGATTCCAGAACCAGTTCTTAACTATTAACTATATAAGTAGTGATGAAAAAAAAATTAGACTAACTTGTGATAGATTTAAGAGCTAGAATCTACAGGATACTGATTGGATGCTGATGTCATCAGGGAAAAAGAGATAAGGGTTTCAGAATTGGGAGTGAAAAGGAAATCTAGAATTCTCTTTTGGCCAAGAGATGCTGAGATTACTATAAAATGCCTAAGTAGAGGTTTCCTAGATATTAGCTGTATCACCAGGAGCTCTTGGAAGAGGGAAGGGCTAGAACTATAGATTTGGATCATTTGAGTAAACAGTATTTAAGGTAAGTATTTAGAATGAAATCACCTGAAAAGTTTGTGGATGTAAAAAAAAACAGATGGCCAGAAAAGAGCCTGGGGTAGAAAAGTTAATAAAGCAGAAGAGTTCATAAAGGAGATTGAGAAGAAACCATCAAAGAAGCAGAAGGAAAACCAAAAAAGTGTGCTACAATGTAGTGTTAAAAGAACAAAGTTGAGGAAAAAGTCAACTTGAGGTAAATAAGAACAGCACACTGACAGCGGGTTTGGCAATGTGGAGATAATCTGTTGACTGCAACATGAGCAGTTTTAAGGATACATTGTAGGGACAGAAGCACAAGTGGAATATGTTGAAGAAAGAATGCGATATGAGTAAGTATAGCAGCCACTATAGACTATTCTTCTATTCTTTCCAGCTGTGTGAATAGAGGATTATCAAAAGGAATTAACTGCTGAAGAGGAATGCAGAGTCAAAGGATTCCATAATACTTAAAGTTAAGAAACAGAAGAGTACATCCTGCTAATGCAAATGATCCAGAGAGCCAAACTCTTGACATAAGAAAGGGAAGGGATTATATGCAAAACTAGAAAGGGGTGGAATCTGTAGTACAAATGGAGAACCTGGCCTTGGACAGGAGCTGAAGCACTTTTTCCAAGTAATCATAGAGAAGGCAACATTCAGGAATAAAAGCACACAGAGAGAGCTGAGCAAATTTGGTGGTCCTAAATGAGAGAATTATTTTGTGGTAGTTTCTACTTCCTAAAGAACTGAGGCACAATTATTAACTGAAAGCACAATGGAATTAAGGGAGAACTGGAATATACATATACATACATCCTAACACTATAAAATAAATTTTAAATTATAAAATATAAAGAAATTGAAGAGTTTTCTATTCTGTCAATTATCAAGTATTACTAGAGAAAAAGATGTTTCACATATCAGCTCCAAATGTTTAAAGAACTTTATAAAAAAGATAAATTTAAAACCAATGATGAACTCTCCACCTAATCAGGTGGTGATTTCTTCTGGTTTTCTCAAGTTGCGCTATAACCTTTAATCTAGTACCTTACTGACACTTGTTTATAATTGTTCCTAAATTGTTTATCATGGAATCTGAGAAAATTAAGTATTATTTACTACTCACTAGCATAATTATGTCCAAATGGATTTGTAAAATAGTAATTTTCTATTAGTATTTATATCTGCACATAGTGCTTTTAAAGCAAGACTTAAGCACAGAAAGATTCTAGCAAAGCAGTCCATCACATGTATCACATATAATTTTCATTGTTATATTTTAAAATCAACTAGAATCACCCTGGGGCACCCAGTTGGCTGGCTCAATCTGTGGAGCATGTGACTCTTGATCTTGGGGTTGTGAGTTCAAGCTTTATGTTAGGTGCAGAAATTACTTAAAAATCAAATCTTAAAAAAAAAAAAAAAGAGGGGTGCCTGGGTGGCTCAGTCGGTTAAAGGGTCTGCCTTCAACTCAGGGCATGATCTCAGGGTCCTGGAATCGAGCCCCATGTCACGCTCTCTGCTCAGCAGTGAGTCTGTTTCTCCCTCTCCCTCTGTCTCTGATCATGCTCTCTCTCCTTCTCTACCTCAAATAAATAAAATCTTAAAAAAAAAAAACCCTAACCTAAGCAACAAAAACAAAAGGATTCTTAATTAGTTGAACATTTTGTATATATTTTATTTACACACTCAATAGGCACTAACGGTAATTTTTTTCGTTAAAATCACTACCTTAAAGAGAAAAAATTACTAAGCATTAGAGGTATAACATTAGGAAATCTACTAGTAAAATTACTATGATTACTTGGGCTCATATTCTCACCTACTAAATTATGTCATTTTCTGTAGTCAAAAGCTTCATGTAGCCTGAATTCATATGATGAGACACTTTAAAACTTGCTCTCCTAAACCATCTCCATCCAGGCACAACATATCATCAACAATACCCACTCATATCCATCATTACATTTACAGAACACTAATAAAGCACTGCACTAGCTGCTTTAAATGCATCATTTGAAATTCACATGACAACACAGATACTAAAATCCTTATTTACAAGTGCAGACGTGGAAGCTCAGAAAGAGCAAGTAAGTTGCCCAAGGCCTGTCTTTACTCCAAAGCCCATGCTTTCCCCTATACCAGTCATTCTCAACTTTTGTTGTGCATCAGAATGATTGGAGAACCTGTGGAAAAAAGCCAGAAGCATTTCCTGGCCCCACCCTCAAAAATTTAAAAGGTCTGGGCTGATGCTGATGCAGATGGTCCCCAGAAAACATCTTGCTAACAACACTACCAACAGGTTTCTCTCTGTTGTATTGTTTTTATATAAAGTATGTTCGGGTGGGGAAGGGAAGGATGGCAACTTCTGAAGGTTCCTTATGCATAAATTACCTAGGAAGTCAACCAGCTGAGAAGCTTCACTATGAAATACAGCTGCTAAGAGTGAAGTTGATACCAGTAGAGACAAAGGAAGACTTCAGTAAGGAAGTTCTGAGGTAACTCAACAACATAACTAAATAAGGTTAATGAAGATGACAGCTTGGTAAGGTTCCACCGCAAGAAGAGAAATCTTAAGCCAATGGGCCCGATACATACAGTGAGTAGAGTTTTCAGATGGTAAAAATAGTAAGTTAAAGGACATACCACTGTATCTAAGGACTAAGGGATTAAATGACATAGGGAGTCCATATTTGCACACTCATAAGTTTCTAGCAATCTAAAAAGTACCCAGGTTCTATTTATTATTTAAAGGTCTAACTTGGTATAAGTGCATTTTCCTCAAATTCTAATGACACTATTAGGATAATTCATAACCTTAGTTAACTTCTAAGCACTTATAGTAAAGAATATGACTCAAAGAAATTTGCAAACTAACGTTTTCCTAAAATACTGTCTAGAAAAAAGGTGACTCAAGTAGGCATATAAAGGTTGGAGACAAAAATCTTCTATTGGAAAAGTAATAATAAAACCCTGGTTATTGTTTCTCCTAATATGGAAACTCACTGCCATGGTTTTTAACCTTTTTGGTCATGAAATCCTTTAGGAATTTGATGAGAGTTAGGATCTGCTCCCAAGGAAAAATGCACATGCACTCGGGATTGTGTATGTGATTTCAGAGGGTCCTGGGAGGCCATCATAGGTGCAAAGATCTCTGGGTCAAAAATTCTTTTTTATTGAAATGTTCATAACACCTAGTAAGATCCTATCAGAGATATTATGTTTTCTTCCCTGAGTGAAACTCCTCTATATTACTTTTGTTGCAAATCATCTAATTCACAATGTTTGGCCCAAAGTTAGGTCATATAACTCCACAGAAAAACAGACAGTATGTAATGAGAAAGTGGCATATTCCAAGAGTTCAAATGTGCTAACACAAAGAGAATTGTTATTATCCTGGGAGGAAATTTTAGCCTTGGATCTCCAGAGTTATCCCAGTTTTAAGTATTAGAAGATTCAACCATAAAAAAGGAAAGCTTCAGCTCAATCTTTTCCAGAAGTAATCAACAAATAGTGCCTTGTATTATTTATGAAAAATGGTGGGTGTTGAACTTGAAATTTGGGCTTACTGCTGGGAATGGGGTGGGAGGACTGTGAAATAGGTACAAGGGATAAAGAGGTTAAAAATTCCAGCTATAAAATAAGTCATGGGAAAGAGAAGTACAGCATAGTAATGAGTCAATAATATTGTAGTAACTGTACGGTGAGATGGTAACTACACCTACCAGGGTGAGCGTTTTGTAATGTATATATAATTGTTGAATCACTACGTTGCACACCTGAAACTATTATATGTTAACTATACTTCAACTAAAAAAGAAATTGGGGATTATGTTGATTCCAGTGCTACTGATACAACTGCAAAAGTTGTTTACTTTTTCTACTGGAAAAGTCTCTATCTGTCCAGAGTATCTAATTTTAGTTTTTTTTAAAATTAGGTTATAAATTGTTAAAGCAAGAGTATGGGAGTACATAGGGCAGATAATATAATTCATACCTTAATCAGAGTATAGGTTAATCTCTATTGTAGCTAAGAGAGTAAAAGGAACACTTTCTAGGTAAATAAACAGGTTAATATGATTACAGAGCAGGAACTTTGAACAGCATCTATTTTAACTCTCTTTAATCACTTTTACTTTTTTACTGAAATGGGTTCTTACAATTCCCTATAGTATGGTTCACATGATCATATATAGCTTAATACAAAAACAGAATTACAATATTTTACAGCTACTTTTAATATAGAAGAGGCATTTAACCACTAAGTCCAAAGAAGTAGAGTGACTTGCCAGGGTCATAAACAAATTCACATCAGCTCTTAGAATCCAGGTTCCAGACCCTCCATCTTCTCTTTAAACCCATGGTTTTTCAACTTTTCACAATTTCAGAGATTTTAATCAAAATATTATGCTCATTAAGTAGTAAATGCTATAGAATGGTACAAGAGACTTTCTGAGCTAATAAAACACAGAAGACTAGTGATGTTCTATGATTCTGACCTTTCAAGAGAGCCCTCAAGTCTGACATGAAGTGAAATGTGGCTGAGGCTTCATTTGCAATGACACATGCTGTGAGGCTGGTGTGTAAGAGCAAGTCAGGCCGAGCCAGAGACCGCCCCAGGACCTGCTACTGTGGTCACCTAACTTTGCTTCCCATAGCATGAATGAAGCCCAGCTCCATCAATTTGTAATTTTGTGATTATAGACAATATTCTAATTTTTCAGGTTTATTTCTGTTGAATGGCTGAATCTTCAGAAGTTTTATATTGTTTGCTGTTTTTCATCATTGGAGGGTAGGAAGAGGAAGTTATCTAGGTATTGCAGTGAGTTCTGAGAGGTTCTTTGGGTCCTAAATCAGCTAATTTAGGCTCAGACACGGATGAACAGAAGAAATTAGGTGCTGTCATTGAATTCTGCCCATGATAGGTCCAGATATTTGTGGGCTGAAAGGAAGCAGCTGAGTGCAACAAGAAGCACTGTAGCCTGCCTAATTCAGGTACCCTCCCCCTCCGTCTCCACAACCCACCAGGTCCTAGCACTGAGCTTAGCAGGGTTCTGCCAGAGGCCCTTCCCACTTATTATCTAGTGGAGTAATCAATGCCATACCTATTATGGGCTAGGGTTGTATCAGTTAAAACAGAATTTATCTGCATGGAGCAGAGAAGGCAACGTGAATGACTAAGCAGATGAACTGTAAAATGATCAAAAGTGTATTTTAAAGAGCTTTCATATTCTTTATATATACTTGCATTGTTTCACTTGTTAAAGCATGTACTGTTTTTGTAAAACATCAACTTTTTTGGTAAAACATCAAATTCTGACAATTTGAAAAACATCAAATTAAACAAAAGACTCCTGCTAGCAATGTAGAGGAGAGCTTGGAGGATGGGCAAGACTGTAGGGAGACTGCTTAGGAGACTGTTGCTCTCAGAAACACAGGTGAGAAGTGCAGAGGGATTACAGAGGGGATTACAGAGAAGTAGAGACTCAAAGGATATTAAGACAGTAACATCAGTAAGGGAAATTACTTGTCAGTCAGAGAGAAAAAGGTAAACAGGAGAATTTCCAAATACAGGTTTTGTATAGGTATTTAAGAGGGATTTAGAAACATATAAAAAAGAAGTGGGGGTACAGGGGCCCCTGGCTGGCTCAGTCAGAAGAGCATATGACTCTTGATCTCAGGGTCATGAGAGTTTACTTAAAAACAAATAAATAAATATATGTATTTTTTTTAAATAAGAAAAGATGGCATACAAAATTTTATATATTATACACAACTGTATACATTACAAATTTTGCAAAATATGCATAGGAAATTCATCAAAATGTTAGCAGTGATTGGCATTGAATGGTCAATCAACATTTTTTAACTCCCTCTTCCCTACGTGTACTAAATTTATTAAGAATGTGTACTTTTTGTACATTTTGTGTATTTTTGAAGCACACTCATTTCAAAAAGCAGTTTACCTTTATTAAAAAAAATCCTTTCGTTGTAAAATTCCCTTGGAAAAAACTGGTCAAATGGCAAGCCATCCTATACTTCACAAGCAAATTATAGTATCCATTATTAATTCTCATGTCTTTGTGAGATCTCAGTGACTACGAAATTATAATGCTGAAGCAACCCCCTAGTTGGTGCTTGTCCAGAGTTTTGTTCCCCCTCTATTCCAAAAATCTACCAGGTGAGAGAGGTGAGAGAACGGACAGGAGGTCTCTGGCTGACCGTATTTCATTACTCAGCGCTAACTGTAGCCACTTAGGAACTGCACACTCCTGCCTCGTGATTTTTCCACATACATCTGCATGACTGCTTCTCTCCCCTCAAGTGTCATCTCCTCAATAAAACCTACTATGATCATCCTAATTATAAGAGTAACATACCCCTGTTATACCACCACCATAGGATCCCAGATATTTTACCTGCATTTTTCAATATATTTATCACTTAATGTGCAATATAACTTATTTATTACAGTTATTGTGTATGTCACCCCCTAGAATGTACGCTTCTGGGGTCATTCACGGATTTATATTGTTTTTGTTCCCAAATGTATCCCCATCACCAGAACAATGCCTAGGACATAGTGGATGCACAATAATATTTGCTGAATTAACACATGAATGAATGCATGAAAGAACAAATTAAATAAATGACTATTAGGTTAAAAAATGAACACACAATAATTTTACACATGAGCATCAGTCATCTCAGTCATTGACACTTTTTACTTTAGAAGTCACTGGTTCTCGGGCGCCTGGGTGGCTCAGTTGGTTAAGCGACTGCCTTCGGCTCAGGTCATGATCCTGGAGTCCCGGGATCGAGTCCCACATCGGGCTCCCTGCTCAGCAGGGAGTCTGCTTCTCCCTCTGACCCTCTTCCCTCTCATGCTCTCTATCTCTCATTCTCTCTCTCTCTCAAATAAATAAATAAATAAATCTTTAAAAAAAAAAAAAAAAAGAAGTCACTGGTTCTCGGGCACCTGGGTGGCTCAGATGGTTAAGCGTCTACCTTCGGCTCAGGTCATGATCCCAGGGTCCTGGGATCGAGTCCCGCATCGGGCTCCCTGCTCCTTGGGAGCCTGCTTCTCCCTCTGCTTCTCTCCCTCTCTCTCTGTCTGTCTGTCTGTCTGTCTGTCATGAATAAATAAATAAAATCTTAAAAAAAAAAAGTTTAAAAAAAAAGAAGTCACTGGTTCTTTGCTTAAATGTTTAGAGACTATCTTAGCCTATGGGGTTCAACATAGTTCATTCTTTGTACATATGTCTATTAAACTTTCCTTCAGATTCAATAAAGATGAGAATTGATTACACAAATAAAATAACTTCACTAACTGGTTAAATAAATAAAAAATCAAGTCATATAACCCATACTAATAAATGATGCCATAAAGTCTTACGTTCTATAATCAGAGCTTCCAAACTGCCTCATTTAGAAATGTTCATTTACTACTGAGGACCACTGAGAAACTCTGCTTACAATTTCTCATTTAACCACATGATAAGCTGGTTGTTTTTTTTTTTTTTTAATCCTCAGTGATGAAACAAGCATGAGGAAAAAGGGACAAGAAGGCAAGAGCACACATTTAGCTCACTATGATTTTAAGAGCAATTTAAAGGACTTTCACTTTTCTATGTTTTATAGTTATGGCGCCATCTGGTGTTTACATGCAGAAAGGCTGTGAGGGCAGATGGTGTAAAAGTCCTTTGTCACTTTTTAAAAAATGTTTATGCAGCCCAACAAAATGATATGAGCACATGACTAAGTTGATAACAACACAGATCACACATTCAATTTGGAAATACAGAAATAAAAATTTAGATATCACTGTGGCATTAGAAGAATAAATCTTTTAAATAACTTCCAAATAAGAAAACTCTTCAAGAAAAACAAGACAAATGCAAAACATAAGTTATTAAAAGAGGGGAAAAACTGAAAAACATTCTAGAACCTTGTTAATAGGCCATTTCAAAATGCAGAATCTTATAAAAAGTAAATTATCAAATAAAACAAAGAGTTTATATTTGAATACCCAGAAGATCTAAGTATAACTCTTCATAATACAGCCTCAATCCTTAATCCCCATGGAGAATATAACAAGGCCTCACTATATTAACAATCTCCAGTTAATCACATCTTATTATATTAGGATGTGACAATTTTAGCTTATTCACTTATTTAGCTTATTTTGTAATTTAGGTAAATTTCTTTATTGGCTAATGCCACTGCTTCTGCGTTTACCATGACACCAACGTTACTTACACCAGTATAGGCTTTCCCGATATCCTAGGATGTCTTAGCACTTCCGACATTGTCTCTTTTGTCTCTTCCATTCTTTCTTCATCACTGGAATCCACAACAAATATTACCCCATAGGACTCAGCATAGTAATTCTTCCAGATTCCCCGAATTCTTTTTCCACCTCCCAAGTCAAAGATGGTGACTTCAAACTTTCCTTGCCTAAGGTCAATTTTGGAAAAGCCAACAGTAGGAGCTACATCTTCAGGATACTCTGTTTCAAATGATACAAAAAAACCCATTAGGCTTTAAATTAATAACATTAATCTAACTTCACAACTTAAATGACATAAAGTGTTTTTCATCATAATTTAGTACTAAATGGAATGTTTATTACTTGCTTACACACTAAGCTTTATATCTAAGTATACTGGTTTGGGGGAAGGGCAGATATAAAATATCCAACTAGAATTTATGCTCCATGCAGATAAAAATTTCTGTTTTTTGTTTATTTGTTTTATATTGATATAACCCCAGCTCCTAGAATAATGTCTACCCCATAACAGGTACTTAATAAATATCTATAGAATGAATAAATGAATGAACTCTTGCCTTTAAGGCTATTGACTCTCCAAGTTACAAATAATAAAAATTTTAACCCTTCAACACCACAGCCATCCCCAGGGACCATTACAACCTCTGTGAAGTTATAAAGAAAAACTGAGTATTTAGAGAATAGTTGAGAAGAACCAAAAAATGGGAGAAGCTATGAGGAGTAGACTGTGCTTTTTTAATTACTGAATTAAAGCTATAATTGGAATAAAGAAACTTCTCAAGGCAGCTTGCAAATATAGAGTAGATTTCATTATTTCTACAGGAACATGTTTTGGATGTTCTCATAAATTTAAAACTGAAATTTTCTGTACTTAAGGATATGACAACACAAAGTAGGTACAGGGTGTACATAACTGCCAAGGAATGGTAATAACAATAAGATTAAAAAGATAACTAAGGTTCAAGAAAGACTTGAATTGGGAGCTGAGACTTCAGGCCTTCAAGCTACAGGTAAGAGTGATCTAAGTAACAGAAGAAATAGCAAAGGCAAGGAAGTACAAACAAGTTGAACATCATAGTTGGAGCAAACCCTTAAGATTGTGAATGCAGACTGAAGAGAGTTCTGGAGAGAACTGGGAGCCATGGAAGGTATTTCAGCAGACCAGTAATATAATTAAGGTGACTAAAGTGCTTTATTAAGAAACAACTTTGCAAAGTCTCTAGAACTGGCTAGAAATGAGAGTGATGGCCACTTTTCAGACAGATATGAAAACAAAGAAGAAAGAATGGAAAGAGAGAACTCATGAAAGACTAACAGAACCTAGTGACTTGATGGCAATGAGGAAGAGTTAAAACTTCACATTTGTCTCATTTTCTCTTCATCACCAGAATCCACAACTAACAGTACTCCAATGGACTTTGTTTACACCCGCATGGGCAATACAATGGCCCCAAACTACATGAGGCTTTTTAAATTAAAATCAGTTAAAATTAAATTTCAGTTCTTCAGCTGTACTATCTACATTTAAAGTGCTCAAAGCCACATTGGCTAGTGGCCCATCCTACTACTAGCCCATATAGAACATTCCTATCATTGCAGAAAGCTCTACTGAATAACACTGGTGTAGATGGTCTTATCATTTCCACATTCAGCAAAACATTTGCTACTACAGAGGTAAGTTTGAAAGGCATTTGCTGCTAGGCTTAGGGGTGACTGGGAAACAGACTTGCAAGGTACTACTCCCTGGCAGCAAGTACTTTAGTGCAGTTTAAACAGTTCCCTAGAGAGTTCAAAGAGACATTACAAGTCCTATTTTTCTAAGACCTTCATTATCTAGGAGAAAAAAGTTTAGAAGCAATATAAGCAGAATGATACTCCCAAAACAGGATTACACTAGACATTTAAAAATATGGATCTAGTCCAGACCAAAACTGGTTTCCTTAGTGAAAATAAGCAGCCATCTTTGAGCATGATTTGAGAGGTACTCCCAGGAAATTATCAGTGAAAATAAATCAACAATGCTGGCGTAGGGATAAGGAAACTAACACGTACAGACACTTACTTCGGTACAGGACTTCATTAGGCATTAGGATATGAAGATGAATAAGATAGGGTTGCTGTCCTCAAAGAACATACAGTTCCATATAGACAGATACTATTAATGGAAATAATACAAGAACTGATATTTCTTCGAAAAAAGTCTGGAGAGGATAGCGTGAGGATCGCATGCCTGTGTCCTGTGTCCATGTGCTTCCCTCCCCCTGCAAAACTCATATGTTGAAACCCTAATCCCCAGTGAGATGGTGTTTGGAGGTGAAGCCTTTGGGAGGTAATTAACTTTGGGTGAGGTCATGAGGGTTAATACACTTAAAGAAGACACAGAGAGCTTGTTTTCTGTCTCTGCACCACATGAGGACACAGCAAGAAGTTGGTTGTCTATAAATCAGGAAGAGGGCCCTCATCAAGAACCCAACTATACTGGCACCCCGACTTCACACTTCCAGCCTCCAGAACTTGTTTAAATTAAGATACTGGTACAGCAGCCCAAACCAAGACCAAGGGCATTCAAGAGGAAAACAGTAAAGAGAAGGGAGGCACAAGTTATGGAATACAAAGGCTTCAGAAAGACCATGAAAGAAAAATGAAGTATTAAAAACTACATAATTATAATAAAGAAGGGAGAAGAACATTCCGAGCAGGAGAGCAATGTAAGCACAGATAAAATGATGGCAACATTCCCAGGAAACCAATTCAGATTAGGTAATTTGTTCAAGGTTACACGGTAGGCAGAGCAAGGATTCAAATCTAGGTCAAGACATTAAACACCTTTCCTCCCTGACTTCTCTAGCCTTTCCTCTGCATCCTACTCATGATTATGTGTTTCAAGACTGAAGACTAAATGTTCTGGATACAACTTCCCTATAAATCCTTCCTGATGATTTCTTTCTACTTCCAGTATCACCCACACGCTCTATCATAATATTCTGTCTTCTTGCTTGCTGGTCTTCACAATAGCCTGTCCCTTCCCACTATCTGGGACCTACTTTGTATCCTTAATACTTAGCCCAAAGTATATAGTGGCTCAATATTATAACACCAGACTGCCATGACAGCTGAAGCTACTGTCCTTACATCCGTCTTCCATATATTTATCCATCTGTTCATGCTAGTAGCCATTTATTGAGGGCCTATTATAGATAGATCAGGCATCATACAAGAACTAGGGGTACAAAGACAAATGGTCCCCAATCCTGAGGATTTCAGTAAAGTATATGTGTTAAGACAATCTCTAGAAAGCCCAAGATAAAGTGAAAATATATAATCAATAACTATTTATTGAGAATCTATTGTATGCTAAGCACTGTGCAATGTCCTAGATACACAATAATAAGATCCATCTTCTGATCTTACAGAAATCTTATGTAGAGGAGAAAAGTGGAAACATAAACAAATAACTATAACATAGTGAAGATATGTTAATATCCAACAAAGCTAGGGATCAATTTATACAAAGAAAATTTCTGCCACCCAAATAACAATCATTTCTTAGAAACTATTAGATTCTAAGATTCTATTAAACTGGATAGTCAGAAAATCCTGGATTTTTTTAGCTGAGCACATACCTATTTAGGATAAAGACTATAATCCCCAGTCTCTGTGGCAGCTAGGGATGGCTATTAGAGCACACTCTAGATAATGAGCTTGTGTTGTAGCGTTAAATGTTTAACCACTTTAGGGGTACTTTGATATGCAGTGTTTGCCATTTTCCATGGTATAAATACTCCCACTATGGCCAATTTCAAACTAGTGTGAGGTACCGGAAAACACAGTTGGGAAGAGATATACCTAACTGGCTCTAGATAGCTGATATGAGCCAAGAGAGCAAGTAGGAGCCAGCTCCAGAATACCACCGGTTCTAGTCAATGTCACTAAATTGAACTGATACAGCAGCTTCTAGTTCATGCCCTTAAAAGAAAATAAAATGGCCTCTCTTCCCCTTTACTTCTTCCTTCTAGCTGAAATGCACAGTACTAAGCCACCTTGGACTAGATAGGCAAGGGAGAACACTATAAATGGCAAAAAAAATAGGAGTAGGAACTTGAATCTCTACCACCATGGGGCTGTTATGCTACACCTATGCTACTTTAGTGTGCACTATTATGAGAAATAAAATTCTATTTTGTTAAGCCACTGTTATTTCAGGTCTCTGTTAGGACAACTGAACCTATATCCAACTAATACAATCACTTTGATAGCCATAAAGAAGAGAAGTTGATTGAAAGAAGCAAAGGTCAAGGTAAGGAAAGTACTTTGATTAGGAAGCTATCACATTCTAGATGAAAGACACTGAGGGTGTGGATTTAGACACTGCAGTTAGAAAAAAAGCACATATATCTCAAAAGAGGGGAGGGGAGGGGAGGGGAGGGGAGAGGAGAGGAGAGGAGAGGAGAGGAGAGGAAAGGAAAAAAAAAAGAAAAACAGAGACAACCCAGAAATAAGCTGAAGAGTAGAAGCCATGGCAGAAATGTTGGAAGAAGGTTGCTTATTACACCTAAGGCATGGCTGAACTGGGACACCAAAATTAGTAAAACTTTGGGAATTTATGGTCTGGAAAGGTGAAAGAGATACATGAATGAAGGAGTAATTTAAGTAGTGATACAAGTAGGTATAAGTAAGTATAGGCCAAAGCAGAGGAAGTAGTCAAGTCTACCGATGGTGGTGGTAATGGCTAAGGGTAGCAGGAGGTGGAAAAGGCTTCATGAAGAATGAGACTATATAACAAAAATCCATCTTTAGAGATATATAGATACTCTGCTTTAAAGATAAGCAGATATTCTCCCTAGTAAGACAAGTGGGAATAGCATAAACAAATACAAAGGCATGAAAAAGGTCCACTGGAAAACTTCATCTAGTTCTATCTAACTGGAATTCTTAAAAAAGAAAAAAGGTAAGAAATCTGTCACTAGAGTAGGCTAAAGAATAAATAAACAAGATGAAGAACAAAAACAGAACCAGAGGGAAGCTTAAAGTTGAAGACAGCTTTAACTTTCTGTTCATGATGTAACACCTTGAGTATTTTCTAAACTCAGAAAAATAAACTGATGGATATATGGAGGTGAAAATCAGCAGAGAAAGAGCCTAATGGAAAGAGGATGTTCTAAGTACACACAATAGATTAGATGGTCTGATTCTTAGATTATGCTCCCCTGAATGTAAGACTGAAGAAATGGAAGAAGATGTTTAAATGAGGAGTCACGGTGTGCAGGCCAAATCTGGCTCACTACCTATTTTTATATGGCCCTCAAGCTATAATTGTGTTTTATATTTTTAAATAATTACAAAAAAATCAAAAAGACAATATAACACATCAAATTTTAGTGTCCCAAACAAAATTTCATTGGAACACGGCCATGCTCATTTGTTTATATATTGTCTTGGCTGCTTTTGAACTATGTCAGGGTTGTACAGTTGGGAAAGAGACCTCATGACCCTCAAAGTTTAAAATATTTAATATCTGGCTCTTTACAACAGAAGTTTGCCACCCCTGGTTTAGATGATAATGAGTGCTCTGTGAGGATATAACCTAGGACATAGCATGAAGGGTATGTACAAAAGGACTTCATAAGAATCCAAAGACCAAAATACATAATTTACATCTAATGTTACATAGTAGAATATGAGGTGACAAAACAGCAAGTTTTGCAAGGTGTTAATTTTCTTTCACAAGCCTCCATAAATAAAAGCCCCCTGACTATTTGATATGCATATCTTGTTACAACATCCTTTTTCAGCAACAAATATATGTTAAGTTTTTTCCCAATTCATACCTTTAAGATGCTTGGCCACATCTTCTGGGTATACAACAAACTCACCAGCACAGTTGCTTCTATTTTGTAGTACATAGCATTAAATTAACACTAAATAAATACATTCAATGAGATGCAATATAAATGACATAAAACCCTTTGATAAAAAAGAGGCCCTGGGAGCACCTGGGTGGCTCAAATGGTTGAGCGTCTGCATTCTGCTCGGATCGTGGTCCCGGGGTCCTGGGATTGAGTCCCACATCGGGCTCCTGACTCGGCGGGGAGCCTGCTTCTCCCTCTCCCTCTGCCTCTCCCCCTGCTCATGTGCTCTCTCCCACATCGGGCTCCTGACTCGGCGGGGAGCCTGCTTCTCCCTCTCCCTCTGCCTCTCCCCCTGCTCATGTGCTCTCTCTCTCTGTCTCAAATGAATAAATAAAATCTTAAAAAAAAAGAGGCCCTAATTTTAACATAACTATAAAAATCAAGTTGAATCATGTTGAAAAAAAATATTGAAAAAAAAATCAAGACATATAAAGACAGTTGTGCTGGCTAACTATAATTCTACCTCTCTTTCGTTTAGGCGTAGCCTTGTGACTAAATTCTGGCCAAGAGAATGTAAGTGGAAGATGGGTATCATTCAAGGCAGGGCATGTCCTTTTTTTGCTTTTTCCCTCCTGTGCTGAGAAGACAGATGTGATCCCTTTAATCTGATCAAAGACGTCAAGGATACTCTGCATCTCTGCACTTATTCAAATCTGAAACATGTTAACTGGCTGGTACTCTTAAGCTAGAGTCTATTCACCATATTAGCCACAAGTATACTAAGAATTTAAAGTAATGGAGTGTATACTATCTATACCAAATAAATATGTAACAAAGCAATTTACACACATTAGTAATTCAGAATAATTTGATAATAAATATTTTCCACTTACCTCCTTGGATTCCCTTTGCCGTTGCTGTTTTACCAGCATTATCAAGTCCCACCATCACAAGAGTCACCTTTCTTAAAATAATAAAAATTTAAAAATCACTTTCTGAATTAATTCAATATTGAGGAAAAAATAAAAGTAAATTCATTCATTTAAGCAACATTTAAGGAGCTTCTACTATGTATAAGACAATCTGCTAGACCCCAGGCAGTTCAAAAATGAATAGAATAGATTCCAAAAGCAAAATTCTTGAGAAATACCTTTAAAGTGTCATCCTTCTGTTCTATAAGCAAAAAAGAAAATTGTAGAGGAGACTGTGCAAAAGGTAGAGAAAGACTAAGAGAAAGAGAAAGAAGGAAGAAAGAAGGATTCTAACACACAAGTTACTTATCATGGCTAAAGACTCAATTTTCTAGTTAATTGAATTCTAAGGATCATCACAAATCTGTTTTCTTGTGAAATACATAAGAAAACAATTATTGCTAGGTTCTAGGCACTAATGGTGTGCTCACCTCTGTTTTTAGATATGCAGCACCTTACCAAGTATAAATCTTAAACACAGTATAATAACATGATTATTAACTTAAGTGTATTTTGAAATAGGGTTCCTACAATTGTAAAGCTTAAAATGTTTTTGATGATATAGCTAAACTTGACAGAATCAGGAAAAAAAAAATCTAGTTCAATTTTACAGTCGAAGAAACATAAGCCCAGAGTTGTAAGATAATGAGTCGCTTACAAAGTCAGAACCAGAACCTAAATCACTTAACTCCTAGAGACTTCTTAAACCGGGGATAGGTAAAAAGAAACAAATCTATTATAATGGTCCTATTATCTTGGCAATACAGTCCACCACTAGAGCTCATTTCTGGTTCAGGTTGAGCCATCACACAATATAACAGGTAAGACCATCCATTAACACCACAGATTCGGGAATATAGCAAGAAAGCCACAGCATAACACGGCTGTCATGTTAAAGCCACAGGGCCACATTCTTATGGGATACAGTCAGGGCTTCTGCCAAGTCATTCTTCACTAACAATCATCCCAAAAAGGGTTAAAAAAAAAAACACAAAAAAATAGAACTTAGATGTTAAGAAGGGGTGTTCTTTCATCTCTCTAGCCCTGACTCTCTTGGATCTGTTTGTTTTTTTTTATTCTACATGTATTCAAAGGATCCATATAACAAAAAGAAAGGACAGAGTTGAAGGTGTAAGGCAGTCAGGTTATGGGTCATAACGCTGAAGAAGTACAAACTTGGTCTTGCAAAAGCCAAATTGGTCATCTATTAAACAAATAGTTACTGACCATCTTCTGTACACTAGACACCAGTGTTCTAGGTATTTGAGATACACCTGTTTGTTTGTTTTTTAAGATTTTTTATTTATTTGTCAGAGAGAGAGCACAAGCAGGGGGAGTGGAAGAGGGAGAAGTAGGTTTCCCACTGAGCAAGGAGCCCAATGTGGGACTCGATACCAGGACCTCAGGATCATGACCTGAGCCAAAGGTAGACACTTAACTGACTGAGCCACCCAGGCGTCCCAAGATATACCTGTTTATTAAAATAACTACAACAACAAGAAAACAAACAAAAACAGATACAGAAATTCTTCCCTTACTATAAACTTACATGTTAGTGGCAGGAGACAATAATAATAAATATAAGAACTAAGTACATTATAACTATGTTGGAAGGTGGTTACATACTATTAAAAAATATAGAATAAAGCAGGGTAAAGGGAGGCAGGAGTGGGGATTTTTTTATGTAGTTTTATGTAGGTGGGCTGCAGTTTTATGTAGGTGATATGAGCAGTTTTATATAGGTGATATGGGCAGTCCTCACTGAGAAGGTAAAATCGGAGCAAGGCCTTGAAGGAGGGAGTTAGTCATGCAAATATCTGGGTCAAGAGAATATCTAGGGCAAAGGCACTAACACGGGGGCATGCAGGAATGTTCTAATATCAGCATGCAAGCCAACGTGGTAAAACCCAGTGAGAATGGAGCAGGGAAGAAGAACAGGGAGTCAGAAACACATCAGAGGCCAGATCATGGAGGGCCTTGTAGGTGAGGACTTTGGCTTTTGTGAATGAAGTTAATTTACTCTCCATATTAATTTCTTTTGTTATCCAGGAGCCACAGTCTTCTAAAAGTTTCAACTGTCTATACCCACCATGGGGAATAAATGGAAGTATATCTAAGCTTGAATCAGTGCAAGAATAAAGTAAGCCACAATTAGCAGCATCCCCATACCCCATCCCTAGTCATCCAGTGGGGGGGTCAGTGGGAATGCCAAAGAGAACCATGACAGATTACGAATTTAAGGAGCTGAGGTAGTATGTGAGTTCTGGATACCTCTATTCATGTAGAAATTACACCTGCATTATCAACTGTGAAAAATATGAGTTTACTTCTTGAGGAAGCAGTGCAATATTCTGGAGTATAACTTTATTATTTTGTTTGAAGAATTTATAACTACCAAATATCAAATAAGATTTAAATACAAATTATGGGGCGCCTGGGTTGGCTCAGTTAGTTAAGCATCTGCCTTCAGCTCAGGTCATGATCTCAGGGTCCTGGGATAGAGCCCCGAACTGGGCTCCCTGCTCCATGCTCAGCAGGAAGCCTGCTTCTCCCTCTCCCTCTGCTGCTCCCCCTGCTGTGCTCTCTCTCTCTTTCAAATAAATAAATAAAATCTTTAAAAAAAAGATTTAAATACAAAATAATTTCTTAGGCAAAGTATAGTAAATGTCTATCCAAAAGAAACGGATAATGTAGCATTTATATAATATTTTAGGTAACTCAAGTTACTAGATATACAATTAGATTAAAATAATATTAAAACTAATTCAATTGCCCTTTGAAAAATGTATAATGTATTTCAAGATCTACCATGCTTCAAACATGACGATGAATCAAAACAATTACTATTAGGGAACAAAATGCCCACATTATGCTTATTTGCATCATTTATTCTATAAATATTTATTAAACACCTTTTATACAGCAGCAACAAACATTCCACAATCCCTAGCCCTCCTACACCTTAGAGCAAGAAAACAGGTTTTAGGTAAGTATGTGTGGTGACTGTTGTCATGGAAAAGCACAGGCAGCTGCAGGGAGAGATGGTAGGCAACCATACCTATTCTAGAAGTCAAGGAAGACTAACTGCAACTAGGTCAGCGGTTCCTAGGCACATCACGGAACTGATGATTTCTCATGCCTTATGAGCCAGAGTGAAAAATCTCAAATATACGTTTTCCAGGAAAATGGCCCCTCATTCTCAATTACATAGACTGCATCTTACGTTTTCTCTCCATTCTTGCCAAGACTTCAGCTGAAAAAATCTTCCAAATAATTGCTCTTAAACATTTTGAAACATTGCCCTTAAAGCTTGCTACCAAGGGTATTAGCTTTTACCTTAAAAGCTTTCCTTTTTTAATAGACTATTAAGTTCAAACAAAAAAAGTCCTTCAAACATGAAAATAACACATTGGAAAATTGTAATTATGCTGAGAGGGACACAAAATAATCTCTCTGGATTTCTTTTTTACTGTGACTACTCTTGAAAGTAGTTAATTTTTTATATCATTAAGCCATATACTTGAAAACATGACTTTAAATATTTGAGGTAACGTCTTAATGAATAAACATAACATTAGCAGTACAAATGAAAATCACAGCATGAATTACTGCAATGTCTGATAACAAAACATTAAATTTATACTTTCAGAACAGAATGGGTTTATTTTATTTTTTTTCTAAAGATTTTATTTGACAGAGAGACAGCTGGAGAGGGAACACAAGCAGGGGGAGTGGGAGAGGGAGAAGCAGGCTTCCCGCAGAGCAGGGAGCCCGACACTCGGACGCTGGGCTCGATCCCAGAACCCTGGGATCTTGACCTGAGCCGAAGGCAGATGCTTAATGACTGAGCCACCCAGGGGTCCCCAGAATGGGTTTAAAAGGTTAACATTCACCTAACACTCAAAATTCTATGCAACCCTTTAAAAAATGAAGATGTACAATCTAACACATGTTAAAATGTACATGTCATTACAGCTGTTTAAAATATGGTAAATCATCACTGATTGGGAACAGCTGGCTGTGCCTATGACAAAAGAAGGATGGAAGACACTGTCTTTTAACCTTATGATTACTGATCAAATACATTAGCCCTTCTATTAAAAAAAATATATATACAGTGTGGTTAGGTTTATAGTGTCTAGAAAAGTTGATACTAGCAAAAAAAAAAAAACACAAGTCATTTGGTCAGACAGTAGGCATTATGGACACAAACAAGCCTGAGACATGGTTTTCTATCTCAGAGTACTCATCTTCTAACGAGAGTGACTAAAACATAAACAAATATTAGTACAACAAAAAACAACAGGTACAGAAATTCTTCCCTTACTAAACTTACATGATAGTGGCAGGAGACAATAATAATAAACATAAGAACGAATATTAGTACATTGTGACACTATGACAGTTAAATATGCTCATCTATAAATACAAGATATTAAAGTAATACAGAGCAAGAGGACTTTATCCAGCCTAAAGATACAGAAGGTCAGGGAAGCTTCCTAGACAAGGCAATGCTTCAGCTAAGCTGTTAAAGTGGAAAAGTTTGCCAAACAAGGGGAAGATGAAAATAGAAGGTAGGAGGATGAAGAGATTCCAACTAAGAACACTGCCTGAGAAGATACCACACCAAGGAGGTGAGGAGAACTGGCAGGATGTAGAGTTGCTAAAGCCAGGGGTTAAGAGTACACCTTAGAGCAGCCTTAAACAAAAGGAGAACACGCTTGTTAGACTCACACATAATCATGACGCAATACAACTACACACTGAGTCTAAAGGAAACTTGATATACTGCTACCTTAGGAACTAGTATCAACAAATAGTTAACAATGTGACCTTCCCAGAAGTTGAAAGTGATCACTTCACTCTTACCACAGTTATCCCTGAGTCATTAATTATATATCAAACTAGAAAGGCTGAGATGAAAAGGACTTCGTGGTATTTTAAGATGTACAGTATGTTTGTACTAATAACAAATCTGATAGATTGCCACAACCTTGGTATTAGACCTGTATTCAAGTCCCAGATTTGCCACTTCCAAGTTATATGACCTGGGCCATGTTATTTAACTTCTCAGAATTTTATCAGTAAAATGAGTTAATAATAACATCCCTCCCATAGGAATGTGGTTAAATATGACAATGCAAGTAAAGTGCTCAATGCCTGTGGCACAAAATAAGTGCTCAACCAATAGCTATTCTTATTACAGCATAAGACTCAAAACAGGGAGTCCATGAGATGAGACCACAGAAACAGGCAGGGACCAGATTACAGAAGGGAATGAATGGGTGCAGTTTTACACATGTTGAGAGTGCTCACTCATCTCACACTGAAGTCTGAAGCTGAAGGAGAGATCTGTGCTAGGTTTATGAGACATACACCTGGTAATTAAAACTATGAGAACAGATGAAAGATCCTAGGGAGGGTGCAGGAGGGAGAAGAGCCCGGGGCGAGGGTGGCATGGAACCCTGAGAACCTTTGAAGAAACCCTTAAAACTGTAGTCAGAAAGAAATGAGGAGACTAAAGAAATGGCAGCATTGGGAATAGTTTCCAGAAGGGTTATGAGATGAACAATATCAAATACTGCAAAGTTTCGTAAAATAAAAGTATCTTTTTCGTAACTGTCCCAAATTAAGTAACTCAGTAGTAAATGCTCTCATCTTTTCCCAAACCCTGCAATAACCAATGCCTTGAATTTATACAGTATGTCTTAATAGTTCAAAGCACTTTACCCTACCATTTATATTCATACTGTCCCTGCAAGCAGAGCGGGTACAAGTTACCCATCCCTACGTGCTCATAAAAAGTCAACAGCAGTTTCCATGGCAAGTTTAAACACAATGGCTTGTAAAAATAGTAATAATCATTATTATTTTAAAGGGTAATTTGGACCATTTTGTTTAGCCTAAAATTTACTCACATTTATATATATGCACACAGATACACATCTGATAGCCAAGTACTATGGCTCATTTTCTTTTTTTTTTTTTTTAAGATTTTATTTGTTTATTTGTGTCAGAGAGAGAGAGAGAGAGAGAGCACAAGAAGGCGGGCAGCAGACAGAGAAGCAGGCTCCCTGCTGAGCAAGGAGCCTGACGTGGGACTCGATCCTAGGACCCTGGGATCATGACCTGAGCTGAAGGCAGACCCTTAACTGACTGAGCCACCCAGGCACCCCAGTATGGCTCATCTGCATCAGAGTATCTTGAAGGTATTGTGGTATTTTACACAGTATCACAATCATAACTTAGTTCATGGACCTAATAGAAAGTAGATTACCTAATAACACGTACACTAACTAAGGTCATGAATAGCATGCTGTTAATAAAACCTAACGATGATATTGATGAAAATCTAACTAAGGCATTTTTCTGCTTAAAATCCTTAAACAAGGGCGCCTGGGTGGCTCAGTTGGTTAAGTGACTGCTTTCGGCTCAGGTCATGATCCTGGAGTCCCGGGATCGAGTCCCGCATCGGGCTCCCTGCTCAGCGGGGAGTCTGCTTCCCCCTCTGACCCTCTTCCCTCTCGCGCTCTCTATCCCTCATTCTCTCCCTCTCAAATAAATAAAATCTTTAAAAATAAATAAAATAAATAAAATAAAATCCTTAAACAAAATCAAGTCCAAACTCTGTAGCCTCCTCCTCTGCCACTCTCCTCCAGCAGGCCTACTAGTGCAGGTGCTACCCTCATCCTTTCTGTCCTTCCTGACCATCCATGCTACCACAGCAAACAGACATTAACTTTCTCAGGCAACTGCTCATACAGCGTCCTCTACTAGAACTTGTCAATCAACTCTGTAGCCCTAGCATCAAATGCGCCAGACACACATTAAGCATCTTTACTGAATGAAACAGCATAATATATTTTCCGACTCCCCCATTTGCTGAGTAAATATTAAGTAAAATTAAAATATATAATTTTCAGTTGATAAAGTACTACAATGGATTTAATTTACATAAATCTTCACATAAAAGTAAGAGTTCAATCTTAGAAAATGTAATTAAAAGTATCTATCTTCTGGGATGCCTGGGTGGCTCAGTCCATTAAGCATCTGCCTTCAGCTCAGGTCATGATTCCAGGGTCCTGGGATGGAGTCCCTCATCAGGCTCCCTGCTCAGCTGCTCTGCCTGCCACTCTCCCTGCTTGTGATCTCTCTCTCTCTCTCTGACAAATAAATAAAATCTTTAAAAAAAATTATCTACTTCCATCAAACTGGCTGAAGTTTTCTGAAAAAGTTTATGTGCTCAAGGTTTCAAGGTAATAATTAACAGTGAGAAATACTTTTTAAAATAATTAAAAAAATTAAAAGTAGGGATTAAGAGAGTCAAAAGCTTGTTTTATATATTTGATCTCAGAGTCTCTTTTTATATAACAGATATACAATTTGATATATCAGAAATATAAGCAACATAATACTGGAGTTTTGAACTTAGAAAATATTTGATTTGTCAATCTTTTTTGAGTGACATTATTACAATCATTTGAACATCTACAATTCTAAACTTCCTGACCTGTCAACTAAGGAGACAATACTTCAAATGAGATAATTACATAAAAACTATTTCTAACTTCAAAAATATTTTGCAAGTCAAAAATAAACTATTTTGGGGGCGAATGGGTGGCTCAGTTGGTTAAGCAGTTGCCTTTGGCTCAGTTCATGATCCAAGAGTCCTGGGATCGAGTCCTGCATCGGGCTCTCTGATCAGTGCGGAGTCTGCTTCTTGCTCTTCCTCTCTCTCTGCCCCTCTCCCCGCACTCACGTTCTCTCTCTGTCTCAGATAAATAAAATAAAATCTTAAAAAAAACCCACACACACAATTTCACCAAAACACTAAAAAAAACTTAACACATTTTAAGTTCTAGAATATTTAGAACTACATAAAGCAGGTTCTAAATTTAAAAAGTAACATAAACATATGTAGGAAAAAAAGACTTGGGAACACTATTTTATGATAAATGTGTGAGAGAAAGAAAAAACCTACCACAAAAAAAAAATCAATATAATAAAAAATTTACCAAAAAAAAAAATTATGGTGTGATTTTATTGTACAAGTGTGCTATTTTCTGACATTTTAATTCAGATTGCGGAACCCAGGATAATATTACATCAAAATCACTATCTAAATTTATGGACCATTAATAAATAGAAAGAGGACCAAACTTGGGGTCATATGCTAGCTCTGAAGTCAAATTTTTAGCGTCCATTTGTTTATTTCTAAAATATAAAGGGGTAGAATCAGAATGTCTCTAGGTCCCTTTTTATCCTAAAATTCTAAACCTAATAAGAATAAACAAGAAGCCCCAGGCGTTTAAAAAGAAATGTAAACCATTCCAGTTCTGCATACAGCACATCAGATAATCCTCACTAATCTGTGTGTACAGCTTAATTAACAAATTAAAAACTCAGCAGTTTCTATAAACGGTCTAGGATTTACAGTTGTATTTATTTAAACCAAAATGATGGCTATTGAGGTACTAAATGTTTCCCCACTGAAAAAATTCATAGCAAAGATGATATACCCTATCATGGTACGCTTTTATCAGACACCACAGAGATGTACAGAAAGCATTAATCCACAATGCTTAAGTAACATCTGAGTCTCTTTTACAGTTGGCCACAGTGAACAACAATTTACTAATAAATTTCAAGTAAAGTTTTGATAAGCTGAATTCTGACATCAAAAAACACAGATGGGCAAGAAACTACTTCCAGCTAGTGGTTACCTCTAGGAAGGGATGGTAGGAGATGAATAGGGAGCAAGGAGCTTCAAAGATTTGTTATCTATTTCTTTAGAAAAAAACTGAAATGTGATAACCAGTTTAATACTTGTAAAATCTAGGTAGTAGGCACATAAGTACTTACTGTATTTTTCTTTTTGTTTAAATAATAGTAAATGTTTTTATTTCTAATTGTAATATTATGTCATTCTTGTTGCCAATTTTTTTCTCATTTAACTTGATATTAATTTTCTGCTTCTCTTAGGTAAGCCATTTCTGAATTCATGCCCTTGGAAAGCTTAGGAAGCACAAAATTTCTTCAAGGCCCCTGTAAAATTATACCCCTTCCAAAATCCTGTCTTTTATTCTTGCTAAAAATCTTAGAAATCATCTTGCAACTCTTGCGTGTTCTATCACATTTTAAATGCACTATTCCATCAACTAGACACTACCTGGCATAAATCATAGGAGTTTAGAGTATGTAGATGATAATATGTAAGGGTGAGGACCTACTTACAAGGTCCCAAATATACTGAGCACCATGGCTTGGATTCTGTGTCCAGGACAAACGCTGTTCCCTATACACAAAATAAATTTCAATAGTTTTAAATGTTAAAAATTAAAATATGAAAGTACTAGAAAAAAGTATAGGTGAATATAATCTTGGATACATATAATGGAATATAATCTAAGTATTACACTAAAAGAATGGTGTATTTGAAAAAAAAATTAAATGTTTATGCTTCAAACACCATAAAAAATTTACAAATATAAATGGAAGAAAAAATATCTGTAATATATACTACAGAGAAATGGTTATCACTATACACATTTAAAATCTCTTAGAAAATTCAATAAGAAAAGGCACCTGCCCCAATAGGAAAACAGCAAGGGAAATCATTGGGAAATTCCCAAAAGAAGAAATATGAAAGTCCAAGGAAAAAACAATTTTAATAGGAATCAAAAAAATAGAAACTAAATGTGGACAACATTTCCCCCTATAACCTGAAAAAAACAAATGGTGACTTGGGGAAGAGGGGAAAAGGCACTTTTATACACTTCTGGTAGGAGCAATGATTGTTGATATATTTTGGTTTTTTTTAAAACCTTTCTGAAGAGCAATTTAGCAATATATAGCAAATACCTTAAACTTTTTCATTTGATCTTATCATCATTTGATCTTGAATTTCATTTCCAAAATATTTATAGAAGGGTGCCCACACAAGCCTTGTTCATAATAGTGAAAATTTTTAATTTTCTAAATATTTAATAACAGGAATAATTAAACATACTTTGGTGAATCTATACAACACACTACTCTACCTAAAAAGATGGTTCATGAAAAACATGTAAAGATGCAAAAAGATAATAATTATGATTAAAGCAAAAATAAATAAAAAGCTGCAAAATAGCATTCTATTACCTCTTTATTGTTTAAAAATTTACAGAGAAACCATCAACAAAACAAAGAGGCAACCTCCTGAATGAGAGAAGATATTTGCAAATCATACATCCAATAAAGGATTAATATCCCAAATGTGTAAAACTTAGGATGATACATAACTTGACACAACTCAAAAAAATAACCTGATTAAAAAACCGGCAGAGGACCCAAACAAATGTTTTTCCAAAGAAAACAAAGAGATGGCCAACAGGCACACGAAAGGATGCTCAATGTCACTAATCATGAGGGAAACACAAATCAAAACTATAATAAGGTATCACCTCACACTGGTCAGATTGGCTATTATCAAAAAGACAAAAAATAACAAGTGTTGGTGCAGATGTGGAGAAAAGGGAAATCCCATACACTGTTGATGGGAACGTAAATTTTCCACTATGGAAAACGTATGAAGTATGGAGGTTCCTCAAAAACTTAAAAATAAAACTACCAGGGGCGCCCGGGTGGCTCAGTCAGTTAAGCATCTGCCTTGCAGGTCATGATCCCAGGGTCCTGGGATGGAGCCCCACATCGGGCTCCCTGCTCAGCGGGAAGCCTGCTTCTCCCTCTCCCACTCCCCCTGCTTGTGTTCCCTCTCTCCCTGTGTCTCTCTCTGTCAAATAAATAAATAAAATCTTTAAAAAAAAAAATAGAACTACCATACAATCCAGCAATTCCACTTCTGGGTGTCTATAGGAAGAAAACAAAGATACCAATTTGAAGAGATACATGCACACCTATGTTTACTGCAGCATTATTTACAATAGCCAAGATATGGAAGCAACCTAAGTGTCCATTGATAGATGAATAAAGATGGATATATGATGGAATATTACTCGGCCATAATAAAAAAAGAATGAAATCCTGTCATTTACAACATGGATGGGCCTAGGAGGTATTACGCTAAGTGAAATAAGTCAGAGAAAGACAAGTATCATATGTTTTCATTTATTTATGGAATCTAAAAAACAAATAAACACACAAACCAAACAGAAAGAAACTTACAGAGATAGGAAACAAGCTGTTGGTTACTATAGCAGGGAGAGATGAAATAAGTGAAGGGATTAAGAGTTACAAACTTCCAGTTATAAAATAAATGAGTCATGGGGATGTTATATACAGCATAGGGAATATAGTCAATAATATTTTAATAATTTTGTGTAGTGTCAGATGGTTAATTGGACTCACCATGGAGATCATTTGGTAATGAGTAAAAACAGCGAATAAAAAGAGAATTTACAGTTATATAAGAGATTCTACACCAAAATGTAAATCTTTGGGCGTGAGACTGTGGGTTACTAATATATGCCACTTTTTGCTTAACTGTGCTTTCAATGTTCTACATAAACATTCATCACCTTTAAATAAAAATAAACATGCATTACTTTTAAATATTTTTAAATAACAACAGCTCCTGTCCACAAGCCATCCTGGAGGACAGGTGAGAAGAGTTGAATAAACATTTCATTACAATACATGCGTAAGTAGAGACAAATACAGGGTGCTAAGCAATTACAATGAAAAGGTAAAAAACCTAGATGGAATTCAAAGAAAGTTTTCTGAAAGAGAATCTCCCAAATGACAAGTGAGGAATGATTAGGAATAGCCAACCAAAAAAAGAAGAGCATTTGGTGAGGAATGGAGGGACTAGAGAACTTAAATTCGGCAAATTTGGCATGAGGAATTTGGACAGAAGGAAAAAGGAAAAAAGACCACTGACAACAGTGTAGAGAATTAATCAGAGAGGAACAGTGGAAAGTCTGTCAAAGAAATGTGGGAGAGAAATAATGGAAATTTAATCTAAAATAGAGCGGGGGGGGGGGCCGCCTGGGTGGCTCAGTCGTTAAGGGTCTGCCTTCAGTTCAGGTCATGATCCCAGAGTCCTGGGATGGAGCCCCACTTCGGGCTCCCTGCTTGGCGGGACCTCTCCCTCTCCCACTCCCCCTGCTTGTGTTCCCTCTCTTGCTTTGTCTCTCTCTGTCAAATAAATAAATAAAATCTTTAAAACAGAGCAGTGGGTATGGAAAGGCTAAAAGAGTGTAAGACTGTAAGTGGTATTAAGTCCATAGAAACCAAAGACTTAATGATTTGAGAGATCAAAGCACAAAGAGGAATCTAGGATTACTCCCGGCTGGACTTGGGTAAAAGGAGGGCAGAAGCAATTCGGCATGGAAATGAGAGAGGATCTAAATTCAATTTTGGATGTGCTGGGATTGAGGATTCTTGTGGAATGGGATATGTAAATTTTCAAGTGGTAGATGAGTCTTTGTGCTGCAAACACACGGACTTGAGAGTCAATGTTTAAGTGGCTATATGTCACTATATGTGGTGAAATTGCCCACGAAGGGGAATATACAGAAGAAAAGAGAGTTGAACACAGAACACTGGGGAAGACTTGAGAGTGAGATGACGAAACGCTAACTGGGAAATAGAGATAGAAATGGCCAAAGGCAGAAAGGTAAAAATTTTTAAATTCAGGAAAAATAAACCAGAAAATTTTAAGAAGAGAGTGGTCTTAAGTGTCAAACTGAATTAAAGGGTCTGGGCAGAAGTCTTCAAATGCAGGAAGTTAAGGGAATGCATGAGAGGAGATGAAGTTGAGAAAGTATCAGTAATCCATTGTCAACTGTTAGCCTGGGGTGAAGGCTGAGAGGGAAAGGTAGTGGCTGCAGGGGCAGAGGGTTGTTTATTACGGTAGACACAGAATAATGACTTCCCAAATATGTCTACAACCTAATCACCGGAACCTGTGAATATGTTACCTTACATGGCAAAAGGAATCTTGTAGACATGATTAAGTTAAGGATCTTGGATGGGGAGCTTATCTTGGGAGTACCCAGGTAGACCAGATGTAAACACAAGAGTCATTATAAAAGGGACTTTTTAAAGTCCTGATAAAAGATCAGAGAAGAAGGATGTTATACAATTGGCTTTGAAGATGGAAGAAGGGGGCCACAAGCCAATAACTGCAGGCAACCTCTTTTTTTTTTTTTTTGGCTGGAAAAGGCAAAGAAAAACAGATTCTCTCTCAGAGCCTCCAGAAGGCTCTAAGGCTCTCCTGATCCATTTTAGACTTCTGGCCTCAGAACGGTAGGATAATAAATTTGTGTTGTTTTAGGTCACTATGTTAATAGTAATTTGTTACAGCAGCAAAAGGAAACATTTAGTTTGGGTTGTTTTTTAGGTAAAAGAGGCTTGAGCATGTTTACATTCTAAATAAAGAACAGAAGTGAAGCTGTGAAGACAAAAGAGAAAGAGATTTTGTATTTTTGATAAAACTGAACAATAAATTTTGGGATAAAAGTTTAGCTTTATTCTTGTATCCCGAAGTTTTCTCTGTGACCTCTGGCAAAATGCTGACCAACTGAAGCTCACCAGGAAATGGGAAAAAAATGTAATAAAGAACAGAGCCACCATAATTAGTCTTGAAAAGGAAAAATGAACCCTTCTTCCACAAACACAGAAAGGGAAGAAGGGAAAGGTATCTATACTGATAAGTATAAAATGAATTGAGGTGGGTAATTGACTAATAGGCACTTGTCTCCTAATCTTAGAAGTATCATTTACTGAGTGCTACCTGCAAAGCATCAATTACTTGCATAAATTTTCTTCTCAAAATGCTGCAGGACAGGGCGCCTGGGTGGCTCAGATGGTTAAGCGTCTGCCTTCAGCTCAGGTCATGATCCCAGAGTCCTGGGATCAAGTCCCGCATCGGGCTCCCTGCTCCTTGGGAGCCTGCTTCTCCCTCTGCCTCTCTTTCTCTCTCTCTCTCTCTGTCTCTCATGAATAAATAAATAAAATCTTTAAAAAAAAAATGCTGCAAGACAAAAATTATCCACACTTGACAGGGGGAAAAGTGCCAAAATTCCTAGGATTCAGACATTAATCTGTTTGACTCAAAAACACTATGTTGAGAAATCTGGCAGACACAACCATAACCAAGTGAAGGTTAACACTATGAGTAATAAGACTATCAACATCACGCAACCCTTGATACTGAGAAAGACATGTCATCTCTGTGGTATTCCTCGGCCCAACAACACCTTTATCAAATCACAAGGAAAACAAAACTTTGTTATAATTTACCCTTGGCCTAATTCCAAAGCAGAACTATTAAAAAGTCAACATTATTTATAAGGAGTAACAAACTTAAGGTTTCTTTATAGGGTAAGCCTAAAAAGCATCATTTTTACTGACTCTTGCCTAGCATAGTGCCTGGCATATGGTATTTTCTCAACAAATGAGTGAATATCAAGCAGCAGGTGCTAAATCTTAATACATCTAGCATTTCAAAATGAAAGGTTAAGAAGCAGACTCTTTCAATTAAAGGCTTAAGTAGATTCCACATGAAAACTAAAGCTAGGCTACAGTTAAGAAAACACTTTCCATCAGCTAGTCTCATTTAATACAACACTCCTGAGGCATAGATATTATCACCCCCATTTAATATATGACAAAGGTGGGGCCAAAAGTGGTTAAGTCATATAATTTATCAAGCAGTGGAGCCAGATTTCAAACCCAAGTCCTCAAAACAGTGAGTGAATGAGTGTTGGAAAGGAATGTGTGGATGTTATGAAAACTATATCCCATGTTTCTCTATTAAAAAAAAAAAAAAAACTCCCACTACAAAAACGTCACAGGAAATATACACAACGGATAGTTTCCAATTCCATACACAAAATCCACAACTTTTTAAGAAATTCGAACCCATTTCAATGATAACAGTAAGCATCACTGAAGAGAACTTAAATGCAACTAGACAAAAAGGCTACATCCTCCTACCTCTTCCTCTGGGGACAAGTCAAATTGGGAGCAAAAGCATCCCCCGAGGCCTGAGACTCTTCCCAGAGGAGAGGTGTGCCCCCCCCCCCCAACCGGCCCCTCGGGGCGCAGCTGTCCCTACTTTCCACGACCGCATCGGGCCAGCCGGCTCCAGCTTACCTGATGGGCTCCCGCCACCGCTTGAACCAGCTGCAGCAATTGGCCATCAGACTGAACATGCCAGGCCGCACCTCCCGCCGCCTCCCATCCGAGCCCCGAGCGGGGATGGGCCCCTGGTTGCCACCGCCGAATCCCCGGAGGGCCGCAGCCGCTCCCAGGCACCTCTGAGGCGGAGAAGTCGGGAGGGAGGTCAAGGCGGTCAGTCCCAGCACCCGGCCCTGATAAACCGCGCCGGGGGCCCGCGTGCCAATAACGGCCTCCTCGCCCAGGCACAGCAGGGCCAAAGGAGCCGATACACAGAGCCGAGCAGGGTTAGCGGAGCCGGGCCACAGAAAACCCCGCGTCGACGTGCTGACGTTCCTCGCAGGCGCTGAAGGCCCGCCCCAAGCACCGCCCATGTACTACTCCAATCATCGTGCGACCGCCCCTGGTGGGGGCCTCTGAGTGGCTGAAGGGGCAGGGCTCCCCTTTCCGGGTGGAGGCGGGGGCGGGGATGTGGTTCTCGTAACTAGGCAACCGGAGCGTCCAGAGAGGCGTTGAAAAATCCCTGACAGATCTTGGGCAAGGCCTCTCTGAATACCCATACAAAATGTGTTGCCAGTCGAGGGTGGTGTTCCTCGTCTGTCCCTAACCCCAGCTGAGATCCAGAGATCTCAGGTCTTGTGCGTGTTTTGTTTTGTTTTGTGAAGCAGGGTTGGGGATCCTCTGGGACTCCGGCAGACTCTGGCTGCACAACTACAGAAACAATACCCTGGGGCAGTTATTATAAATTAAGGACGAGGGGGAAACTCATTTGCTAACTATCTAATAATTCAGATGACAGACGTTTTAATCTGGATGTTTATTGCTGTTTGTTACATAAAATGTAAAATGGAATTGTATGATATTTATTGTGGGGGGGGTTATGAATGCAAAATAAATGAGTATCTTTTAGCAGGAGCTAAAAGAAATAATATGTTCATTGTACAAAATGTGAAAAACACTGAAAAAGGAATAAGATTAACAAAATAAAATCTCATATTCACCACCCCAAAATAACAAGTATTAACATTTTGATATATGTTCTAAGATTTTTAGATAATATTAGATCGTTAGCTATTTGGTTTCTGCAAGATGGAGATGGTGATCTGCTGGCTGTTTTTTTTTTAATATGTTTTAGTTTATCTACAAGGATATGTAATATCTGCATTTCTTTCCTATATATATATATATATAGGAAAGAAATGGCAAGTACATTCCTGTAGGGGGAAAAAATGCCCGCACGATATGTAGGGACCTGTGTGTCCATTCCATTTCTACTTAAATATATTTTTTCAAATCTTGGTAAAAGGAGAGAGTGCCCTGGGATGCCCAGTGTGTCCAGGGGAAAATAATGGTTTGCTACAACAGATTTAGGTTTTTGTTGTTGTTTTTGTTTTTGTTTTTGGTATTTTATTTATTTATTTATTTAGAGAGCACGCATGCACATGAGCGGAAGGCAGAGCAGAGGGAGAGAGAATCTCAAGCCGACTCCGAGCTGAGCATGGAGCCCTATGCAGGGTTCATCCCAGGACCCTGAGATCATGACCTGAGCCGAAATCAAGAGTTAGACTCTTAACCAACTGAGTCACCCACCGCCGCACAACAGATTTAGTTTTAAAATTATTCTCTGTTCTTTACTCATTCATGTGACCCTGATTCAATTCATATACATCTCTTACAGCTCACCATCTCTGAACCCAATTATCCCATCTGCAAAATGGGAATGAAAATACTTACTTTGCAGGGTCACTAAGATGATGAAATGAAAGAAATAAGGCCTAAGGGCAGTTTCTAACACATAATAGTAGATTTTGAAGTTGCTGTCACCTGTCAGTTGTCATTTTCTTTTTCATCACTTAATACATTTAGTAGTGTTAACTCTTCTAAAACTCTTTCCTCCCTTGGCTTTTCACAATTATGTACTATTCTGGATCTCACTAGTTATTCCTCCTTCGGCTTCCCATATGTACTCTCCAAGATCTGACCTTATCCCTCTGTATTCCTTTTTAAAAACGTGTTCTCTTGAAGTCCAATTACTACTCCTATGCCTGAAGAGACTTACTATGCAGATGTTCCTTCAGCATTTCTGGAACTATACTCAACACCCCTCTTGTCCCCCCAAAATATATTTAACCCCACCTCTACTTCATGTCTTCCCTGAGAATGATACATTACCAAACATTTCTGGTGCCGAAATACAGTCGGTCAGTTAGTAAACTAAGTTGACTATTGGTTTTTCAATACATTAAGTGGTTTGGTAGAAATAAGCACTGTACACTATTTTCAGTTTTCCTTTTCCAAACATATGAGATAGTTATTCCCACCCTCTAGAAGTCATGGGACTTGCTTTGTCCAGTGAAATGTGAGTGAAATGGAAATTGTGGAAGACTATATTAACTTTGAAATACTGTAACATCAAAACAGTGTGGAATGCTGAGCCAACACAATGAAGATGTCTGCCCAGAAAGTCCTGCAGTGAACTTCCCACGAGTAGGCAATAAACACTTACCTTAAACCATTGTAATTCCATGACTATTTCACCATAGTGTAATCTAGTTTATTCTGAATGATGAAAACAACCTTGCTGTCATTCTAGCTAAGACTCTTATTTAATCCCCCAGGGATTATTTAGCATCTTAAATGTTACTTGATTTCTTTTTCCAGCTTTATTGAGGGATAATTGACAAAATTGTATTTTAAAAGTACAATATGATGACTTAATATATGCATACATGGTAAAAATGATTCCCACAATCAAGTTAATTAACACATCCATCACCTCACATTGTTATCTTTCTTTCTTTTTCTTTTGAGAACACACTTAAGATCTACTCTCTTAGCAAATTTAAGTATATGATATAGTATAATTAACTAGAGTCACCATGCTGTGAAAGGGTATATAAACTTTCAGTTTATACCCTATCAACTTCTTCCCATTTCCTTACTCCCCAGCTCCTGGCAACCTATTCTTTGTTTCCATGAATTTGCTTTTTTTTTTCTTTTTAAGATTTTTTTTTTTTATTTGAGAGAGAGAGTGCAAGCATGAGCTGGGGGAAGGGGCAGAAGGAGAAGCAAGTTCCCCATTGAGCAGAGAGCCCGACGTGGGGCTCAATCCTAGGACCCTGAGATTATGACCTGAACCAAAGGCAGACGCTTAACTGACTGAGACACCCAATCGCCCCCCCCTTTTTTTTTAAGATTCTACATATAAGTGATCCCAAGCAGCATTTATCTTTCTCTGTCTGGCTTATTTCACTTAGCATAGTGCCCAAATGTCATACCTAAATGTGAGATATCCGTATCTATCTCTATCTCTATATCACATTTTCTTTACCCATTCATCCATTGATTAGACTTAGGTTGTGGTTTCCTTATGTTGGCTATTGTGAATAATGCTCTAATGAACATGGGAGTACAGAAATGGCTTCCCGGTAATGATTCCTTTGTATATAAACCCAGAAGTGGGATTCTTGGATCATATGGTAGCTCCATTTTTCGTTTCTTGAGGAACTTCCATAGTATTTTCCATAAATATACATTCCTACCATTCTCCACATCTTCATCAACACTTGTCTCTTGTATACATGTTACTTGGTTTCTAAACTTTCCTTGCTCTAATCCATTTTGCAAACATTTAACAAGGTAACATTCTCAAAGTAAAACAATGGAAATTACTCCTTTTAAAACAAACTTACAAACATATTTAGAAATGTACTAAAAATAAATTTTGGGCAAGTGAAATTGACTAAGTATTAATTTATTGAGGTGAAGCCAGATGTCATCTTCACAAAGTAAACTTCTGAGATAAGTTAAAAACCTGAAAATTTTATCCAAAGATGCATCATTAAATTTTATTATTAAACATCTCAGTATATGATTTTTCAAAGTTTGACATTACAGTAGAGGTAAGATACATAATTTTTCATCACCGACACATTGCTGACACTGTGTTGCACCTTTATGGTATTAAAAAGATAATCACTTTAATCTCTTGAACTTTTCAGGAGAGCAAGATTTCTTTTGGGCAACTTATGCTTCTCCAACATTTCCTTCTTCAAACATTTTATATTCTTTTTTATATTGAGGATATTAGAGATGGCTATGAATGTTGTTGATTCATGATTTTGGAAGTTTTCTCTCCTTGTGAAATTTTGAGATTTCAAAATTGATATTCAGCTCTTAATTCCTCCTCACAAGATGAGGAGATTCCCAAATCGAACCTTTACTTGAAAGACTCCTAGCTTAAATGCGTTTAAATTTAATAGTTAAATATATTACTTAAAGGTCATTTTGCTTGATGCTATGATTGTCAGCACACCAAACAATTCTACAGAGATTAGAATTATATTAAAAATTAAATCACTTGGGGCTAGGAATAAACTGGTGAATAGATTAATATGGCAGAGTTAGACACAGCAAGAAGGAAAAGAATTTCAAAGAGGGAAGGGTAATAGATATATTCAGTAATCCCTTCACAATTGATCTTATCAGAAAAAGTGACTCTAATATCAACTTCCATCCAGTTGGGTCACAGAACCACAGAAAGCTAGAACGAGAAGAGCCCCTTGAAAGATGATCAGCCTATGGAATTTCACACACACACATAGGAAATCAGTTGACAGGCTCATCTGGGCAGAAATTCCAGAAGTGATAACAGTAAATATGCCTTCAGTAATACTATTTAACGCACAGTAATTGCTTTACATGTGTTATCTCTTAAATCCTTATATTAACATTATGAAAACCCACTATTATCCCCATTTTACAGAAGATAAAACTGAGGCTTAGAGAGGTTAAGCAATTTGCTTAAAGTTACAGAACTAGTAAGTGATTAAAGTATTGAGATTTGACTCAGGCGTTTTAGCTCCAGATGCAGCCTTAAACATCACATAACATTTCAGATGTGTATGTCTAAGCACAAAATGTAGAGGTTATATTGCAAAAATTAAAATGAGCTGTTTGAAGGTGATGGAATTTGACACATTCTCATTTTTTTCTCAAAACATTTTTTTTTAACACCATAAATGCAAGAACAAAAGCAAACTGGATGATCAAAACTATCCCATTTGCTTCCATTATCTCTGTCCTCCGGCGCCTTCATGAAGTTACTCGCTTCTAGGTTTGATTAACGTCTTCATCCCAACGCCAGTCTGTGTCTGCAGGATTTTTCCTCCTAAACCTGGACACCCCGTCCTCGGAGTCCTCAAAGTTCCCCGGGGCCACTCAGCCTCTCACCCTAGCTCGCTGGCGGTTTCTACTACGTTTCCTTCCCCTTCTCCTTGGGAAAGTTCACCGTGCGGAGACAGGGAACGAAACACGGGACGAGGAAGGATGTCTCGACAGTGTTTACTAGGCCTCCACCACTCTCCCTGAGCCCTGCCCCCAGCTTTGAAAAGCTTCCTGGAAATGTCCTCGTTATCACTTCCCCTCTCGGGCTGGGGGCTGGGAGCGGGCAGTCCCCCCGCCCCCGGCTCCCTCTGTTCTGCCGGAGCGCTCGCTCGCAGGCGCCGCCGCGCCGCAGTCCTCAGTGAGCGGCGCCTGGGCTCGCAGGTCCCCGCCGCGACGCGCCACGGTCCTGGTCCCCGCCCGCGCCTCCCCCCGCTTCGCAATGAGGGTCCTGGGTGGGCGCTGCGGGGCGCTACTGGCGTGCCTCATCCTAATGCTCCCGGTCTCCGAGGCAAACTGTGAGTAATCAATAGAGTGCTGTCTTCTTTCCGCAGCAGCGCAACTGAACCCGGAGCCCTCTTGGTAGGATTTTCTTTGCTCCGGCTGCAAGCCAGCTATGAAGTTTCCAGTAAGTCCCGACAATCTCCGGGCTGACGGAAGCAGCCAGTGGATCTAGCGAGCAGTGTAACGGTGGGGCAGGGGCAATTTTTGCCCTGCTCTAGGAGTCAACTGTTGGCTACTGGACAGATTCAAAAACCTGGGGGACACTAAATAACAATGAAGGAATTACAACACCTACCCATTTGCCCTCAACAGCTGAAGTTCCCAGAGGACAAGGATGAGCACTTTCCAGTATAACAATAGGGAGAAAAAGGCAGCCTACTATGTTTTCTCTTGGTACAAGCGGCTGTCCCCAGCCAACACCCCTTGCTGAAATTTTACCTCCCTTTTGCAATTTCTGGACTTTGAGCTTGGTTTGCTTATCTCAACATTGACAAACCAATTGTTTTAGGATCACTGCTGGTTTGCATAGCAGGAGGTAGATGTCATTTTCTAACCTTGAAATCAAAAGGACTGCTAAATGTTGTGCTTCTCAGATCATTTTGTACAAAGTATTTTTGACACTGTCACCGATCTGAGGTCATGGCATGAATTCTCTGTACTTTATCTTTGTATTTCCAGTTCTTTATGTTCCCATGGGTGGATTCAAGGCAGGATGTTGAGTTTTCTCTGAAAAGTATATAAGGAATATCAAAGCATTTAGTACATTTTTTAAAAGATTTTATTTATTTATTAGAGAGAGAGTAAGAGAGAGCGCACAGTTGGGGGGAGGGGCAGAGGGAGAGGGAGAAGGAGACTCCCTGCTGAGCATGGAGACTGATAAGGGGCTCAATCCCAGGACTCCAGTTTCAGGACCTGAGCCAAAGACAGACACTTAACCAACTGAGCCACCCAGGCGCCCCTTGGCATTTAGTACATTTTGATTGCCAGTTAATTTGTTCGTTTTCAAAGTTTAAGCATGGTCATTGATTAAAAATGCTTACTTGTGCTACGTTTTTTATTCTCAGGAAATGGCATGGGAGAGATAAACTCTGAATTGCAAAAACTTTTAGGCTGCTTAAAAACTCCTGTGGAAACTTTTCAAAGATGGTAATTTTAGGAGACTTGAGTAGGAATTTACTAACATTCCACTAGTTTGTATTAGTTAACTGATTAGGATGATTGAGGTATTTTAAAATTCTAATTTAAAGGTTAAACATGATTTGTTGATCTTCTATTAAAGAGCTGCAATAGCAGCATTGCTATTCAAACCACTATCACTAAGCCTGTATGTGGACCATATGCATATAAATTCATTATTTATATAGTTCATTACAACAATCAAATATTTGCTTGGTAACCAAAGAGGCAAAAGTTTCTTCCCGCACTCACTGCTTGTCATCACAGGAATGTGCTAAACCCTTTGTAGAGATTGTTACATTTTCACTGAATCTAGACACAGTTAAAAATGATGTATATGTCTGTGCTTGTTACACACAAGTAATCAAACCATATAGATGATGAAATATACTTGTTGTGATAGAGTGGAGAAATTAACAGTACAAATATATGACATAAAGAATAGTTGGCCCTATACTGACTTTATTTTAAAAAGTATGAGTAGTTTAATTGGATTAAAAATAATCTCTGGTTAACTGATGGGGAAACCGAGGTACAGATGGAATGTTTTTACTCCCTAAGATTTTAAATTTGAGATAGAATTAGAACTCTAAATATTTTATTTAGTCCATGGAAATATAGTTGTTAGTTAAAGAAAAAAGTTTTAGCGTTTTTTTAAAAGATTTTATTTATTTATTTGAGAGAGAGAATGAAAGAGAGAGAGAGCATGAGAGGGGGGAGGGTCAGAGGGAGAAACAGACTCCCCGCTGAGCAGGGAGCCCGATGTGGGACTCGATCCCTGGACTCCAGGATCATGACCTGAGCCGAAGGCAGTCGCTTAACCAACTGAGCCACCCAGGCGCCTGAAAAAGGTTTTAGTTTTGAGAGTTGTTAGAAACTATCACAGTTCAACTTCTTCATTTTAATAATAAAGAATTGGTCAGAGATGTTAACTGACTTTGCAGACATTTATGTATATGAAAGATATTTTTACTATCTCTTAAATTTTTAGTAAATATAAGAGAGAGCCAGACAGAAAGAGGCAGAGAGATAGATTTAAAATATATACTGTCTACATATTCCATCATTAGCCACTAAGGGCTGTGATGAGGAGAAATAGGAGAAAAGAGATGTTCTCCGGTTGTGCTAGTTTGGTCCTATCCAGACTTCCACTGCTAGGTGGATGCAGTCTACCCTTGACATTACTGACTCATATCTGCTTTCTCTATTTTACTGTCTTCTTTCCTTCTCTAACTATTCATTGTTTATCTGTCTTTTTTTTTTTTTTAAATCCCTTTATTTCAGAGTTCAAAATGTTGCACTGTTGGAGAGATTTTATTAGGGTTAGGAAGAGTTAGAGACAATTTCTGGTATAGCAACGATGCCCTGTGCCATATTCTCTTACCATCCATTCTACATCAGGATACATAGTAATGCTTCATAATAAACCTTTTCTGTCCACCAAGTTCAATATCCTCTTTATGGCTAAATGATCTATATTTAAACTTTCAAGATATTATGAGAAAAAATGAGAAGCCTGATAGTACATATACCAGTAGTCTTTAGCTACAAGCAACAATAATGAACTCTTGCTAACGAAGGAAGGAAGGAAGGAAGGAAGGAAGGAAGGAAGGATGGGAGGAAGGAAGGAAGGAAGGAAGCCGAGTGGGTTTATTGGAAGACTACTGAATGGCATGCTGAATAACTAGGCCAACAGAAGCCAGGGACTTAGGCGTTTCAGTGATCTATATGACGGGAAGTCACGTGCTCTCTGTGTTAGGAGCTGCTATCAGATGACTGGGTTCTAACTGTCTTCTAGTCCTGGGTGTCCCTGCCTGTGACTGAAATTCCCAGAAGAGAGAACTTGATCATTTTGGCTTAACATGTCTCTGGAGTCCTGTGACTGACAGCTCCCTCGAATCAGGAGAAGTGTCTGCCCAACTCCCACAAAGGAATGGAAGCTGCAAAGGAAGCAGAAACAAAGAAGTCTACACATGCTAATTATTGGCTGTACAACATACACACACACCCTTCTTTCCATATACACCATTTGGAAGTATTTCAAGTATAATGCACATATTTTAATATAATGCAAATAACTGAGAATAGCAGAAAGGACCTTCTCCTTAATAGATTCCAGTCACCGCACCCAAAGAGGAAGGCTCATGGCTACCATTTCTTAGTTTAGTGTCATCAAGTGATGTCCGTGCCTCATCTTGTTCTGTCGCAGTCCCATGTCACTGTGCTATGTTTTATGGATGAAACAATACATTGTTATAATCCATCTCGTATACCAAAAGATAATCATACTAAAAAGACAAGCAAAAGAATACAAGTACATTGGGGTGGCCTCTCTTCCTTTTGAGCGGGAGCTGGTATTTATGACCCCCTCCTTCACTCCCCAATTCACTTCTCTCTAGCTTTCACACAGTTTGCTGATGTTGGATTTTTTTGTCTCTCTGAGATGAACCACACTCTTATTCAGGAAGAGCCTGAGCCTTGTTGTTCCTACCTATGGATGATTGTGTCCATCTCTTCTTTTACAATTTCTATTGTGTATAATAGTCATCTTGAAGGAGTAGCACTCCTTCTAGACTTGATTTAGACATGGCAAAAACATTATTTTGCCTTGATTATTGTCATACCAGTATAATCTTCTTTTTAATTTTTTTTTTCAACAGGAATAAAGAACTTGAAATGGCTACATAGCAATCTCAGCTTCTAATTCAGTGGAAAATCTATTAGGTCCCATAGTGAATGCATTTCTTCTTGGTTACCAATTTCTAGATGAGCAAAAGACAGATGCAAGGGAAGAAAAAAAGCAAAAAATATGAGAATAGGTCATTGAATTAGTTTCTTACGCTGCTATAACAAAGTACCACAAACTGGGTAGTTTAAACAACAGAATTTATTGTCTCACAGTTCTGGAAACTAGAAGTCTGAGATTAAGGTGTCAGCAGGATTGATTCCTTCTGGGAGCTGTGAAGGAGAATCTGTTTCAGGCCTCTCTCCTCAGCTTCTGGTAGCCTCAGACATTTCTTGGCTTGTAGATGGCATTTTCCCTATGTCTTCACATCATCTTCCCTCTGTACATGAGTGTCTCTCTTCCAAATTTCCGCTTTTTATAAAGACATCAGTCATACTGGGTTAGAGCTCACCCTTATGACCTTGTCTTAACTTGATCATCTGCGAAACTCCTTTTTCCAAATAAGATCATATTTGCAAGTAATGGGGGATTAAGGATGTTACCATCTTCATAGGGGACACCATTCAATCCATAACAGTCACTAAGCATCATATCATGACAAGTTCTTCTTCCCTTTCTACCTTTATTTCTAATCTGTGTATTTTAGCTTTAGGGAAATAAAAGCACTATGTATTAATGATGTCTGGTACAAAAAAAGTACCCCCTTTTTTTAAAAAAGTAAGCTCTATGCCCAACATAGGCCTTGAACTCAGGACCCTGAGATCGAGAGTTGCCTGCTTTACTGACTGAACCAGTGAGGGGCCTCCAAAACACCACAATTTTTAAATCACATTTTGGAAGATAGTGTTGGGTCTGAAAAGGCAGTAACAGAGCCTTCAATAATTGGTCAGTCTATCGTCCTATACAGCTAGCTCCTTTTAGGTATTAGCGTGCACAGTAAGACCCATGAAAACGATAATAATCATCCCATTGACTTATTTCCTTAACTGTGGAATTAATTCCTTTGTTGGAGATAAAGCTGTGTGGCTTAGCATAAGGCATTAAATAAGTCTACCAATAGTGGTACCAGTAGAAAAATTAAATCCAAATCCAGAATGACTATCTCTATCTCTGAGTACAATGTGCTGCTCCTGCATGATAAAAGAGCCCTAACTAATCAACCATCCACCAGGATCTGATGGATTTTGCAATATGCCCAATGTCTAACAGCAGAAGGAATGGCGGTTCTGCTGGCAAATGTTGTATTTTTTAGTAGTGAGAGCCTAGTGTATCTTAGTGAGGAAAGTCTGTATAGCTGAGTCAATATGTCGTCTCCATGCTTGCCACTCAGGCTGGGTTTTTTTATGAGTATTTGGCAACAGTAGACCAAGTGACACAGCAGGTGACAGCCTTAGCACCAAATGTGCCCACAGACTTGTGTGTTTAGCCCACATGGCATTTTAAAAATCAGGAAATTTCATCTAAAAAGTTTGTTTTATGACCTCTCTTGAAAAACAAATGAAGGAAGATCTGGCAACACTGCATGCACCTTCTAACATGGTAAGATTCAAAGCTGCCTTCTTAAGATAGGATATACTCTCTCTAGTTTGCCACAATTTCGAGCATCCCCTGTCGTCTTTCATGAAATTCTCTTCCCTTGTTTATGGAACCTATCTGACGCTTGTAGATTTCGGAGTTTGGGACCCTTACACTAGATTGCCTTGAGAAGAAACACGATGGACAATCCTTAAGTGGACCATTCTGTCCCCTCTTATTATTAAGAACTTCTCTGGTGTGGGGCTATCTTGTTAGTATTCCCCTGGAACACAAATAGTCTCAGCTCTGGGCAATTCTTGCCAAACAACCTTGTCTCTCAACCTGATATCTAGCTTTTTATGGGTCTCTAAACATATAGACAGACCATTTACAACCATTCAGGAAGCAGAATAGATCCAGATCTCATTCTAAGCAAAGTGGACAGTGAGAAATACTGCTTATATGTCTGCCCATTGTGAGGTGTTCATTTCTCCAAACATTCTGTTTCTCCTCAGGATCACCCTTGAGAGAGGCTGTCGTTTGTTCATTGCAGGCTGTAGCTTCATAGCAGGTCTCCCTCTGGCTCGTGTTGGTCTGTCATAAAGAAGTATCTGTCAGTTAGAGTTTTTGTCTTCAGTAGGTTGATTTTCATCCTCACTAGGTTGGTCATAGGCTTTTCCTCGTGAGACTTTAAAGGGAGGTTGAGGTAAGACTTCTTCATGTCAGGAGAGTGAGCAGCCTTCATAGATCGCTTAGTTGTGCCTATAGTCCCATTCTTTTCACACCACTGGAACATGTCACAGCTGAACTTCTGTCACAACTAAGTTCCTGGCTAGATCGAAAAGGTAGCATCCAGTTCACAATGAGCTGTTTAAATCACCTGGTCACCAGGTGTCCTGTGGTTGTATTTGCAGACTTCACTAAAGTCCAAAAGGATGCCAAGAACAGTTTCTCAAGGGTAGACTAATTACTGGCAGAAGGAAATGTGACTTGCTCTCCAATCATAAGGACCTCTTCTGAAATTCTTCTTTGGGGACTTGCTATGGTACCTTGGATAGTACCAGAGGACCCTGCCGTCCTAGGGACAATTTGACATAATTGGATCTGTTGGGTCACTGGCTAGTCTGACTGACAGACTGCTTGATTCGAACTTTGAACTAGCTAGAGAGCATTTTCTTATTCTGGTTTCCATCTACATCTGGCAGCTTTTGGACTCATATGATAAATAGAGCAGAGTAGAGTACTTAAAAATGGAATATGCCTCAACAATAAGGGGTCCGCTGATATGTATGCTTCCATCTCAGTGTTGAATGCCCAGGTATATAAAAACTTGTCTTTCACTTGGGCAGGAGTATTCCAGCATGACCAAATTGTTGCTGAAAATAGTTCATGCCTGGGGAAGGAAGCACAGTTTGGAGTTTGAGTTTTATTGGACCTATAGTTAGGTACTTGTAGGACACAATGCCCTTAATCAACTGACCCCCATGGGCCTCAGTTCTAAGCAGCAAACCTTAGATTTTAGATGTTTTTTTTTCTTCTCTAAAGGCCAATATCTAATAATCACTAGAAGTTTTTGGAATCTCTTCCCTTAGTGCAGTTACCCAGTGCAGTTAATCTGCGTGGGAGAAAACAAGAAAAAAAGTTCACTGTATACAGAATACTTCTTCAAGGGCATCTCTCCTCTCCTTCATTCTAGAAGTTCTGGATCCATCAACTGATTCAAGATTGGTAATTAAGGAGAGGTGGTGATTTCTTTGTATTGTACAACCTCTATTTTACTAACCCAGGGAGTTTTGAATACAAAAGTTAATGAGGAATTTTATGGGTTGTCTTTCCTATCTCATTCTAGGGAAATCTTCACCTGTTAATTCTTTCTCCAAGATTTGATCACTACACTCACCCTGACTTTGATTCACGTGAATATGAGCTGCCACCTAACTCAGCCACCCTGGGTTCCTCCCATTCCCCCTGAGATCTGGGAGCCCTGTTTCATTGCAGCCCCTGCCATTAGCATTTCCAATCTAGGGAGAACATCCAGTAAAATGCTTTTTAGCAAGCCCAGTGATTTCCTTACTAATTGATATCTATGATAATCATGAACATACATTCTTTTATTTCATAATGGGGAGTGGGATGGATAAGTGAGAAAGTGAATAGGTAGGAACCACGTGAAAGATCTAAGCCAGAATCTATCTCCTAGTCCTTGTGAATTCTTTCTTTAATATTATGCCAAGGAATGTCTGGCTTTCAGAGTTATTTAGTGTGTGCCAGAGTTTTGTCTAGGATGCCAGTAGCCAACGAAGTGAACTGTTTGAACTGGAACTGGTGACCCTAGCTAGCACATGGAATGAAATCAGCAATATTAATACATTTAGCCTAATTCAAAATTACATATGCCTTTTTGTATTAGTTTTCTATTGTGTAACCAATTGCCACAAACTTAGCATCTTAAAACAATATAATTTATTTTTTTAAATAATTTTTACTTGAGTTTTATTTTATTTTATTTTTTTTAAAGATTTTTATTTATTTATTTGACAGAGAGACAGCGAGAGAGGCAACACAAGCAGGGGGAGTGGGAGAGGGAGAAGCAGGCTTCCCGCCGAGCAGGGAGCCTGATGCGGGGCTCGATCCCAGGACCCTGGAATCATGACCTGAGCCGAAGGCAGACGCTTAACGACTGAGCCACCCAGGCGCCCCCATTTTATTAACTCATTAGTCCAGGTACAAGTCCAGGGACCTGCTCAGGGTCTCACAAAGCTAAGATCAAGGGGCCCACCAGAGCTGAGGTCTCATCTGCGGTGTTCTCTTCCAAGTGTATTGATCTCTCCAATGAGAGGAAGGAGAGAGATCAAGGGAGGACATTTGCTTGTGCATGAAAGTGACAAAACTCCATTCCACTTATAATTCTAATAGCCCCAACCTAAGGAAGCCCATGGAATATTTGGTCAGCATTGTCTCTGTTACAAATATTCTTCCCCTAGGGTTAAGATTACTGTTTCTTCCTCTAAGAGAAGGACAAACACATATTGCTCATTTAACCTTTGGTAATATAGATTACAAAATGTGAGCTTGTATTAACTATCTGTTTGTTAAATAGAGAGGGCATAATTAACTATGCCCAACGGACCTAAGCTGGGGACATAGTATAATGACATTGAACTGGCTGTTAATGTAGCAGGGTGAAAAAAATATGATAACAGTTAATACTGAAATTATTCCTTTTGTGAGAATTCTTATTATTTTACCTTGAAAAGTGGCTTTACGTTTAGAAAGTGAAGTCCTGAAAACATGGTCTATAACTTTGCTACTCAAGAGTACTTCATGAACCAGTAACAGCAGCATTACCTGGGAGCTTATTATAGAAATGAAGCATCTCTGGCCCCATGCCAGACCTACTGATTTAGAATATTCATTTCAAGAAGACCCCGGGTAATTCCTATGCACGCTTAAAATTTGAATCATGCTGGTGTCTAAGGAGATAGGAGAAAAGGTTGGTATATGGTTCTGCATGAGAAGTAAATAGAAGTTGCAGGGGTGGAAGTAGGAGGCAACCAGGGAGAGGGAAGGGGAGAAGATGTCAGAGAAGGGAGAAAAGAAGCTGAGCCATATGGCAAGACAATGCAGCTTTTAGGAATGTCTGCAGTAAGATTTCTTTCTTTCTTTCTTTTTTTTTTTTTTTTTTTAAGAGAGAGCACCCTCGGGGGAGGACAGAGGGAAAGGGGCAGAAGGAGAAGGAGAGAGAATCTTAAGCAGGCTCTGCACAGAGCATGGAGCCCAACGTGGGGCTCAATCTCCCAACCTTGAGATCATGACCTGAGCTGAAATGAAAAGTTGGACACTTAACTGACTGAGTCACCCAGGCGCCCCATCCATTAAGAAATTATTATATGTGAGGTGGACAGAGGACCTTTAGGAACTGGCTTAAGACTTGACTTTAAATTGCAAAAGTTGTTTTAATGTAAACTATAGCCCTTTGTACCTCCCCCCTGCCACCTACCTTCAGGGTTTCTTCAGAAGAGGTTGATTTCCATATCTAACTGGATTAAGAATGAAGGGAAGAGAATAGTTCCATAAGATACAACTGAGGTGAAGAGTTTAGTGAAAGCTAACACTCAAAGCCAATAGTGACCTTAGGAACCTCAGCTCCAAAAGGAGGAAGAAATCTTTTTTCTTTTTTTAAAAGATTTTATTTATTTATTTGACCGAGAGAGACACAGCGAGAGAGGGAACACAAGCAAGGGGAGTGGGAGAGGGAGAAGCAGGGGGAGTGGGGGAGGGAGAAGCAGGGGGAGTAGGAGAGGGAGAAGCAGGGG